>NC_084845.1:5620841-5928341 GCF_033115175.1 Lepus europaeus
CACCCAGGATGCCCTCACCCAACAGAGACTGAGCACGACTCTGTGAAGGCGGTGGGGTGGGGGTGCGGAGAGCCAGGCCTGGCACAGTGACAGTGGGGAGCCAGGGTGGGGGGCAGCAGTGGGGGCGCCTGGCCCCGCCTGGGGCCCCCTGAGTCGGAAGCCGCTTGAGACCGGCCCGGCCAGATGGAATTCCTCATCCTCACTCAGCCGCCCCGCCGTCTTCCCGGGGGGTCTGACCTCAGAACCGGATGGCATCCCTCACCCCCCACTCCCTCAAGGGGAACGGACCGCTGCTCCCCAGGACTGGCTGGGTGAGAGCAAGGAGCACACAGTGGCCTTGGGCCCTGTCCTGCAGAAGCGCTGGACAACGGCTCTGGCGAGACAGAGCACAGCTGGGCCAGAACAGGGGTCTGCAGTCATGGGCCGAACGGTGCCTTTGGGGGGCCTCAGTGGGGGGCACGTGGAGGACCAGCCTGGATGGACAGCCGAATGTCATGGGTCGGAGCCACTTATGGAGAATGAAGACAGCGCTGGGCACAACCTGAGCACAGGAAGATTTCCCGAAAACAGGCAGAGCAGGAGAGCAGAGGGGGACTGGGTGCGGGCTCAGCCGGGACGGGTGTGCCTGGGGGTCACCGCCGGGGCTGCCTGCTGGGAGGGGCACAGAGCCAACGGACACCTGGGCGCAGGCGTGTGCCCTGGCTGAAGGGGCGGGGTCAGAGGGAAAAAGGTGACTGAGCACTGGGCCTCCTTGGCCACTGGCATTTACCAAAGCGACGCAGATCCATAGCAGGGTGTTAAGATTCCGGGCAGGATCCTGCTGGCTGGTAGGTGGGGTGAGCAGGGAGACCAGTGAGGAGAGAGATGCCCAACCAGGGCGCCAACCGTGGAGATGCGGGGTGTCCGGCTTCTGAAGCTACCAACAGGACTGGCTGCACTCCACGGGAGCACCTGGAACCCACGGGAGCACCTGGGATCCACGGGAGCACCTGGGACCCACGGGAGCACCTGGGATCCATGGGAGCACCTGGGGCCCACGGGAGCACCTGGGATCCATGGGAGCACCTGGGATCCATGGGAGCACCTGGGACCCACAGGAACACCCGGGATTTGAGGGGTTGAGCACTCCCCAGGGGTCACTGGGAGAAACGGTGTGGAAGAGTGACAAGAATGGGGAGAGGAGGTGTCCCGGGCACCAGGGAGCTTCCGGCCGGAGCTGCTGGAAGGGTGGGCTGCTGTCTGGCCACAGAGATCAGGAATTCGGGTTGTGAGAGGCCCGAGAGTGACTGATGCTGCTCCTGCCCCCCGTGGGAGCTGGATGGTAAATATACACTCATCGACAGCTCCACGTTAGCAGCCTGACCGGACGGCTTCCCAGCCAACACTGGAGGTGCTGGTGGCGTGGGGAGGAGGGAGCCACGCCAGGTGAGATTCTGTGGGTGCGCCAGGCAGGTGGGGCTGACCAGGGCGGGGCCAGCATCGCTGAGGCAGAAGACAAAAGGGGTCGTGTTTAGGCGGATCCCCGCCTTAATGAGACACCGGAGCCTGGGGGCCAGGAGGCCTGTGATACCACAGCAGGACTGAGGCCAATCCTGGAGCCCCCCACGCCCACCAGCTAGTCTCTGCAGAGGTGCAATCCAGGCTGCCTCTGTGTCTCCCTGGAGGAGGCGTTCCCCCTGCTCAGAGGCTGCATTCAGACCCACCCCTGGACGGTAGCCCACCCTCGGAGCGAAGCCTTTCATTTGCTCACCGTCGCCGGCCACGGCCGCAGTCCCCTGGCCTCCCTCTGTCTCCAGAGTTGGCGACGCAGCCCCCCCACCCCCAAGCTCCTGAACAGCCCGGGCGGCCCAGGCCAATGCCAGGCACCTTGTCTCCCTGGAGGCCGTGCACCTGCTGCCCCCTCATCCCCGGGCACAGGACACGGCCTCTCTCCGGATGTAACCTGCTCGTCTCTCCTCCTCCTCCTCTGATACTTGCTCTTCAGGCTTCTCCTCGGTGCATAGCGAGTGTAACCCCCGCAGTCTCCCCGGAGGCGGTGGCTTGCTCGTGCTAGACCCCGCGGGTCCCCCTCCGGGTTCCTCGCCCCGCAGAAGCCCCTTGGCCTGCACACCCTGTCCCTGGCCTCGCGCGCGCAGGGCCGCTCCGCAGAACCCACGCGTGACCCGCCTCTCCCCTCTCCGCCCAGCACAGGCCGCCGCCTCGCGCGATGCCCGCCCCGCCGTGCGCCTCCTGCGGCAAGGCCCGTGCCGCGCTCCGACGCCCGCGCTCCGGGCAGGCGCTGTGCGGCGCCTGCTTCTGCGCCGCCTTCGAGGCCGAGGTGCTGCGCACGGTGCTCGCGGGCCGCCTGCTGCCGCCGGGCGCCGTGGTGGCCGTGGGCGCCTCCGGGGGCAAGGACTCCACCGTGCTGGCGCACGTGCTGCGCGCCCTCGCGCCGCGCCTGGGCCTCGCGCTGCACCTGGTGGCCGTGGACGAGGGCATCGGCGGCTACCGGGACGCGGCGCTGGCGGCCGTGCGGCGCCAGGCGGCGCGCTGGGAGCTGCCGCTCACCGTCGTGGCCTACGCGGACCTCTTCGGCGGCTGGACCATGGACGCCGTGGCCCGCAGCACGGCCGGCTCGGGCCGCAGCCGCTCCTGCTGCACCTTCTGCGGGGTGCTGCGGCGCCGAGCGCTGGAGGAGGGCGCGCGCCGCGTGGAAGCCACGCACATCGTGACGGGTGAGCGCATGCGCAGGCAGGGGCGGGCCCTGAGAGGGGGTGCAGGGCGCATGCCCGGGACGTGGAAAGGAGACCCGCGGTCTGGGCGCGAGGGGCGGAGCCAGGTGGGAGTCGGGGATCTGCGCATGCTCCACCTTGGACTTGCGCACCCTGAGGGTTCGTGTTGCTGGGGACAGGATGGGGCCAGGCGAGGTGTCCAAAGGCTTGGATGTTGGCCACACAGATTGACAAAGGAGGAAAGACAGGGCGAAAGAGAGATTCTGGGAGGTAAATCTTTGGCCTTTTGTTTGTTTTTAGCTGTTTCTCATCTTCGTAAATCTCATGGTCCACCTTTTGGAATCTATGCCTACCTCTGAAAAATACTGCTGGCCCTTAAGTTGTTTCTTTTTCTTTTTAAAGATTTATTTTATTTATTTGAAAGAGTTACAGAGGGAGGTAGAGCCAGAGAGAGAGAGAGAGAGAGAGAGAGAGGTGTCTTCCATCCGCTGGTTCACTCCTCATATGACTGCAATGGCCAGAACTGAGCTGATCCGAAGCCAGGAGCCAGGAGCTTCTTCCCAGTTTCTCACGCAGGTGCAGGGGCCCAGGACTTGGGTCATCTTCCGCTGCTTTCCCAGGCCACAGCAGAGAGCCTCTCCTACCTTTGGTAATTTTTTAGTATCTCTCTCTCCCTCTCATCCATTCCTTCAACACAGGCTGAGTTTCTACTATATGCCGGGCCCAAACTGTGGCCACATTGCATTTCTTAACCTCTCTGTACTTGTGTTTCTCATCCCTAAAGTTCATGGTACCTACCTCAGTACCTGTTATGACCACTGGATGAGTTAGCAGAAGTGTGTGTGTGTGTGTGTGTGATTTTATATGCAGGGATCATATATATAACCATAACTTATTACGTATCACATATGACATAACTTATTACATATCACATATCATCATTAGGCTGGGGCTGAGAATACACACATCCCTACCTTCGCACTGTTTTCAAATATAAAATTATAAATGATCATAAATATCGCTGAAGCAAATTCTACGGGCTCTGTATTCCAAAAGAGAGCCTCGTGACAGGGAGGGCGCTTCAGCCAGGCATGCATTTCGAGTTCCGCAGGCTTGAGACGGAGCCGGCAAAGACTGGCAGCGGCGTGCCCCAAGCAGAAGCGCCGACCAGGGCAAGCCCATCGTGAGGTGCTCCACGAAGTCCAGTGGGGCTGCAGCCCAGAGCCCAAGTTCAAGAGCTCACGCTCCATCCAGGCGGTGGGGGAAGCAGTGGAAGCGACCTGGACACAGTTTCACTTAGTGACGCTCTCCCTGGCCGCCCTGTGGAACCTGGGTCCCGGGGCAAGGACAGAGCCTTGGAGACCACTTAGGAGGGAGGTCCCCATGATCCTCTGGGAGAGAGATGACGGATTCAGGGAGCCCTGGAGGGTGTGGAAGGGAAGGTGCCCCTGGATCTCTGTCCTGTGCAGCCACAGCAGGCATGGACTCTGGGGAGGGCATGGTGGGCTTCATCCACTGGTGTGGCCTCTTCCTTACTCGGTCACTTGGGGCTAATCCCTGGGGCTAATGGGAGCCTTCGCTGCTTCTTGTGGGAAGAAGAATCCTCGCACACAGAGCAGCCTGGACGGGCGAGATTCTTTTACAATGAATTTGTTGAATCACTAATTGTACTTGTAAAAATAATGACAGCGTCAAGAAAAGTCCTCAACTTGTAAAAGTTTTTTTTTTCCTTTGTCTATATGCTCTATTTTCCGAGGCGTTTTGTAGCAATTACGGTAATTACCGCACTCCCAAGTGGGTTCCTAACGACGAGGTGTGGAGCAAACTCAGGCTCCTGTGAGTAACGCGGTTTACAACGGCGAAGCCAGCAGCCCGTCGACAATAAACATTTAACAGGGTTCCAGGAGCGGAGGTACGGCCTCGGCAGATCCTTGGAAAGCCACAATGACTAGAGACAAAGCTGGAGCGAAGATGGAGACGGCCTTTCCCACGGGGCCCCGGGTTGCTCCCCCTCAGCCCCGTTGGTATTCGGTGGTCAGATAACTGTGGTCTAGGAGTGTGCGGTCCACTGCAGGACTGTCCCCACGTCCCTGGCCTCTCCCCCACTGGACGCTGCCACTGTCCCCCCAGCCCCAGCTGGGACAAGCACAAATACCTCCGGACACTGCCACGCGTCGCTGGCGGGTAGGAGGGGGCCAGATGGCCCTTGGTTGGGGTCCGCGGGTACACGGAGGTGCTCTGGTAGGAGCCCACGTGACTTGTGTGTGCAGTGGGAATTTTTTGCAGCTTTATCTGAGGCTTCAAAGGTATTGGCCGGGTCTGGTATGCAGTGGGTGGGTGGCCAAGGAGGTTCCCCCCAAGACGGCCCCTGCGGGCTCCCATGAGCTGCGCGCCCCCGACTTCCACCTGCTCCCCACGTCTCTGGGCCCCCGCCACACCCATCCCACCGTCTGTTCCCCTCCGCAGGCCACAACGCGGACGACATGGCCGAGACGGTGCTCATGAACTTCCTGCGCGGCGACGCGGCGCGGCTGGCCCGCGGCGGGGGCCTGGGCTCGCGGGGCGAGGGGGGCGCCCTGCCGCGCTGCCGCCCGCTGCAGCTGGCCTCGCAGAAGGAGGTGGTGCTGTACGCGCACTTCCGCCGCCTCGACTACTTCTCCGAGGAGTGCGTGTACGCGCCGGAGGCCTTCCGCGGCCACGCGCGCGACCTGCTCAAGCGCCTGGAGGCGGCGCGGCCGTCCGTGGTGCTGGACCTGGTGCACTCGGCCGAGCGCCTGGCGCTGGCCCCGGCCGCGCGGCCCCCGCGCCCCGGCGCCTGCTCCCGCTGCGGGGCCCTGGCCAGCCGCGCGCTCTGCCAGGCCTGCGCGCTCCTGGACGGCCTGAACCGCGGCCGGCCCCGCCTGGCCATCGGCAAGGGCCGCCGCGGGCTGGACGAGGAGAGGGCCTGGGGGGCGCCGGGGGATGTGGAGGGGGCTGTGGAGGGGGCCCGGGGGCGCCGGGGGACCAGGAGGGGGCCCCGGGGGGCAGCGGGGGAGCGCAAGGGGGTTGTGGAGGGGGCCCGGGGGCGCCGGGGGGTGTGGAGGGGGCTGTGGAGGGGGCCCGGGGGGCGCCGGGGGATGAGGAGGGGGCTGTGGAGGGGGCCCAGGGGGCGCCGGGGGACCCCTGGAGGGGGCCCAGGGGACGCCGGGGGATGTGGAGGGTGGTGTGGAGGGGGCCTGGGGGCCGCCGCGGGCTGGACGAGGAGGGGGCCCGGGGGGTGCCGGGTTACCAGGAGGGGGCCTGGGGGGCGCCGGAGGACGCGGAGAGGGATGTGGAGGGGGCCCAGGGGCGCCGGGGGACCAGGAGGGGGCTGTGGAGGGGGCCCCGGGGGCGCCGTGGGACGCGGAGCGGGGCGTGGAGGGGGACGCGGAGGGGGCTCCGTCCTCCTGTGACGGCAGGGTCGGGGCTGCCTGTGACTGTGAATAAACCTGAGTTACCTGTGCCCGGGCCTCCCAGCTGGGGTTGGGAGGGGGACAGGGAACCCGCGACCTGGGACCCTATAGCAACTGCGCCCCAGACCCGTGCGGCTGAGGAGGAGGGAGGGGATGCTTGAGCCTGCAGTGGGATGAACAGCCTCCTGACTTGATGGGCAGGTGTCACTCACGGTCTCCGTCGTGGTGCTCCCTCCCAGTGTACAGTAGGGCTGCAGCGTCTGGAGCCATCCCCACCTTGACCTCCCCGGCCATGGCCAGCTCCCACCAGGGCCCTCCACCCCTCCCTGTGTCCCCCCAGCATCTGTGTCACAGGCGAGGGGAAGCCGGATGCACCCTGGGAACCTGGGGCTGTGGAGGTCCGGCTGCGGGAGCCTTCTGCGTCCTCCCACCTTCTCCCACGAAGACGTCACTGCGCCCTCATCTGCGTGGCACCCCTGGCTCCCTCGAAGTACTCTTGGGAGAAAATGGAACTGCTAGGTGACTGCTGCCGGCCCGCCCGCCTGCCCAGTGGCTCCTGGGAGGGTTTGGCCCCCAGGAGGCTGTGGTTCCGGGGTTGCGACCCTGCAGGTAGCCAAGGCAGTGAGGCCCCCATGCTTCCTGGGGAGCTGGGCTGGGGGGCTCCTCCCTCCCCCAGCGTCCTGGGGGGGTCCTTGGGGGTCCTTATCAGGGCAGGAAGCTGGACGCACCTGAGCAGAGACCCGCAGGAAGCCAAAGAAGAAACCTTGCAGATGAGAGAGCTTGGCAAGTGTGGCCCGGCATGGCCAGCAGGGAGAGGAAGGGCAGGGGCCAGACGCAGGTCTGCGGGGCCTTAGGCGGCCGACAGGGACTTGGGTTTTATTCTTAAGAGTGGTGGTGCCTCTTTTAGAGGGGGTTGGTCCCCAGAGCAGGTCCGATTTCCATAATAATTTCTATAATAATTACTCCAGCTGCTGTGAGGAGAACGGCCAGTAGGGGGCGCTAGATGATCAAGGTTGATAGTAGGAGAGGCTGGTTGGGAGCCGGGCTGCTGGGCGGAGTTTCTTCCTCCCAGCTCAGGGGGCGAGAAGGCGGGGTTTGCACCCCAGGTTTTTGGAGGGTAGACTTGTGGCCCGGGTGGGGCCCCGGTCACACAGCAGCACGCCAGGGAGGGGCCGTTTTGCCGTGCGCCCCCTGGAACCAGGGAAGTGGGTTCTTGCAGCTGGGGGGCAGCTTTGGAGCCGAGACCTCTCCCCTTCCTCACAACGGGGTGGGATCGGGCCAGGTCTCTGCTAGAGTTGAAGTCCTGCTGTCTAAAAGAAATATGCAAACCTCGGAACGTTCAATTTTCTAGTTCCCATTTTTTTTTAGACAGGCAGAGTGGACAGTGAGAGAGGTAGAGACAGAGAGAAAGGTCTTCCTTTTGCCGTTGGTTCACCCTCCAGTGGCCACCACGGCTGGCATGCTGCGGCCAGCGCACCGCGCTGATCTGATGGCAGGAGCCAGGTGCTTCTCCTGGTCTCCCATGGGGTGCAGGGCCCAAGCACTTGGGCCATCCTCCTCTGCACTCCCTGGCCACAGCAGAGAGCTGGCCTGGAAGAGGGGCAACCGGGACAGAATCTGGAGCCCCAACCGGGACTAGAACCCGGTGTGCCGGCGCCGCAAGGCGGAGGATTAGCCTGTTGAGCCACGGCGCCAGCCCTAGTTCCCATATTTTTAAAGGAGGGAGGTCAGGTGACATTTTAATGATATCCCTTATTTTACTCACTGCATACAAGTTGGCCTTTTTAAAAACTAGGTTGATTTCTTGATTTGAAAGGCAGTGTGACATGGATGGGGGGGGCGAGGGGAGAGAGATTTTGCATCCACTGGTTCACTCCCCCAAATGGTCGCAATGGCCAGGGCTGAGCCATGCTGAAGCCAGGAGCCGGGAGCTTCATCCAGGTCTCCCATGTAAGTGCAAGGGTCCAAGCACTTGGGCCATCTGCTGCTGCTTTCCCAGGCCGTTAGCAGGGGCCTGGATCAGAAGTGGAGCAGCCAGGACTTGAACCAGCGCTTACATGGGATGCTGGCGTCGCAGACACCAGAGCATCAGCCTCTCTCTTCCTCTTTTTCATACTGAGCCGTTGGAGCCCGCGTGTGTGTGACCCTCACAGCTAGTCTCAGTTGAGAGCCACATTGGAGTCGCCCCTGGCAGGTGTGGCTCCTGTCCTGGGCAGTGCAGGTTTCTAGCCTGGAGTCCATTGCCAGACTGCCCGAGTCCCCAGCCAAGCTCTGCCCCTCGAGCTGCGTGTCCCGGGGCACAAGATGGAGAGGGATGGTGCTGACACCCAGGGCTGTTGTTGGGTTTCAAACAAAACAGAAACCTCCGTGGGTGCTCAGAAGAGCTGCGGAAGGCGCTGGTCTCAGCTCTGGCCACAAGGGGTCGCCGTGGCCACGCGCGTGCATCAGGTGGCGGTGCTGCGCAGCCACGTTTCTCCCCAGCCCAGACCGGAGTCGGCGCCTTCCTCCTGCCTCCCTGCCTGGGTCTCTGAGCCAGTCTTTGAGGCTGAGAGACAGGTGGGCAGACCCCGGGGAGATGTTGCAAACCCTCCCTGACCTCTGGACCCCCACAAGTGTTTATTAAGGGTGGGATGTGTGACAGCAGTGAACAAGACAGAGAAAAAAGCAAAAGTTGCATTTCCGGCGTGTCGTGATAAGCAGGGGATGGGAAGCATGTCCCACACACTAGGTAGGCTGGATGAGAGAGGCCTGGGGGAGAGAAGACCCCCACAGCCGGCGGGAAGAGCATCCTGTCAGAGGGAGCGGCAGGTGCAGGGGGCCAGGCTGAGGCTCTGGGCTCCGGCAGGAGGTTTTCCCTGAAGAGGCGTGGGACGGATCAGCCCCTTTATTCACGCCGCAAACATTTCCTGGTCCTCCCAGGAGCCGGGCCCTGCGCGGAGCAGTGGGTAAACAGCTGAGTCAGCGCCCGGCCCTGCCCTCAGTGGGCTCCCTGTCGGAGGCACCTGCTTGCCCAGAGGCCTCTGTGCGGCATGAGGGTTAGGAAGGGCAGAGGTGGGGCACCTAACTCGGCGTGTGCGTCACGGGGCACTTCCTGGAGGAGGTCGTGTTTGAACCAAGACCCAGAGGTGAGTAAGGATGAGTGTGAGAGGCGCAGAGGCCGGCTTGCAGGTGTAGAGCGCCTGGCCTGCAGGGAATTTCTGTAGACGCCGAGGGTCCCTCTGGCATGATGGTGCTCCCTGGGGAGGGCTCGGAGCAGACAGGGCTGGCTCCAGGAGTCAGATCCCTCTGGGAGCTTGGAGGCTTTGGTAAACAGAAGGCGTCCCATAGCCGGGCAGGAGGCTTTGGTAAACAGAAGGCGTCCCATAGCCAGGCAGGAGATTTGGTAAACAGAAGGCGTCCCATAGCTGGGCAGGAGGTTTTGGTAAACAGAAGGCGTCCCATAGTCATGCAGGAGGCTTTGGTAAACAGAAGGCATCCCATAGCCGGGCAGGAGATTTGGTAAACAGAAGGCGTCCCATAGCCGGGCAGGAGTCCCTGTCATCGTGGCGGGTGGACTTCTGCGGAGGTCCCTGGACCTGGTACACCCTCCCCTACCTAAACCCGAGGGACCCGTGTTCCCGCTGGATGCTGTGGTCTGTGAGACCCCTCGTCTCGCCCCTGGGGCAGGAAGCACTTGTCTCCCGTGAGGATCTGGAGGCAGACTTAGAAGCCGGGCTCCCCTGTCTCCACTGCGTGACTGCAGACCACTGTCAGGGCTGACGAGGCGCTGCCTTCCATGCAGAGGTGCTGGGGAGAATCGGCGGCAGGATGGTCTCCCCGGTCTGGTGTGTTCTCATAAAGCTCCTGCCCATGCCAGGTCCCAGACGGCGCAGGGGTCCAACCGTGAATGGGGTAGACGAGAACCAGCCATCGTGAAGCCCCAGAGCCCGTGAGAGAGCCCCTGCCTCTTCCCACGTTGTGTCTGGGCGCAGATGCAGGTAAGGTGGGTGGCGACCCCTGCCCCGTCAGCATTGATCCTTGAGCTGTGTGGGGACAGATGACATACAAGACCAAGAAAATAAATAAAACATGAGGAAAGTCCAACGGTGATAAGTGCCATAGAGAGGAAAAGAAAAAAAAAACAGAGCAACAACAAACAAGGGTGCAAACACGTAAAGCAATTACAGATTAAAATAAGGCAGAGGAAGGAAACCACCAAAGGCTGTGAGAGAGAAACTGGAAGAGAGGGTTCAATCAGGGAGGGACCTCTCAGCTGAGGCTTGAAGAACGCCCATGGGAAGAATGGCAGGTGGGGAGGGAGTGCCAGGCTGAGGGAGCAGCAATGGCCAGAGCCCTGCGGAGGGCTCTAATGGCGTAGAGAAAGGTGAGGAAGCATGATAGGTGATGGACAAGAGCCAGAGGCTGGCTGGCTTGGAGCGTTTCCATCTCGCTGCAGGATCCCGCTTCACGCTCTGAGACGATACTGGCTTGAGGTGGGAGGGAGGCAGTGAGGCGCCAGTTTGGATGCTATGGCACCACCAGGTGGGAGAGAAGGGTGGCTCTGGATGAGGGTGACCGAGAGGACCAAGGTGACCGCTGACCACTCCCAGCGTCTGACCTGAGCAGCCAGGGAGAGGATGCTGATCAGGGCTGACGGCGCAGTTACATGAGGTTTGGGATGTAATGGGCTAGAAAAAGCATCAGGACCCAGTGGAAGACAAAGGTGAGGTCCACAAGCCTGGACCGTGTGCCTGGGACACCAGGTCAGTAGTTGGATGATACGGGTTTTTTTTTTGTTTTGTTTTTAAGATTTATTTATTTAATTGGAAAGCAGAGTTACAGAGAGGCGGGGGGGGCCGGGTAGAAAGGGGGAGAGAGGTCTTCCATCTGCTGGTTCGTTCCTCAACTGGCTGCAACAGCCAGAGCTGTGCCGATCCAAAGCCAGAAGCCAGGAGCTTCCTCCAGATCTCCAGGTGCAGGGGCCCAAGGACTTAGACCATAGCAGAGAGCTGGATTGGAAGAGGAGCAGCCAGGACTCGAACCGGCACACATATGGGATGCCGGTGCCACTGGGGGATGCTTAACCTACTACTCCACAGCGCCGGCCTCATCAGTTTTTGGGGGCTGGGTGATGGCTGCCCCGATGCTGAGCCAGCAGGAGTTCAGGTGCACGCCCACTGTCCTGGAGGGTGGGGACCCATCGGAGGAGGAGACAAACAGAGTTCTGCCCCCGCCCCGCCCCGCACCCCGGCTGGCATAGCTTGTGTCTGTTCTGGTGTGCTGGGTTGGAGTCCCAATTCCATCGCTTGCACCAGTCACTCATGCCGCAGCCAGGTTTCCTCCCCTGTGGGCGGCACCAGAAGAGGGTCCCTAATCTCAGGAAGCATTCGTGGGGCTCCAACGTGCTACTCGAGCCAATTCTGGGCCCCTGCCCTGTGGAGCCCGGGACACGCACCGGCTGCCCCAGTGAAAAAGACCCCCAGCTTCCCAGCCCCACGATCTCCGTGTGGCCAGACGCTACCTGCCACGCCGGCCGCCCCTATAGCCACGCCGGCCTCCCTCTCTCCCCACCTGGATGAGCAAACCCTGCATCCCACCTGTGCCCCCCCTCCTCGACCACACCTGTTCTTCACAAAGACCCCTGACCCTCCACGCGCCGTCTCCCTGCCGAGCCCCCTCTGCCTTCCCCACAGCCCCCTCCATCCAGGCTCTCCGCCTGTGCCGGCTCAGCATCCCCAGTCCCCAAAACACCCATCATCCACCTGTTGGGGCGCTGTCCCTTCAAACGCACAATCCCTGGCTTCCCCCCGGGCCCCTCCTCTGCCACCCTCGGCCCTTCCCACGCCCGCCCGCCCGGTGCCCCCTTGCTCGAGTTGGCACAGAAGCCGCCAGGCAGGCTGGGCCTCCACTTCCTGTCACCCACCGGCCACCTCGCCGCCCTTTCCTCCTTCCTTCCCGGGACAATGCGAGAGGCGTCTTCCTCCCGGTCCAGCTAATCCCACCGCCCCGCCGAGGCATTGCACCATCCAGCCCTTTGTTCTCTCGGGCGCCCTCCGCCTGGGGTCGGATCATGGCAGCTGCTCCGCGTTGTGCAAGCCCGGGGTGGACCCTGCTTGGCCCCGGCTTCCTGGTCTGTGCACTGGGGGTGGTAGGAGAACCCCGGATTCTCACACGACCGACTGGGAGAGGCTTTGGTGACTGAATCCTGTGTCAGACACCGTACTCAGGGCAAATGAACTTGACAGTGGACGGAATAGCTGAGGGCATGGCATGGGGCTCCCAGAGTCCTGGGGCCTGCACGCTGCCTCCCGCTCCTGCCAGCTGGGTGAGCCTCTGTCTCTCCTTCGGCCTCAGTTTCTCAGTCTGTACAATGGGACCAGCGCAGTGCCCGTCCAGTGGCTGCAGGCTTCCCATGACATCACTGCCCTTGCCTTCTCTTCTCCCGGAGATGCGCTGCCCTCCCAGTGGGCCTCTCCCACCTCAAGGCCTTTGTGCTGACTGCACCTTTTTACTTCAATTTTTCAAGGATTTATGTATTTACTTCAAAGGCAGAGTTACAGAGATGGAAAGAGAGATCTTTTGTCTGCTGATTGACTCCCCAGATGACCACACAATGGCCAGGGCTGGGCCAGGCTGAAGCCAAGAGCCAGGAACTCCATCAGGGTCTCCCATGTGGGTGCAGGGGCCCAAGCATGTGGGCCGTCCTCTGCTGCTTTCCCAGGCACATCAGCAGGGAGCTGGATTGGAAGTGGAGCAGCCGGGACTCGAACTGGCGCTCCAGCGGGTGTGGGCGCCCCAGACAGTGGTTTAACCCACCGTGCACGGTGCAGGTCCGAGGCTGTGCCCTTCCACAAGCCCTCGTAACTTGCAGTGTGCGTTGTCTGCTAGGGCAGAGAACTGGGGGAGAAGGTCTGTTTTGAAAGGAGGGGGAGAGAGAAAGGGAGGCAGGTGGGAGAGAGGGAGAGAGGAAGGGAAGGGGGAGGGAGGGAACGGAGGGAGGGAGGGAGGGATCCAGCCCACATCGAGAGCTTAGCTGGAGGGGCTGGCACCGTGGCATAGAGGGTAAAGCCGCCGCCTGCAGTGCCAGCATCCCGTACAGGCACCGGTTTGAGTCCCAGCTGCTCCACTTCCGATCCAGCTCTCTGCTGTGGCCTGGGAAAGCAGTAGAAGATGGGCCATGTCCTTAGGCCCCTGCACCTGCATGGGAGACCCAGAAGAAGCTCCCGGGTCCTGGCTTCGGATCAGCACAGCTCCGGCCATTGAGGCCATTTGGGGAATAAGCCAGTAGGTGGAAGACTGTCATCTCTCTCTCTCTCTCTCTCTCTCTCTCTCTCTCTCCCTCTCTCTCTGCCTCTCTGAAACTCTGCCTTTCAAATAAATTAATCTTTAAAAAAATAAAGAAAGAAAAGGGCTTAGCTGCTAGCTGTATAAACAAATGTGACACAAAAGCGCACACGGTGGAATAGTATTTAGCCCTGAAGAGGAAGTGGCTCTGGCGCTGGCCTCAGCACGGGGGAACCCAGAGAACACCAGGCTGGGGGTAGGGGCGATTCCAGCATAGGAGCAGCCGGGTTCATGGAGGCGGAGATGGGGACGCGGTGCCCGGGGGCTTGTGAGGGTGGGTACAGGTGTCCAACTGGGAAGACGGACAAGTGGGGAAGAGGAGGTGGGTGGTGGCCACGGCTGCCTGTCGGCGGGACGTCCTTGCCACAACCCACCCCTACAAATGGGTAAGATGACACATTTTCTGCTACTACACCCTCCAGTATTTGCTGAAGTTTAAACAGAAAGTGTAAAAGGTGGGGGGACTTAGCCCAGGGCCCGGCTGTGCTGGGCGCCCGGCAGAGGCCAGCTTGGTCGTCCCTCTGAGCTTGGCAGCTTTCCGTCCCTCCAGGCAGGGCCCCGGAGGTCCCCACACTGCCCTCCCCGACCCCCAAAGCTCTGCCCGGCCTCCCTCCTGCCAGCTCCTCCCCAGCTCCTTCTCAGCCCCAGCCTGGGGGGCTTCTCTGGGCCCCAGGCCCACACCCCATCACCCACAGCTACAGGGGGCGGCTGATCCTGAGGCCACAGCTCAGCTCTGCCGCCGCCTCCTGCCCAGGAGGCCCCGGGACCCCCGACCCACCAAGGCCCCACAGACTCCTCCTGGTCCAGCTTACTCAGCCCCCACCCCGGCTCAGAACCCTTCCTGGGCTCCAGCACGGCGACGCCATTAGGCTGCACCCCAGGAGCGGAGCTGCAGCCAGAAGCCGGCTAAGACCAACACGGGCTGCCGGCAACCGCCATGAGGCTGGGGTCTCCGCACCTCCCCCAACCCCCCTCGGGGAGGGGCACGGCCTCCTGGGTGAGAAGACGGAGACCCTGTGTTTGCCAGGAAGTTCTGTGGTTTGATTACTGTGTTTTAAACCGTTTTTAAAGACGTATTTATTTTCATTTCATTTGAGAGAGAGAGAGAGAGAGAGAGAGAGAGAGAGAGAGAGGACCTTCCACCCACTGGCTGACTCCCCCAATTGCCTGTGACAGCCAGGCCTGAAGCCTTGAGATGAGCCAGTGAGATGCACGCCCACCACCCTCGCTTTCGCTGTTGGCGTAACTGTGGCTGCTCCCAACTCCGGAACCCTGGCCCCACGGAAATGCGCGGGCGCTCAGGCTGTCTGTGCCGTGGCGCCGTGTTCGCACTCACGCAGTCTTCGTGCACGCTGACAGTCGTCCCTACCTCTCTTACCACACCCGGGACGATGCGGATGCTGGGCAAACAGTCTCCGCACCGCGCTGTTTAAGGAATAATGGCGTGAAAAGCTTTCTGTGTGGTCAGGGGTCTGTCTTCTTCCAGACATTTTCCATCCACGGTTGGTTGACTCCAAGGATGTGGAACCACGGAGGACAAGGGGACGCTCGTAGGAAGTTGGACGTGGAGTGCGTAGAATGCCATGCTCCAATGGAGACACCGTGTGTGGCTGTGGAGCCCTAACCAAACCAGGAAACCAGTGTGGGCCCCGCGCTGTTAACCGGATTACAGATCGCGTGCTGCATTCATGCTTGCGCGTGTGTGCACGTGTGCGTGTGTTGCATGTGTGTGCATGTGTGTTACATGTGTGTGCCCGTGTGTGTGCGCGCGTGGTTTGTTTGCATAGGTCCATGTGGCTGTCACCACCACCGGAAGCTACAGACGGGACTCATCTCCTGGGAGGAGCCCCCCCACCCCACCCCGGCGTGCCCAGAGGACTCTCTCTTTGAGGAGGGGCTCTCCCGTTCCTGGGTCTCCCTCTCCAAGGCTTTCCGTTCAAAGCGCAAGGGCCTGAGTGAGCAGAACCAGTCCATGGGAAACAGATGTGCCAGGGAGACACAGGTGAGCGGGCCCCATGCCGGTGCCGGCAGCGGGCCTGGGGGTGGCCAGACAGAGCCCAGGCTAAGCCCAGGAGCGGCCACGGCAGGAAGTGGGGAGCCGGGCCCTGGCAGGTGCAGGAGAGCACAGGCGGCGCCTCCTGAGTCACAGCGTGGTCCCCGGCCCAGACAAATGACAATCATTAGGGAGTTTAAGAGGCTGGGGGAGGGGCTGCAGAGGGCAAGCCCTCCCCCAGGTTAGGAGGGAACCCCCAGCCCCAGGGCCCCACCGCAGGCTGCAGTACAGCCCTCCCCATCTCACTGGCTCCGCCTCGGCTGTTCCTTCTTCTCCCACACCTATGGACTCCTCCCTGCCTCTGTTCCCTCCTGGGTCTCTGTCCCCTCTCTCTGGGTCTCTGTCCCCCTCTCTCTGGGTCTCTGTCCCCTCTCTGGGTCTCTGTCCCCCCCTCTCTGGGTCTCTGTCCCCTCTCTCTGGGTCTCTGTCCCCTCTCTGGGTCTCTGTCCCCCCCTCTCTGGGTCTCTGTCCCCTCTCTCTGGGTCTCTGTCCCCTCTCTGGGTCTCTGTCCCCCTCTCTCTGGGTCTCTGTCCCCCCCTCTCTGGGTCTCTGTCCCCTCTCTCTGGGTCTCTGTCCCCCCCGGGTCTCCATCCCCCCCCTCTCTGGGTCTCTGTCCCCCCTCTCTCTGGGTCTCTGTCCTCTCTCTCCAGGTCTCTGTCCCCCTCTCTCTGGTCTCTGAACCCTTTCTCTAGGTCTCTGTCCCCTCTCTCTGGGTCTCTGTTCCCTCTCTCTCTGGGTCTCTGTCCCCCTCTCTCTCTGGTCTCTGTCCTCTCTCTCCGGGTCTCTGTCCCCCCTCTCTCTGGTCTCTGAACCCTTTCTCTAGGTCTCTGTCCCCTCTCTCTGGGTCTCTGTCCCCTCTCTCTGGTCTCTGAACCCTTTCTCTAGGTCTCTGTCCCCTCTCTCTGGGTCTCTGTCCCCCTCTCTCTGGGTCTCTATCCCCTCTCTAGGTCTCTGTCCCCTCTCTCTGGGTCTCTGTCCCCCTCTCTCTGGGTCTCTATCCCCTCTCTGGGTCTCTGTCTCCTCTCTCTCTAGGTCTCTGTCCCCTCTCTCTGGGTCTCTGTTCCCTCTCTCTCTGGGTCTCTGTCCCCCCCGCCCCGGTCTCCGTCCCCCTCTCTCTCTGGGTCTCCATCTCTCACTGTCTCTGTGCCCCCACTTTCCCTCACTCCCCTGCAGAGCCCAAGCTGGGCATTACCAGTTCTGGCCCCCACTCTCCCCTCCCCTCTGGAGCCCCTCCCTCTCCACCTCCCAGGACAGAGGACCCCAAAGTGACAATAGCAGCGGGAAAGGCCTGCCCCCTACCCAGCTCTATCCTGCTCTCTGCCCCACCCACCTCCCCAGCCCTCCTGGCTTTGTCACCTTCACCTGTCCCCACCCTTCACCTGTGTCCCATCCCCTGTGTCTTCTCCATGCTGTCCCTGCCCATGCTGTCCTCCTCCTCCGTCCCCTGTCCAGTTCCGTGTCTGCTCACCTCACCTCCTGCCACCAGCGCGGCTGTGACCCTGCCTGTGGGGCGGCTGCTTCTCCCCCTCCCCCACCCCCGTTCACCAACCCGGCACCAAGTCCACTGCCCAGCCTGCCCTGGGCGGCTTCTCCTGCACAATTACGGTCGCTTCTCCTGCCAGAGTGGAGGGAGGGGTTGAGACCAAGGAGTTTTGGAATGAGAACAAGCAATAAAAAAAAAAAAAAAAAAAAAAGGAAAAGGAAAAGGCGGGGGGGGGTGGGGCGGGCCAGCTGCCCAGAGCAGGGATAAAAGCTTTGCCGCGTGTCTGGGAGTCATCACCCCTGCGCCTCTCCCCACGGAGACCTCAGCCGCTCAGCATCCTTCCCGCCACTGCCTGAGGCGGTCCAGGACCCACCCCCCTGTCGCTGGCCTCTGCTCTGTCCCCGTCCCCATGTGTCTGAGGGTCTGAGGGTCTCGGTCTCTGAGTGAGTCACTCTCACCCCGGGCCCCTGAGTCTCTTGCAGGTGCCTTCTCCCTCCCTCCCTCCCTCCCTCCCTCTCTCTCTCCCTCTCTCTCCTTCTCTCTCTCCCTCTGCTTCTCTCTCTCTGCCCAGTCCCCAGGATGTTCCTCCTGCTGACGGCATTTCACATCTTGGCTGTGGGTAAGAGAATCGTGGGGTACGGGGCAAGGGGGTCCCCTGGAGACTCTGAGAAGAGCTAGGGAAGAGTTCTTGGGGACCACAGGCACTCATGAGGGTCCTGGTGAGAGTGGTGGGGAGGGGCTGTGAGGTCCTATCAGAGGGAGGACCACAGGTTCTCAGTCCGCTGGAGAAGAAACACGGCGAGACTTGGTCATCACGGTGAAGGGGGGGTGGGGGTGGGGCATGGACGCTGGTTGGAGGGGGAGGGTCATATTGAGTGGGAAGACTGGTGAAGGGACAGGGAGCCCCGTGGGTGTGTTGGGAGGGTCCTGGGGGAAATGTGGCACATGGTGGGGCCCATGATAGATAGGTCGATCACCAGCCCTGGGTGAGGCGACCACGGGGCAAATAACACATGCCATGGAGGTGGCTTGTGCGTAGGCCAGAAAACTCCTGGATGTCTGGGGCAGCCGTGGGAGCTCATGCCGCGTGGTGTGGGGCAGCCGCAGATGATTGCTTTAAGGATCAGGCCAAGAGGTGGGGGCTTCGTCTGCCCTGGCCGTCCGGCAGGCTTGGGCGGTGGAGAGAACGTGTGTATCAGCTCACGCTCACGCGTCTCTACTCCCAGCCACGGCACAAAGCCAAGGCAACGAGAACAAGATCATCGGCGGCTACACGTGCATCCAGAATTCTCAGCCGTGGCAGGCAGCGCTGCTGGCAGGACCTGGGCAGAGCTTCCTCTGTGGGGGCGCCCTGCTGTCCGCCCAGTGGGTCATCACGGCCGCTCACTGTGCCCGCCCGTGAGTGTTCCTCCTAACTCTCAGATTCGGGGAATTCCAGAGTCTAGAGCCCCAGAGCCCAGTGCAGAACCCAGTGTGGCGGCCGGGCCCTGGTCTCAGGTGTAGAGAAGAGTCTAGAACCAAAGACGCAGCCCCAACATGGCGTCCCTCTGGGTGCATGAGTTCTGTTTGGACTCTGAAAGCCAATCAGGGCCAGCGCCGTGGCTCAACAGGCTAATCCTCCGCCTAGGTTCTAGTCCCGGTCAGGGCTCCGGATTCTGTCCCGGCCTCTTCCAGGCCAGCTCTCTGCTGTGGCCCGGGAGTGCAGTGGAGGATGGCCCAAGTGCTTGGGCCCTGCACCCCATGGGAGACCAGGAGAAGCACCTGGCTCCTGGCGTAGGAACAGCGTGGTGCGCCGGCTGCAGCGCACCTGCCGCGGCAGCCATTGGAGGGTTAACCAATGGCAAAAAGAAGACCTTTCTCTGTCTCTCTCTCTCACTGTCCACTCTGCCTGTCAAAAAACAAAAAACAAAAAACAAAAAAAAAAAGAAAGAAAAGAAAGCCAATCAGAAGCTTAGACGCTCATGCTGATTTAGAAATGAATAGGTGAAGGAGTCTTCAAAAGGTTCGTGGAAAATGGGCATCGTGAAAAAATTATGCATGGATTTTAAGTATTTTTGCACCAACGCACACTTACTTTAGTTGCATTTTTCCACGATCTTTTCGATGCTCCTCCTTACAACCCAGAGATCCATCCAGAGCCCAGGCTCTGCATCGAAGCTAAGATCAGCCTATTGCCCATCTGTGATCGAATTCAGGGCATAGTCTGAGTTCAGGAAAACAGGACATTACCAAGAACCGAGAGCCGGGTTTGAGGACCACAGTGTAACCACAAAGCTGGAACCCGATGTTCAGCTGGAACATACAGTGTAGCATTTGAGTCTGGACACTGAGCCCATTTTAGATCCAGTGTTTAATTCAGAGTCTAGTCCATAGCTCCTGTTTGAGCAGCCTAGAACCAAGGTCCAAAGTCCCTCCCAGATTTTAAACCTGGTCTGAGAACCAAGATCCCGGCCAAGAGGTCAAATTCTCTGAGTCTCTGTCCCCTCTCTCTCCAGATCCCTGTCCTCTCTCTGGGTCTCTGTCCCCTCTCTCTGGGTCTCTGTCCCCTCTCTCTGGGTCTCTGTCCCACTCTCTCTCTGGGTCTGTCCCCTCTCCAGGTCTTTGTCCCCTCTCCCCCAGGTCTCTGTCCTCTCTCCCTCTAGGTCTCTGTCTCCTCTCTCTCTGGTCTCTGTCTCCTCTCTCTCTGGTCTCTGTCCCCTCTCTCTGAGTCTCTGTCCTCTCTCTCCAGATCCCTGCCCCCTCTCTGGGTCTCTGTCCCCTCTCTCTGGGTCTCTGTCCCCTCTCCAGGTCTTTGTCCCCTCTCCCCCAGGTCTCTGTCCTCTCTCCCTCTAGGTCTCTGTCCCCTCTCTCTCTGGTCTCTGTCCCCTCTCTCTGAGTCTCTGTCCTCTCTCTCCAGATCCCTGTCCCCTCTCTGGGTCTCTGTCCCCTCTCTTGGTCTCTGTCCCCCATCTCTCTCTGGGTCTCGGTCCCCTCTCTGGGTCTCTGTCCCCTCTCTCTCCGGGTCTCTGTCCTCTCTCTCTGGGTCTCTGTCCTCTCTCTCTCTGGGTCTCTGTCCCCTCGCTCTCCAGATCCCTGTCCCCTCTCTGGGTCTCTGTCCCCTTCTCTCTGGGTCTCTGTCCTCTCTCTCTGGAGCTCACCTAGAGAGAAGCTCACCTGGGCATCCAGAATCCCTCCCTCAGGTTGTCACTCACTGCTCAGAAAGCTCATCTCACCCTGAAATTGAAAGGTATACACCAGAATCTAGAAATGATGTCGTGACCCAGACTTGCTCTAGAACTTTGATCCTAACCCAGAATCAAAAGTTTAAAATACCCCGAACCCAGAGCATGGGCTATAATCAGTATGAAGCTGCTGAGTCTGCTTGACTTAGAGCCCAGAACTACAACCCAGAGCTTTGCTGGGAACTCGAAACCTAGAGCCCAGCCAAGAACTCCCAACCACCCCAAGCCCCAGAGAAGATGGGGAGGTGGTGGAGTTGAGGCAGGAGAGAATGCCCAGGGCAGCTGGGAGAATGCTCAGCCCACAGTGCAGGGGAGTGGGCTAGACTTGAGGGAGCTCATCCCTGGGGGAGGGTTGGGGCAGACCCCAGGTCAGACTGTCAACATCATCACTCCTGGGGGGGCACGGGCCAGGATCCTGCGTGTGGCTCTAGGCAAGCACAACCTGAGGAAGTGGGAGGCCACCCAGCAGGTGCTGCGTGTGGTCCGGCAGGTGCCACACCCCAGCTACAGCTCCCGCACACACGACCATGATGTGATGCTGCTGCAGCTGGAGCAGCCAGCCCGCCTCGGGAGGGCAGTGAGGCCCATTGCCTTGGCCCAGTCCTGCGCCAGCCCAGGGACCTCCTGCCGTGTGTCGGGCTGGGGGACCACATCCAGCCCCATTGGTGAGGACACCTGTAGCCTTGAGGGGGATACTGGGAGCCCTATGCTGGGTCTGATGGGGGAGGGGCTGGGGGCCTGGGTCTGAGGGAGGAGGAGCTGGGGACCTGGACTCCTGGGTCTGAGGGAGGAGGGGCTGGGGCTGGACCCCTTGGTCTGAGAGAGAAGGCCTGGGGCCTGGGCTCCTGGGTCTGAGGGAGGAGGGCTGGGGCCTGGGCTCCTGAGTCTGAGGGGGAAGGGGCCCGGGAACCTGGGCCTTGCTGGAAGGTAGACCCCGATTATAACCCCCAGTTTCCCCCCAGTCAGGTACCCCAGCTCTCTGCAGTGTGTGAACGTTAACATT
Source organism: Lepus europaeus (assembly GCF_033115175.1). Lineage (NCBI taxonomy): Eukaryota > Metazoa > Chordata > Mammalia > Lagomorpha > Leporidae > Lepus > Lepus europaeus. The sequence goes on from NC_084845.1 coordinate 5,642,067, forward strand.
TCGTCGGATCAGGAGTGCCGGAAGGCCTATTCTGGAGCCATCACAGCAGGCATGGTGTGTGCAGGGATCCCCCAGGGCGGGAAGGACTCGTGTCAGGTGAGGAGCAGGCTGAGAGCTGGGTGTGTGGGGTGGGACTTGGTTGGAATCCTGGGCTGGGACAATTGAAGGTTCCCTCCGTTTCTGAGAGGGACAGGGATGGGGAGACAAGAAACAAAGCGGGGGCATTTGGCCTTGTGCTTAAGATGTCGATAGAGAGGTCCTCTTCCCACATTGGTGTGCCTGGGGCTGAGTGCCAGCCCTGTGCCTGACTACAGCTTCCTTGGGACAGCTCGCTCTAAAATTTGTACCCCTGCCCCACTCAGGTGGGAGACCCAGAGGGAGCTCCTGGCTCCTGGCTCCTGGCTCCTGGCTCCTGGCTTTGGCCTGGCCCAGCCCTGGGCGTTGCAACATGTGGGGAGTGCATCTCTCTGTGTTTCTTCAATGTTTTGGTGGGGGGAAGAGAGAGAGAGAGATATGGATGCACAGTTTCTTAGCAAGAGAGCACATGAAGAAGTGCCTGTTGAGACCCAAGGAACAGAGGCTGGGTGACCCCCGCCAGGTCCCCAGTGGAGAGGGCGGGAGTCGGGGTCTTGGAGCTGGGCTGAACCCCACCCTAGCAACCCTTCTCCGGGTTCCCGCCCGGCTGCTTCTGCATCTCTGCCTCTCTGTTCTTAGCTCTGGGTTCTGACATCTGTCTTCCCCTTCAGGGTGACTCCGGGGGACCCCTGGTGTGTGAGGGTCGGCTCCAGGGCGTGGTGTCCTGGGGGATGGAGCGCTGTGCCCTCCCTGGCTACCCCGGGGTCTACGCCAACCTGTGCCGATACCAGAACTGGATTCAGAAAACCATGCAGGGCAAGTGATGCCTCGCGGGACTGCATGCCAGCCACCTCCTCCCTCAGACCCAGCCCCCAGCCCCTGCGCATCCTGAGCCTGGCCTCAGGCTCCCATCTCCCCTTCCCCAGGGCATTATTTCGGTTTCTCTCTCCCCACACCTGCCTGACCCCCTTAGACACGGGGCAAGGGCCCCGACTGGCTGAGCCCAGAGTGTGATGACATCCTGAACTCCCAGTGTCTTCAAACTGCACCGAATCACAATAAAAATGGAATCCTCGCAAATTTCCTTCATTGCTTCTTTACTTCACTCAAGAAGTGTGCACAGGGGCCGGCGCTGTGGCACAGCAGGTGAAGCTGCAGCCTGCAAGTGCCAGCATCCCATATAGGCGCTGGTTCAAGTCCCGGCTGCTCCACTTCCAACCCAGCTCCCAGTTTATGGCCTGGGAAAGCACCAGTGGATGGCCATAGTGCTTGGGCTCCTGCACCCACATAGGGGACCTGGAAGAAGCTCCTGGCTCCTGGCTTCAGCCTGGCCCAGCCCTGGCTGCTGGTGCCATTTAGGGAGTGAACTACAGATGAAGGTCTCAATTCTCTCTTGCTGTAACTCTGACTTTGAGATAGATAGATAGATAGATAGATAGATAGAGGAAGGAAGGAAGGAAGGAAGGAAGGAAGGAAGGAAGGAAGGAAGGCACACGCAGAGGGTCTCTCGTGGTGCCAGTGGGGCGGGCAGGTGCCCACAGGCTCTGCTGCCCCACCCCAGGTGGCCTCTGGTGGAGGAGAACACAGGAGCTGCCGCCTCCCAGCCTCTTCTCTGCAGCTGCTGAGACCCAGGCCAGGAAGTGCCATGTTCCCTGGAAACCTCTCTGGAAATGGGCGGTCCCCCGTGTCCCAGCCAGACCTCAGGTGGGGAGAGCCGGGTGAGTCATAGTCTTGGATTCAAGTCCCGGCAAAGCCATTCTCTCATTTGGTTTATTTCCACTTTGGATCCCTGGCTTCTTACCCCTGCCTCCCCACAGGCACCCACACAACTGACCCTGGGCCCCCTGCGACCTGGGCCACCACGCATCGCTATGTCACCTTGTTCCTAACTCACAGGAAACCATTGTCCTCGCCATCGCGTGGTCTTTGTTGCTTTCACACCCACAGCTATTACTGCGAACCTACTGTGCACCGGGCATCCAATTATTGGGCACCTGCTGTGCACCAGGCATCCAATTATTAGGCACCTACTGTGCACTGGGCGTCATCCTGACTCCAGCAGGGGGTGATGCAGAAGAATCCAGAGCATAATTTAAAAGTGAAGCGGAGGGAGTCGCTATGAGTAAAAAGGCCAATGCGCCAGGGCAGGGCGCAGGTCCAGCTCATACTGGCTGGCAAGTGCTTATGGCAAACTGTCAGGAATTTTAAGAGCCAGTTACTAAACACGGCCATTATTACAAATTGAGTTGCATAAAGTTTAAAATAGAGTGGATAAATACTCCAAACCCATCCATTCCTAATTATTTTAACGATCGCCCACACTTGGAGGTTATTTCTGTCTGCTGTACCAGATGTGCTGTGGAGGACTTCTGCCCAGTCCTTCCCTGCCCTGTTTCTGGTGACCTCACACCAGGGGTGACATCAGCCCTACTGGGGGTCTTCCCACCACAGGAACCAGTCCTACTGGGGGTCTTCCCACCACAGGAACCAGCCCTACTGGGGGTCTTCCCACCACAGGAACCAGCCCTACTGGGGGTCTTCCCACCACAGGAACCAGTCCTACTGGGGGTCTTCCCACCACAGGAACCAGTCCTACTGGGGGTCTTCCCACCACAGGAACCAGTCCTACTGGGGGTCTTCCCACCACAGGAACCAGCCCTACTGGGGGTCTTCCCACCACAGGAACCAGCCCTACTGGGGGTCTTCCCACCACAGGAACCAGCCCTACTGGGGGTCTTCACACCACAGGAACCAGCCTTACTGGGGGTCTTCACACCACAGGAACCAGTCCTACTGGGGGTCTTCACACCACAGAAACCAGCCTTACTGGGGGTCTTCACACCACAGGAACCAGCCCTACTGGGGGTCTTCACACCACAGGAACCAGCCCTACTGGGGGTCTTCACACCACAGGAACCAGCCCTACTGGGGGTCTTCCCACCACAGGAACCAGTCCTACTGGGGGTCTTCCCACCACAGGAACCAGTCCTACTGGGGGTCTTCACACCACAGGAACCAGCCCTACTGGGGGTCTTCACACCACAGAAACCAGCACTACTAGGGGTCTTCACACCACAAAATCAGTGAACAGCTGTGTGCTTCCCAGAGAGACGTTGTTAAGCCTTTGCCAGGGTACCCCTGGACAGTGCCCCTGGACAGGCCTGCCTGGGCCCAGCTAAGGATCCTGGTGTCTGTCCTCTCCAAGTCACATGCTTGGATGTCCAGCTGGGCTCATGTTCTGGGGGTGTCGGCAGTGTTGGGGTGCTCTTTGGTGGCAGCCCTGGGCCCTGCATGACTACTGCAGCACAAAAGGATGCTGGGAAATGGAGAGTGCACCTGCCCCTCCCACCCCCACCCCTCAGGCCCTGATAACCTCCCTTTCTGCTCTCTGCTCAGATTCCTCATGTCAGCACTTTATACAAGACTTATTTATTTATCTATTTATTTGAAAGGTAGTTACACAGAGAGCAGTCTTCCATCCACTGGTTCACCCCCCAAATGGCCACAACGGCTGGGGCTGGGTCAGATCAACCAGAAGTCTAAAACTCCATCCGGGTCTCCCACGTGGGTGCAGGGACCCCAAGCACTGGGCCATCCTCTGCTGCTCTTCCAGGCACACCAGCAGGGAGCAGGATCAGAAGTAGAGCAGCGGCCGGCGCCGTGGCTCAACAGGCTAATCCTCCGCCTTGTGGCACCGGCACACCGGGTTCTAGTCCCGGTCAGGGCACCGATCCTGTCCCGGTTGCCCCTCTTCCAGGCCAGCTCTCTGCTGTGGCCAGGGAGTGCAGTGGAGGATGGCCCAAGTGCTTGGGCCCTGCACCCCATGGGAGACCAGGAGAAGCACCTGGCTCCTGCCATCGGATCAGCGCAGTGCGCCGGCCGCAGCGTGCTACCGCGGCGGCCATTGGAGGGTGAACCAACGGCAAAAGGAAGACCTTTCTCTCTGTCTCTCTCTCACTGTCCACTCTGCCTGTCAAAAAAAAAAAAAAAGAAGTAGAGCAGCTCACATGGGATGCGACACTGCAGGCGGTGGCTTACCCCCCTGTGCCACAGCGCCAGCATTTCTGCTTCTGGGTCTGGCTTGTTTCACTTACCTGCAGGTCGTCCAGGTCCATGACAGCGTTCCCTGCTTTTACAAGGCCAAATGACATCCATCACTGAAATACAGAGACATGAAATATTTCCTTTAGCCATTCATCCATCAACAGGCTCCACTCTGGTTGTTCCTGTATCTTGACAATCTTTCTACCGTGAGTAACGCTGCAAGGAACCCTGGAGCAGCTGTCTCTTTGAGATGTTGATTTAGTTTCTTTTGCATACATAGCCACAAGTGAGGCTGCTGAATCATACGGAGGGTTCTACCGTTTTTAATTTTTGCGGAGGCTCCTACTGTTTCCATAATGGCCGTACCTATTGACATTCGCACTGACGGTGTAAGACATAAGTGGTACCTTTTCTCCCTATCTTCACCAACATCGGTTATCTCTTATCTTTTTTTGTTTGTTTAAGATTTGCTTATTTATTTGAAAGGCAGAATGGCAGAAAAAGAGAAGGAGAGAGAGAGAGCAAGAGAGAGAGAGAGCGCTTTTGTTCACTAGTTTGTTTCCCAAATAGTCGCAACAGTAAGAGCTGGACCAAGGCAAAACCGGGAGCGAGAACTCCATCCTGGTCTCCCACACGAGTGGCAGGGGCCCATGTCCTTGGGCCATCATCCACTGCCTTCCCAGGAACGTTAGCAGGGAGCTGAACTGGAAGTGAAGCAGCCAGGACTCACACCACGAGATGCTCATGTCCCAAGTGGTGGCTTAACCAGCCGTGCCTCAGCGCTGGCCTTGTGAAACTCATCAACCCAACCAGTGTCAGGTGACATCTCATTGTGGTTTTGATTTGCATCCACCTGGTGATGACTTAGTGATACTGAAAAACAAAACGTCTATTCAGATCCTTTGCTCGTTAAGAGTCACCCATTGGAAAGGCAGGGCGACAGAGAGAGGGAGAGAGAGAATGTTCTTCCATACACCGGTTCACTCCCCAAATGCCCTCGACAGCCTGCGTTGGGCCAAGCCAGAGACAGGAGCCAGGAACTCCATCTGGGTCTCCTCCGTGGACATCAGGGATTCAAGCGCATGCGTCATTTTCCACTACCTCCCACATACATTAGCAGCAGCAGGGTGAGAAACAGAGTGGCCAAGGCTTGAGCTGGTGCTCTGACGAGGGAGATGGACACCCCAGGTGCTTTGATAAGGGAGATGGGTGCCCCGGTGGCAGCTTAACCCCGCACCACACTGCCGGCTCCACTTTGCTCATTTTCTAATTGGATTGTTTGTCTTCTTGCTACTGAGTTGAGCACCCGACATGTTTTCCATCTTAACCACTTATCAAATACACGGTCTGCAAACCTCTTCTGTTCTGTGGGTTTCCTCTCCGCTGGGCTGTTTCCTTTCCTGTGCAGAATCTTTTTAGTTGGATGCAGTCTCTTTTGTCTGTTTTTGCTTCTGTTGGCCTTGCTTTTTGGGGTCATATCTCCCCCCATCCCCCAAAAAAATCACTGCCTGACACCAATTCAAGATATCTGTCCCCTGTATTGTTTATCTGGTAGTTTCAGAGTTTCAGGTCTTATGTTTAAGTGTTTAATCCAGTTTGAGCTCATTTTTGGATGGTGTGAGGTAGGGATCCAATGTTGTTCTTTTTTGTGTGCATATCTGGTTTTCCCAGGAGCATCTGTTGAAAATACTATCCTGGCTGACACCGCGGCTCACTAGGCTAATCCTGCACCTGTGGCGCCGGCACACTGGGTTCTAGTCCCGGTTGGGGCGCCAGATTCTGTCCCGGTTGCCCCATCTTCCAGGCCAGCTCTCTGCTGTGGCCCAGGAAGGCAGTGGAGGATGGCCCAAGTGCTTGGGCCCTGCACCCCATGGGAGACCAGGAGAAGCACCTGGCTCCTGCCTTCAGATCGGCGCGGTGCGCCAGCCACAGCGCGCCGGCCGCGATGGCCATTGGAGGGTGAACCAACGGCAAAAGGAAGACCTTTCTCTCTGTCTCTACCTCTCTCACTGTCCACTCTGCCTGTCATAAATAAATAAATAAATAAATAAATAAATAAATAAGAAAATACTATCCTTTCGGGGCCAGCACTGTGGCATAGCAGGTAAAGACGCTGCCTGCAGTGCCAGCATCCCATATGGGCTCCAGTTATGTCCTGGCTGCTCCACTTCCAATCCAGCTCTCTGCTATGGCCTGGGAAAGCAGTAGAAGATGGCCCAAATCCTTGGGCCCCTGCACCCACGTGGGAAAACTGGAAGAAGCTCCTGACTCCTGGCTTCGGATCAGCACAGGTCCAGTTCTTGCAGCCAATTGGGGAGTGAACCATCAGATGGAGGACCTCTCTCTCTCTCTCTGCCTCTCCTTCTCTCTCTATGTAACTCTGACTTTCAAATAAATGAATAAATCTTTAAAAAAAGAAAGAAAATACTATCTTTTCACCACTGTGTGTTATTAGCATCTTTGGTGAAAATAATTTGACCATAAATGCATGAACTTATTTCTAGATTCTCCATTCTATTCTATTGGCCTATTTGTCTGTTTTTTAATACCAATGTCATTACTCTAGAATTTGTAGAATATTTTGAAATCAGGCAGTGTGATGCCTTGATCTTTTGTGATTCTATATGCATTTAGTGATCAGTTTTTCTGTTTCTGTGAAAAAAAATGCCATTGGAATTTTGACAGAGATTACACTAAATCTGTAGATTGCTTTTGGTAGTATGTACATTTTCAACAATACTAATTCTTCCAATTCATGAACATGGGGCACTTTTCCATTGATCTGTTTCATTTTTGGCTACTTTGATCAATGTTTTACAGTTTTCAATGTACCACTTTTTTACCTCATTGGTTACATTTACTCCTATGTATTGTATTGCTTCTGATGCTGTTGTAAATGGGATTGCTTTCTTAACTTTTTTCTGATAGTTCATTGCTAATATGTAGAAACACAACTGGCTTTTGTATGTTGATATTTTTGGTGGACTCTTCAGGGTTTTCTGTAGATTAGATCTACAGAGACCATTTTACTTCCTCCTTTCCAATTTGGGTGCTTTTTACTTCTTCTTCCTGGTTGATTGATCTGGCCAAGACTTCCAGCACCACGTTGAGTAGAAGAGCTAAGACCAGGGACAGGCACTGGGACACCCACTTCCCTTAGAGAGTCCCACGTTTCTGCTCCAATTCATCCAGGAGGCAACAGATGATGTCCCAAGTGCTTGGGTTCCTGCCATGCATGTGGGAGACGCAGATGGAGTTCCTGGTTCCTGGCTCCATCCTGGCCCAGCCCCAGCTGCTGCAGGTATTTGGGGAGTGAACCAGCAGATGGAAGACTTCTCTCTTTCTTTCTCTCTCTCTCTATCTCTCTCTCTCCCCTCCCTCCCTCTCTTCCTCTCTGTCATTCTGCCTTTCGCATAAAAATAAATACATCTTGAAAAAATACGTGAGAGTGGCCATCCTTGTCACAATTGTTCCTGAGCTTCAAGCAACAGCTTCCAAGTTTCTACCCTTGAGTCTTGGCTGTGGGCTGTCAAGTGTTTCCCTGGTTGTGTGGATGTATGTTCCTTCTATGCCTAGTTTGCTGAGAGCCTTTTTCATGAAAGAATGTGTGCTTTGTCCAATAGTTTTTCTCCATCTGTTGAAATGATCATATGGTTTGTTTCCTTCAACTTGTTAAGGTGGTGTACCCTACAGATTGATTTGCATATGTTGGACCATTCTTGTATCCCAGGGATACTTGGCCACTGTGCACGGTCCTTTTAATATGCTTGTGGATTCAGTTTGCGACTGTTTTGTCGAGGCCATTTTCATTTCTGTCCACCAGGAATATTGGTAGATTATTTTTTCGTTCTCCTAACGCCCGTCTTGGTTTGTGGAGGCTGCGCCTTCTGGGGAGGTGAGACACATTGTATCTCTCATGCATGGCAGCCACACAAGCAGCATGGGAGAAAGGAAACAAAAGAAACCCAGCATCTGGATGGCATCAGACTCCCAGTGAGGTGACACAGACCACACTGAAATTCCCAGCCAGCATCCTTCCTCTGCCTGCAGTGCCAGCATCCCATATGGGCCCCGGTTTGAGTCCCAGCTGTTCCACTTCCGATCTAGCCCTCTGCTGTGGCCTGGGAAAGCAGTAGAAGATGGCCCAAGTCTTTGGGCCCCTGCCCCTGCGTGGGAGACCCTGAGGAGGCTCCTGGCTCCTGGCTTCGGATCAGCATAGCTCTGGCCGCTGTGGACATTTGGGGAGTGAACCAGTGGATAGAAGACCTTTCTTTCTATCTTTCCCTCTCTCTGTCCTTAACTCTACCTCTCAAATAAATAAATAAAATCTTTTTTTTAAAAATTGAGTTAGATGAAAAGATTGGTTTAGTCTGATGTCCAGTCCATAGATCCAGCTGTGGAGTTGTGTTCTGCATTGTATTGATTCTAGGATGTACATTCTCTGCCTGATTTTGACATCTCTAAGGCATCCTGTGACTGACTAAGCATCATGTCATAATTTAACTAGCAGCTTCTCTTTCTTTCTTCCTGGTACACAGGATAATCATGTAGGTACAACCAACAGCACTGTGTATCCCACAAAATAAGGTATGAAGGAAGGTAGGTGCAGGTGAGGGGTCAGATATAGTGCTCATTGGACGGTGGGGGCTTACCAAGTGCACTTCCAACAATCAATCCACATCACCCTCCCAGACATGCCCTGTCCAGCGTGGTGGTCACCAGTTCTAGCACATGTGGCCACTGAAGAATGGGAGCTGGTGAGAGACGGCTCCTCCGTTGGAATGCAGAGCTGACAGGGTTTGGTTACAGCACAGATGTGTGGGGTGAGACAAGGAGACCGAGGGCATGATGCAGATCTTCGGCCAGCGTGGCCCTCTGCTGAGAAGCCAGACACCTCGCCAGCTGTGCTCCTGGACGTGAGAGTGGCCGGGAGCAGGAGTGTGGTCCTGAACATGGAGATGTAGAGAAGCAGTTGGATCTTAAGCCTCAAGTTCGTGAGCATGAGACATGAAACTGGCTGGAGACATGAACTTGGGAGTCGTCAGCACGTAGATGGTTTTAAAGACACTGGACCAGATGAGGCCACAGAGGGAGGGAGTGTAGACAGAGGAGAGAGAAGGTCCAGGGGCTGAGCCCTGGGGTGCTCTGCTGTGTAGACGCTGGGAGACGAGGAGGAACCTGCACCAGCAGCCCAGGAGGCAGGAGGAAAACCAGGAGGGCACAGCATCCCAGGAGCTCAGGAAAGAAACCCTTTGGAGGCACAGAGAGAGACCCATGGTTAAAGGCTGCTCACCACCCAAGCAAGGAGCCGCCACTGGGTCCAGCAACATGGAGACCGCCAGTACCCTGGACAGGGGCCGAGAAAGGCTTTGTGGAGGGGGCTCCAAAGAGAGCAGGAGAGGAGTCGTACACAGGGTGGGAAGCGGGCTGTGAGAGCAGGAAGCAGGGCAGGGCAGCAGGGGACGGGTCAGGAGGCGCCAGGGTCAGTTTTTCACTCTTTGAAGGACTGGTGGGGGGGAATTTGTAACGTTCATGGGAGTGTTCCTTGGTGATGCCGGCAGGAGAAGCTGCTGGCCCGAGGGGTGTCCTTGGGAGAAGGGCCGGGAGCCGGGCACAAGCTGAGGGCCCGTCTCCGTGGCAGGCGTGGCAAAGGATGTGAGCATGGGTACAGGTAGGTGGCGAGACTGCCGCTTCTCCTGGGCAAACTCCCGGCTCTGCGTGAATCACACGTGCAGGAGAGCAAAGCCCTGGCCCTCTCGACTACCTGCCTCTCCCCTACCTGCCTCTCCCCCGCCCCACTCCCCCACCGCGGCCCGGCACCTCTGCCTCTCTCTCCCGCCCACTGGGTCTGTGGATCCCTGCCTGTCGTCCTCGGCGCCCCCTCCGTCCTCGGCGCCCCCTCCCTCCGTGTTTGCACAGGGCCCCTCCTCCGGGCCTGGGCGTGGGACCGACTTTCCCAGCCAAGGGCTTCCAACCAGAACTTCCAGTTTTTGCTTGACAAAGAATCCCATTTCGAAGCAAGGGTGGGGCCGCCTGAACCTGGGGCTGCCTCCATCTCATCTCGGGCTCTGCTTACTTAGGCAGCACACCTGTGACCTCCAGGCTCTCCTAATCACCTCCCAACATGAATCCCAGGAACCCTGCTCCGCGAGGGGCCTTGCTCTCTCCACAGTGCCCCTGCACACACTGGCACGGTGAGGCACAGGGCGGCCGGCGCAAGCGTCCCTCATCCTTTCTCCTCTCCCCACAGGGAGAGACCTGGCTCTGTGACAGGGCACAGCTGGACCGGCTCCAGCTGGTGTCCGGCTTTCAGCTGTGGGCTGCTTGTTGCATCATTAGGCGTGTGAGGGGGTGGAAGGTACCCAGCCCTTGGTGGGTCCATAACCTCACTTCCCTGAGAGTCAGCTAGCCCCGGACCTGGCCAATCATAACCCCCAATATCAACAGTAACCCAGCACTCGCCCCTCGGCAAATGCCTAACCGAGCCACCCCCACTCCTCTCCAGCCCTGCCCAAGACTTTTCTGGAAACAGGGACCCAGGCCACACAAGGGCACAGGTACCCCGACTTCCCACACAGCCCTGTCACCTCACCTAACCTGGTATCCTCCCTTCTGCCACCCCACCTGAACCCAACACCGCACAAAAAAGAACGAACTCAGCACCCACTGCGGGCCCTGCCCTGCCGGGAGGAGGAGGGACGCCAGCAGGGTGGAGAAGGCCAGTGGCCTCCCCACCACCTCGAGAGGCACTCGGAGCCGTGGCCCAGCGCCGCCCCACCCCCCACCAAAACCTCCTGCAACATGGGCTGAGTCCAGCCGCAGCCCGGATCCAACCAGCTCCCCATCCAGGATCTCAGGGTTGGACCCACGTCCAGCCCCAACCCCGTCCTCTCAACACTACCAAGGCTCTCGTCAGACCATTCATACATCTAACCATCCACTCCACCGGACTCCTGTATCAACCATCCTCTTCATCTGTAGCCCCCACAGGTGTCTTCAACGGACATTGAAGTATCTCGCCTGATTTGAGGAGGTCTCTGTGCACGGTTCATCAACCCATAACCGTGCGCGTGAACTTTGTTAGGCGGAAGTACAATTATTTTCTCTCTTCCTATTTCCCTGTGTGGTGAGACCCTGAAGCATCGTTTGTAAACTGATCCCAGCATTTCTGTCTATCTGTATGTGGTTCTTTTGCACATTTTTATTTTATTCTATTGTTTGAAAGGCAGAGAGACCCTCCCGCCACTGGTTCACTGTTACCCGCAATAGCCGAGGCTGCACCGGGACAAAGCCAGGGGCCAGGAAGTCCACCTGGATCTCCCCACATGGGCGGCAGCGGCCCCAGCGGTGGAGTCTGCGTGTGCTGCCTTCCTGGGGTGCAGGTGAACAGGAAGTTGGATCAGAAGCAGAGCCAGGCCTGGGACCAGGCGCTCCAACGTGGCAGGCAGGGCGTCCCAGCAGGCATGCCGATGGGCGCGCCAAACGCCCACCCCTGCCTCTCACCGGTCCGTTACGTGTGGATGAGTCCAAAGAGGATCTTTGGGGATTCTCAGTCAGACCTTCTTCAAAGGGAATCTAACTTAGCTCCCCAGCAGAGGCCACAGCAGCTCGGACACGAACCCTCACCCCATCCGCCTGCACCCCGTTTTCTCAGGGACACGGCTCTTCGCTGTCTCTCTCCTGGTCCTCGTATCGCTGGCTTTCTTCTGAATTCTGACCCCACCTCTGTCCTTCCTAATCCCTAATACTGCCCCTCCACCCCCTGGGATTAGCTCACGGCCCCACCCAGCCACAGTTCCAGGAGACGCCTACTCATTCCCAAAACACCACCCCTTCCTCCTTCCTCTTCCCCTCACCCCCCACCCCCCGTCCCAGCCCCGGGGCCTCTGCCTCTCCGCCTAAGTCTGGGCGGACTCAGTCACCCCAGCCGGCTCGGGGCTTGCACTGATCCAAGGTCACGTTCTGCCAGGCCCAAGCCCTGCAAGATCCCAGAGCAGTCAGCACCCAGCTGCCGGCTGTTGACTCCTGCATTGTGCCTGATGGGCGTGAGTGTGTGTGAGTGTGTGTCAATGTGAGTGTGTGTCTGTGTGTGAGTGTGTCAGTGTGTGAGTGTGTCCGTGTGTGGGAGTGTGTGTGTGTGTCCGTCAGTGTGTGTGAGTGTGTCTGTGTGTGAGTGTGTGTCAGTGTGTGTGTGCGTGTGTGTGTGTGTGGGTCAGTGTGTTAGTGTGTGTGTCTGTGTGTGAGTGTGTGTGTGTCAGTGTGTGTGAGTGTGTGTCCGTGTGTGAGTGTGTCAGTGTGTGTCTGAGTGTGTGTGTGAGTGTATCAGTGTGTGAGTGTGTCCGTGAGTGTGTCCGTGTGTGTGTCTATGTGTGTCAGTGTGTCTGTGTGTGTGAGTGTGTGTCAATGTGAGTGTGTGTGAGTGTGTGTGAGTGTGTGTCAGTGTGTGTGAGTCTGTCTGTGTGTGGGAGTGTGTGCGTCTGTCAGTGTGTGTGAGTGTGTGTGTCAGTGTGTGTGTGTCTGTGTGTCCGTGTGTGTGAGTGTGGGTCAGTGTGTTAGTGTGTGTGTCTGTGTGTGAGTGTGTCTGTGTGAGTGTGTGTGAGTGTGGGTCAGTGTGTTAGTGTGTGTGTCAGTGTGTGTGAGTGTGTCAGTGTGTCTGTGTGTGTGTCAGTGTGTGTGTCAGTGTGTCCGTGTGTGTGTCAGTGTGTGAGTGTGTGTCAATGTGAGTGTGTGTGAGTGTGTGTCTGTGTGTGTCAGTGTGTGTGAGTGTGTGTGTGTGTCCGTCAGTGTGTGTGAGTGTGTCTGTGTGTGAGTGTGTGTGTCAGTGTGTGTGTGTGTGTCAGTGTGTGTGAGTGTGTGTCTGTGTGTGAGTGTGTCAGAGTGTGTGAGTGTGTGTCTGTGTGTGTGTATGTCTGTGTGTGGGAGTGTGTGTGTGTCCGTCAGTGTGTGTGAGTGTGTCTGTGTGTGTGCGTGTGTGTCAGTGTGTGTGTGAGTGTGTGTCTGTGTGTCCGTGTGTGTGAGTGTGGGTCAGTGTGTTAGTGTGTGTGTCAGTGTGTGTGTGAGTGTGAGTGTGTCAGTGTGTGTGTGTGTCAGTGTGTCCGTGTGTGTGAGTGTGGGTCAGTGTGTTAGTGTGTGTCAGTGTGTGTGTGAGTGTGAGTGTGTCAGTGTGTGTGTGTGTGTCAGTGTGTCTGTGTGTGTGTCAGTGTGTGTCTGAGTGTGTGTGTCAGTGTGTGAGTGTGTCCGTGTGTGTCCGTGTGTGTGAGCGTGTGTGTCAGTGTGTGTCTGAGTGTGTGTGTGAGTGTATCAGTGTGTGAGTGTGTCCGTGTGTGTGTCCGTGTGTGTGTCTGTGTGTGTCAGTGTGTCTGTGTGTGTGTCCGTGTGTGTCAGTGTGAGTGTGTGTGTCAGTGTGTCTGTGTGTGTGAGTGTGTGTCAGTGTGTGTGCCAGTGTGAGTGTGTCCGTGTGTGTGTTAGGGGAACAGTGCTGCAGTCCCTGTGTCTCAGAAGAGAAGGCTGGGCCCTGGGTGTCTTCTTGAGTCTGATGTGAGATAAGCTCGGGATGAGGCTGGAGGCCGGATTGGGGTTGAGGGTTAGGCTTGGAGGTGGGGAGACACCCGCTGTGCTTCAGGTCTGGAAGGGACCTGGGAACAGGGTGGGACTGAGGTGCACCAGGTGAAGTTAGGCGGTGCATGGAAACCGGCGAGCGGCCGGGGGAGACCCGGGGCTGCAGCTGGGGAAGGGGGCAGGCTTCCCCCTTCGCCTTCCAGGTCGGGTCCAGCCGCCTGCAGGTTCACAGTGGGTTCCCCTCTGGCGTGGGCGGAGCCAGATCTGGGTCCCGGCCTGTCCTCCACGCTCCGCCCCCAGCCGAGGGCCAAGCCCAGGCTGGGGGGTGCCTGTCGCCAGCCTGCTGAGCCACAGGGGGTGGAGAGGGGGAGGCCAGCCACCGGGAAATGCGGAGCGCACTGGGGGAGGCGTTCAGGGGTTAAAAGCATGGGTCGGGGCTGAGGTCCTAGGCAGCTGGCGGCAGAAGCGCTTCGCCCCGCCCCGGGCCCCTCTCTCAGGTAGGGTCGCCTGGGGTAGGGGCGGGATAGGAGGGAGAGGAGAGAGGGAGATGGGGAGCGGGTGAAGCGTTGAGGCGGGGGATGCAGGGGCCCGCGGGAGGCCCCGAGCCGCAGGGCCCTGGAGCCACGAAGCACGCAGGCCATTGAGAACTTCAGAGTGGACCTAGCGCCCGAGGCAGGCCGGAGAGGGGAGAAGGGACCCCCGAGAGGGCAGGGGGCCGCAGAGCGACCCGAGGACGTCGGCCCAGGAGGGCCCGGCGTGGGGCGGCCTCCCGGGGCTGCAGGACTGGGAGGCTGAGCCCAAGGCGGGTGCGCGCCGCCCCCGGGGGTGCAACTGGGGCAGGGGCGCCTCCCAGCCGGAGCGCGCAGGGGAAGCACAGGGTCTCGGACTGGGGACTCCGGGCCCTCCCTCAGCAGCCCCCTCCTCCTCTCCGCAGGCCCCTCCCGCCTGCCCCCCCGACCTGGAGCTGTCATGTGGCCCCTGGCCGCTGTCATCGCCTCCCTGACCGTGGCCTTGTCAGGAGGTAAGAATGCGCGGGGGCGGAGGCGCGGTGGCCGCTGGCGACAATGGCGGGAGGGGTCTGCGGTGGGGGGGAGGAGGGGGCGTGGGAGCCGCGAGCTCCGCCCCCCACCGCCCACCCCTGGGCCGGGGCCGGCGGGGACACTCGGAGCGCATCCTGCTTGTCCCTGCGTGACCTGGATCCGTGGCCTCGGTTCGGGGGGTGGGCAGACCCCTGCCCAGCTCTCCCCGCGGCTCAGAACCTCGGAGGCGTCAGAAGGGCGCAGGTTCAAATCCTGAGGCTGCTGCTTTTTCGAGCCAGTAACAGCCTCCTCCTGCCTCAGTTGTCTTCATGTGTAAAATGGGCTGCTCCAAGCCCTTGTCATCTAGGGTTGCTGTGGGTATGAAAGCAAGGCGAGGCCGGCGCCGCGACTCACTAGGCTAATCCTCCGCCTGCGGCGCCGGCACCCCGGGTTCTAGTCCCGGTCGGGGCGCGGAATTCTGTCCTGGTTGCCCCTCTTCCAGGCCAGCTCTCTGCTGTGGCCCAGGAAGGCAGTGGAGGATGGCCCAAGTGCTTGGACCCTGCACCCCATGGGAGACCAGGAGAAGCACCTGGCTCCTGGCTTCGGATCGGCACAGCACGCGGCCGTAGCGGCCATTTGGGGGTGAACCAATGGAAGAAGACCTTTCTCTCTGTCTCTCTCACTGTCTAACTCTGCCTATCAAAAAAAAAAAAAAAAAAAAAAAAGCAAGGCGCTGTAGGAGGGGCCTGAACCCTGGTCCTCAATTACTTTAATAGCATCCTGTCTTCATTCTTGGCCCCTTCCAGAACCTTCTTACGGGTCTCGCCCACCCACAGAGGGCCCTCTCCTCATTAGGCCTCCTTCCTTGGGAAACCCTGCCTCATTCATCCATTGCACAAACAGCTGTGGAGCACGGGGCACCGCGCAGGCTGCTGTGCAGGCCGAGACACGGGCCCTGCGCCGACGCCCAGAGCCCAGCGGGGACGTTCTTCAATCACCTGCGTAATTAGTTCATCATTAATTACGACCCTGAGGCGACTCGAAGACCTCAGGGAGCCCAGCGGCGAAGACCTCCCAAGCCCCCCTCCCCCCAAGGAGGAGGGTCCTGGGCGCCCGCGCCGGCCTTGGCCTGGGGGTGTGCTGGCTCCTGGCCTTGGCAGCACTCCCAGGACTTAGCCCCATGCCCTTCCCCGTGCCACGCCCTGGGCTCGGAGCTCCACAGGCTGCGGCTTGTGGAGCCCTCAGCAGCCGAAGGCGGTAGGTGCGCTGTCACCGTGCCCGTTTCACGCCTGACAAGCCCAAGATCCAGGGACACAGGCTGCTTCCCTGGAGATAGCAGCCATGCCGGAGTGGAGCGCCTAATCGGGGCTGGCCACCCCACCTGTGCGTCCTGCATCGGACACGCTGAAATCCCGCTTGGTAATCTTTGGTTGCACGCACTTAAAATCCAGTTTTTTAAAAACTGAAATAAAAGCCCATTGAGGCCAGCGCTGCGGCTCACTTGGCTAATCCTCTGCCTGTGGCGCCAGCACCCCGGGTTCTAGCACTGGTTGGGGCGCCAGATTCTGTCCCGGTTGCTCCTCTTCCAGGCCAGCTCTCTGCTGTGGCCCGGGAAGGCAGTGGAGGATGGCCCAAGTGCTTGGGCCCTGCATCCCATGGGAGACCAGGAGAAGCACCTGGCTCCTGGCTTCAGACTGGCGCAGCACTGGCCGTAGCAGCCATTTGGGGGGTGAATCAAGGGACGGAAGACCATTCTCTCTGTCTCTCTGTCTCTCTCTCACTGTCTAACTCGCCCATTGAAAAGTTTATATGACTGTCCTGAGCGGAAAATGCCCTCCTTTGCCATAAATCAAAGGTAAGGACAAAGAAAGAAATTCTGCAACGTAAGAATGAGCAGGCTTCAGGTTGGACACCTGAGGTGGTATGGACCCGTTCCAGCCTCCCTAGGGTTGGAATTCCAGTTGGGGTTCAGCTCAGCAAACGGGAGGCTGCCCGCTGAAGGTGTCCACTCTTGGCCTTGAGGGTGAGGTGTCTGCTTCCTGCGCTGGCTGGGATGGCACAAGCCAAAGTTGCAGGACCTCACTGGGTGAACTGGCGTCTTTTTCTGCTTGACGGCTGGGGCAGCCGGGGCTGTTTACTTGCTCGACAGCACGCAGTCTCGAATGCGCCACTTTCACGGTGGGACTCTGCCACGCTGCTGGCTGCCGGGCCCCCAGGGCCTGCTCCAGACAGTGTTCACTTGCTGTGGACCTACTGTGCGCCAGGAGCTGTTGGCTCTTAGAGACATGGTGCGGAGCACAGCAGCTCCAGTCCCTGTTGTCCGCGGAGCTCACGGCCAAAGCGGGGAGATAAATGCAAAGAGCTGTGGGGTCACTCTGATGGATGCCTGGGCCACTCTGGGGAGGGGACACTTGAGCCCAGCTCTCAGAGTCCAGAAGGACCCAGGGTAGCAGCTACTGACCACCTGGGGCTACTGAGTGTTTGAAATGTGTCTGCCATGACTGAAGAACAGGACCTATCATTTAATTGTAATTTAATGTGAATTTAATGAGCCGTGGGTGGTTAGTGACCTCCGTATTGAACAGAGCAGACATGGTGAGTGAGAGGGCCAGACCTGTTTGTAGAACAGGTGCAGGGGGCAGGAGCAGGGAGTGAAGAGGAGGGAGGTAGGAGGAAGGGTCAGAGGGGACGGTAAGGGTGGGATGACGCACTCCTGCAAACCTTGGAAAAGCTTTGGATTTTACAGGAATGGCATCATCTGACGCTGCTGAATCTTTGTTCAAAGATTCCTCAGGTTGGAGCCGGCGCCGTGGCTCACTTGGTTAATCCTCCGCCTGCAGCACCGGAATCCCATACAGGCCCCAGGTTCTTGTCCTGGGTGCTCCTCTTCCAGTCCAGCTCTCTGCTGTGGCCCGGGAAGGCAGTGGAGGATGGATCAAGTCCTTGGGCACCTGCACCTGCATGGGAGACCAGAGGAAGCACTTGGCTCCTGGCGCAGCGCCAGCCATAAAGGCCATTTGGGGGGTGAACAAATGGAAGGAAGACCTTTCTCTCTGACTCTCCCACTCACTGTCTGTAGCTCTACCTGTCAAATAAAAAAAAAAGATTCCTCAGGCTGCTTTGAGAGAGATGGATTAGAGGGATGTGGAAGTGCACACATTTACGGTGCTGGCATCATTCAGCTAAAGATGGGGCTAAGGGGTGGGGCAGGGGAGCTGTGGAGAACTGGATGTTCAGGAGAGAAAAACACAACATGTTGGTCGTGAATAGCAATGGAAAGAGGGGAAAGTACTGGTGACCCCTGGGAAGGAGCAGTTTTGGCTGAGACAGATCTGATTGGGGATGGATACAACATGTAAGATGTGTGTGAGGCTCTCAGTCAGGGGGGTTGAGTACCCAGCTTAAAGGAAGAGTTGGGCTAGAGATGAGAATCTGGAAGTGGGTCATCTAGGGTGGTACTGAACCCAGGGAAGCGCCCAGTAAATCTATGCTGAAAGGATGGATGGATGATCGATGGATGTATGGACGGATGGATGGGTGGGTGGGTGGATGGATGGAGGGGGGATGGATGGATGAATGGATGGATTGGTACTGCCTGGATGGATGGATGGGTGGGTGGATGGATGGATGGATGGATACTGCCTGGATGGATGGATGGGTGGATGGATGGATACTGCCTGGGTGGATGGATGGATGGGTGGGTGGATGGGTGGATGGATGGATACTGCCTGGGTGGGTGGATGGACTGATGGGTGAATGGATGGGTTGGTGGGTGGATGGATGAATGGATGGATACTGCCTGGGTGGGTGGATGATGGATGAATAGATGAGTGGATGTATCAATGGACACAGCCTGGACAGATTGATCTATGGATGCTGCTGGAGTGGATATGAGGTCATTCTCATGTCCACTTTCTGAAATCCATCCCCTTGACAGAATGACAGAGAAAATTCAAGTGGAGAGAAGTATGGGCTTCTGCCTTCCTATCAGAAACCTCATTCTGTCATCTCGTCTCTTGATCCCCAGTAGAGGATTTGGTACCCTTCTTCCTGACCCATCTCCACTGGACAGAAAATGACAACTCCCAGAAGCCAACAAGCAAATCCTCAGTTCCTGGTCACCCAGATCAATGTCTGGCCCTTCCCCCCGGCTCAGGAGCCACAACTCCAGGCCTCCTCCTCTCCCTGGGGCCCGCCTCTCTAACTACTTTTCTTCACCAGGCATCTCCCGGGAGCATCCCAAGATCCTCAATGGCACCAACGGGACCAACAGGCCTCTCCCAGGTGGCTACACCTGCCTCCCCTTCTCTCAGCCCTGGCAGGCAGCACTACTAGTGCGAGGGCGGCTACTCTGTGGGGGAGTCCTGGTGCACCCCAAATGGGTCCTCACGGCTGCACACTGTCGGAAAGAGTATGTGGGAGCCAGGGGTGCTTGGGGTAGGCATGCAAACAGGACTGGGGATGGGGGCGGGGAGGCGTTGGATTTGAGGATGGGGTTGGAGTTAGGGCTGGGGATGGGCATGGGGGTGAGAGTGGGGGTTGGGTTTGGGGACAGAGTTGAGGGAGAAGGGCGTTTGGATGGGATTGGGGTTGAGGATGTGGAGGAAGCTGGGGTTGGGACGGGGCCAGAGATGGGCTTGCTCTCTGCCCTAACCACCCCCTTCCTGCACCCGCAGTGGGTACAGAGTTTACCTGGGCAAGCATGCCCTGGGGCGTGTGGAGACCGGCGAGCAGGTGAGGGAGGTGGTCCGCTCTATCCCCCACCCCGAATACCAGGTCAGCCCCACCCACCTGAACCATGACCACGACATCATGCTGCTGGAGCTGGAGGTGCCGGTCCAGCCCACGGGCCACATCCGCGTCCTGCCTCTCTCCCACGACAACTGCCTGCCCGCTGGCACCTGTTGCCTGGTGTCTGGCTGGGGCACCACCACCAGCCCCCAGGGTACGTACTGCTCAGGCACGGCAGGAGGAGCTGGGAGGCAGGGCTGGAGGGCAGCTCCTTTATTATGGAAGTGTACATTGATATCTACCCACAACATCAACATACATTGTCTACAGCATGCCCTATAGTTTACATATACTACATACTATATGACCTGTGTGTTGTGCTGTATGTCATAGCCTATATAGTCTATGATTATAGAAATATGTGTTTCACATATATTTATGATTCTATGTTACATATACAGTTGTATGTGTGTGTAATTGTATAATTACACATCCATGTATAATTGTATGACATAAATATATTTTATCAATATTTTATCAATATCAGTGTCTATATTATGCTATGTAATTTAAGTTGTCATTATGTTATATATTTCATGTCTATAAATGTATAGGCACTTATATACTTTTATATAGTGTATATACTGTATATTTACATAGTATGAATATATTTTACAAAATGTAAAATATTTTGTAAATTGTACAATGCTTCTACTGTATTAATGACTATTTGTGGAATGTGTAGGATGTATAGAATGTGACTGTGGAATGTGCAGACTACAAATAGGCCTTTGTGTATGGCTTCCATCTCAGGGGCCGTGGCCCATCAGCGGGAGTCCCTGGTCTCTCCTGCCTCCCCCTCCCCGGGAGTCCCTGGTCTCTCCTGCCTCCTCCTCCCCATGTCTCTCTCCCCACCTTGCCCTGGTCACCACCTCTCCAATGCCCCCCTGCCACCTTCCTTCTCAGCACGGTCTCCTCCTCTACTGCCCAGTTCCCCATCCTGCTCATTGCCTCTCCCCTCTGCCTCTGCCCTGTATCTCTCTGTCTCTCCCATCCCTCCTCCCCCCCTTCTCTCCCCATCTCTACTCCCTACCAGCTCTCGGCCCACCCAACCCCCTGTTTCACCCCCACCCCGTCCATCCGATCTAGGCCAGCTGTCCTTAGACCATCATCTCTCTCCTCCCAGTGAGCTACCCCAAAACCCTGCAGTGTGCCAACATCCAGCTTCGCTCAGACGAGGAGTGCCGTCAGGTCTACCCGGGCAAGATCACCCCCAACATGCTGTGCGCTGGCACCCAAGAGGGCGGGAAGGACTCCTGTGAGGTGAGACTGACGGGCTGTTGGCTCGCCATGGCCAGGATGGAGCTGAGGGAAAATGCCGGGGTGCAGCAAGGATTGCTTCAGCCTTGAGGGAACAACCCCTGCGAGGTGCGCTGGCTCCCAGCATGGGAGGATGGAGACAGTTAGGAGCTTCCCGGGCAATGGCAAAATGGCCCCGGGGGGCCTCAGGCCACCCTCTGAGCAGCCTGTTGGGAAGAAAGCACATCTCCTTTCCAGGGTCTCACACAAGTATCCTGAGCGTGGTTTTCACTAAGTCACACGTCCTGGATGGTCACTCTGGCCCTAGCTGTGGGCTTCTCTGATGGACCAAGTCAAAACCACATGGCTCTGCACGTGAACTGAGGGCTGGGGGCTGGGGGCAGGGCCCCGCTGCCTGGATTGAGGGTAGGTGGGGGTCATTACCAAAATAAGGGCAGGAAACCACCCAACCCCTGTCGCACAGAGGAGACTTTGAAGATAGGGTTTTGGTTCAAGTGGGAAGGAGTTTGCTAACGAATGCATGAGCTCGGGTTTTGATGACTGCTTTGGGCCCCAGGAGGGAGACAAGCAGGTATATTGCACACCCTGTCCAGGTGTGAATGGGTTAACTCAGTAGTAAGGTGGCACAGAGGACCCAGAACACAGGAACAAGGTCAGCTGAGGAGGGCAGGGTGCAAGGAAGAATTTGGCGCCAGGAAACCAAGAACCAAATTAATGAGCCCAAGGAGCACAGAGAGACACAGACACGGCAGTCCGTCCCCCCCTTTGCTGTGTCTCAGTCTCTGTCTCTGTGTCGCATTTTTCTGTCTCTCTGGTTTGTCATCTGACCTCTGTGCCCTACTGTCTCTCTGTCACTCTCTCCCACACAGCGCCTGACCTCAGCTGTCCCACTCTCAGCGTCTGCCTCCCTTCGCCTCGCACTCTCTCCTGCCATCTCCCTGTCTCGGCCTCTGTTTGATTCTGTCATGAGCCCCTCTTCCCTGTCTCTCCAACTCAGGGTGACTCCGGGGGCCCCCTGGTCTGCAACGGAACCCTCCACGGCATCATCTCCTGGGGAGACTTCCCGTGTGGGCAGCCCAACCGGCCCGGCGTCTACACCCGCGTCCCACAGTATGTGCAGTGGATCCGAGACACCATCCGAAAACACAAAGCCCAGGGGCAGAAATGGACGAAGGGCACAGATTGAAGCTGGGTTCGCTTGCCCACCTCCTTCCTTCCACCACGCCCTCCTCGCTTTGTTGGCCCCTTCTTCTCCGCCCACCCATCCCACCGTGCTGTTTCAACCAGTGATTGATGTGCTCAAAGATGTCCAATCCTGACAGATAGTCCATGTTTCAGAAGCATTCAATCTCTTCCAGCCTTGGAACCAAACCTCCCCGTCACCTGAATGCCCCAACCCAGACAATGTCCCAGGCATCCCAGCAAGGCGAGGATGACCTCCACAAACCCAGAGAGCTTGCCGAAGGTTCTTAGCAACACCCATCAGCCCATGGCAACCACATCCTGTCTTGTGAATGGCTCTACCTTGATGACATTCCATCAAATATTCATTCGTTGCCAATATTCCAGATCCTTCTGTGCTTTGCACCAAGAAAGTTCTGGATGCCCATGTTGCATCCTAACAGTATCCTCTGATGCCCAGAGCCTCTGCCCTGATGGTGTTCTGTGCATCTCTGAGTCACCCCTCACAGCTAACGTAAGATCTTCAGAGTGGTTCATTCCCATAATGTTCTGGGTTTCAGGGATGTCCCTACCCCAACCTACGTCCACATCCCTGCCGATACCCCCTCTCTGCCAACATCTGAATCTCCATGCTCACTAATGAACACTGGCACTCCACTCCAGGTGGTCATGGGTCCAGGCCACCAAGGGGCCTCCACACTGGACCACAGTAATACCCCAAATATTCTGTGTCTCCTGGAACATCTTATATAATGTCCCTACTAGAGTGAACCAGTGGATAAGAGAGTGCTGTCTTTTCTCTGTCTCTCTTTGCCTTTCAAATAAAATAAATGCAAAAAGAAGTGTAAAGGTGAATAAAGAAATGGGCTCTCAGGTAGTGTTAACAGAAAACATGAAGCAAGGATGAAGAGTGCTGGGTGCAGGGCAGTGATCGAGTTGGTATTTTATTTGGCTGGGGCTGGGCTAGTCGAAGCCAGGAGCCAGGACCTCCATCCAGGTGGCAGAGTCCCAAGCACTTGGGCCACCATCTGCTGTCTTCCCAGGTGGATTGCAGGAAGCTGGAGCAGAAGAGGAGTAGCTGAGACTCGAACAAGCACTCTGATGTGGGATGTGGCTGCCCCTAGCAGTGACTTAGCCCTCTGCACCACAACCCCCACCCCTAGAGCTGCTGTGTCAAACAGGATGGTCAGGGGAGGGGACCTAACTGAGTGACTTTTAAGGGGAGAATGAAAGGATGGAGGGAAGGAGGCAGGCACAGAGCTAAGCAGAGTAGCGCAGGTGCGAAGGCTTTGAGGTAGGCACTCGCTTGCTGTGTCTGAGGGTCAGTGGGTGGGGTAGGGGGTGAGGGTGCAGAGGTGAGGGAAGAGGGGAAAGACCAGACTGCATGGGGCCTTGTGGTCCACAGTCAAGGTTTTGCTTTGACTCTGAGTCAGCCCGGAGCCCCTGGGGGGCTCTGAGCAGAGGGGGAACTTGAGCTGACGTGGGTGTGAACAAGATTCCTCTGGCTGCTGTGGGTGAAGAGCACAGGGCGGCAACAGACGAGGCAGGAGGTGATGGTTCCTGGACCAGGGCGGTGGCCTGGGAGGAGCGGAGAGGCAGTCACACTCGGGGTTTGTTTGACCAGGTTCTTGGACAGGGTCTGCCAACGTCCAGTGGGAAAATGTGAGAAAAAAGGAATGTCCCAAGTGACGCCAGTGATTTGGCCTGAGCTATGGGAAAGGGCGAGTGGCCATTTATTGAAATGGGAGCAACTTTGTGGGAGAAGATGAGCAGCCTTTGCTTTGGAAGGTCCATCAGACAGCAGTGTGGACGTAAACTCTGCTCCCGGGGAGTTTATAGGAAATTCGCAAAAGCACATACCCAAGACTGCTGGTGGTGACGATTCCTGCGTGATATGATCACAACAAACGTGTGCCTCGCCATGAAGGACATGAACAGGGCTGTGTGTCAGAGAACCAAGGGCGATCGGGGATGGCTTCTTGGAGGAGGTGGAGTGTTTGGAAAAAACAGGGAAATACAAGGGTGCTTCAAAAAGTTCATGGAGAAATGGAATTAGAAGATGACTTTATGTTGGAGCAAAAAAAAAAAAAAGTGACATCCATCCATAGGAGGGAACTTTCCAAAAGTTCATGGAATTGTACACTATGAAAAATAAAAAACTATGCGTGGATTTCAATTTTTGGCACCAAAATAAATTGTATCTTTTAATTCCATTTCTCCATGAACTCTTTGAAGTGCCCTTGTAGCTTTGAAAAAGGAGAGCCAGTAGGGCGTAGATCTTGAGTTTAAACCATTCCGGGACCGGAGGGGGACAGCTCCAGCACAGAGAGGTGCAAGTTCTCCCTTCAACAAAAGCTCTTGCAAACACAGCTGAGTTTGTACTGAGGAAGAATTCTTGGGAGGGCTGACACTTGCAGTCCCACCCCAACCTCAGGGAGGGGAGGGAGGCTGAAGGCTAAATGGACCCCCAATGGCCAACTGCTCAATCAATCAAGCTTGCATGATGAGGGTTCTATGAAAACCCAAACGAACAGGGCTCAGACAGCTTTTGGACCATGGGACTTCCAGGAAGATGAACAAGAACACATCTAATGTGGCAGGTGGCGCCCCCCCCCCCTCGGGGGACGATCACGCCTCAGCCCTTCCCGATCTCTCCTGGTGTGCCCCTTCATCTGGCTGGTGATTTATATCTTTTCAAATATCCTTTGTGACGAATCAATAAACATGTTCCCCAAAGTCCTGGGAGTCACTAGCAAATCAGTCGAACCTAAGGAAGGGGTTGTAGGAACCCGGGGTTTGGGGTCACAGAAGTCCCGTGTTGGCTGTTGTTGGACCACAGCGACAGCCTGGGCTGAACTTGGGTTTTGTATGCCGGAGGACTCAGCTGCAGCCACACACACAGAGCCTTGTTAGGCTGTGCGAAGCGGTTTGTGGGGTGGGAGGGGTCCTCAGAGTGGTTAAGAACCAGGTCTGGGGCCGGCGCCGTGGCTCAACAGGCTAATCCTCTGCCTTGCGGCACCGGCACACCGGGTTCTAGTCCCGGTAGGGGCACCGGATTCTATCCCGGTTGCCCCTCTTCCAGGCCAGCTCTCTGCTGTGGCCCGGGAAGGCAGTGGAGGATGGCCCAAGAGCTTGGGCCCTGCACCCCATGGGAGACCAGGAGAAGCACCTGGCTCCTGGCTTCGGATCAGCGAGATGCTCTGGCCGCAGCAGCCATTGGAGGGTGAGCCAACGGCAAAAAGGAAGACCTTTCTCTCTGTCTCTCTCTCACTATCCACTCTGCCTGTCAAAAAAAAAAAAAAAAAAAAAAAAAAGAACCAGGTCTGGGATCCTTCATTACTCTGGCTCCTGCATGGCAGGTGGAGACAGGAGAGTGGGAGTGGCGGAAGGCGGAGAGGAGCCCGGAGGCCAGCTGTGTATCCAGGTGGGCTGGCAGAGGCGAGGAGGTGGGGACAGATGAAGCAGACTTTGCCGTGACGTCAAAGGCACTTAGGGATACGTCTGACTCCTCCCAAAAACTGAACACAGCTCCTGGGGAAAAACACAGCTCTGGTTGGAGGGGCTTGGGCTCAGGCCAGCACAGTCTGTGGGATTTTTTTTTTCTTCAAGATTTATTTATTTATTTAAAAGTCAGAGTTACATAGAGGAAAGGGGGAGAGAGAGAGAGAGAGAGAGAGAGAGAGAGAGATAGGTCTTCCATCCACTGGTTCACTCCCCAGATGGCTGCAACTGCTGGAGCTGCACGGATTCGAAGCCAAGAGCCAGGAGCTTCCTCCGGGTCTCCCACGCTGGTGCAGGGCCCAAGGACTTGGGCCATCGTCTACCGAATCCATGGGCTTTTAATGTCGGACTTCCTTGTCCATTGGCAAGGTCCCAGGACATTTAAGCTCTGGCGCATGTCAGTTCCGGCAGGGCTCTGGTCTCTTTGGTTCCGCGTATTCGTTTTTTTCCTTCTTCTGCGCATGCCCAGACTTGTGGGTCCCTCCGCGCCTGTGCAACCAGTGCTAAGCCTCTCTCCGAAGAAGGGACTTAAAAAGTTATGCTCAGGCTCATTGGCGGGAGAACTTTCTGGAAAAGAATGGGGAGACACAGCAAGAGGTTTCTGTCTTGGGAGCATCAGAGAAAACCACGTAGAGGGGAAGCCCCGCCCGATAGCAGCATTATGTAACCCTGTTGTGTGTGTCTGTGTGGAAAGATGCCTTATTGAACATAGGTTGTTATTCATGGACATTGAACTCACTCATCAGCGTTGCAGCTGCTGCTCAACAAAGCTTGACCAACACGGACTCTCTGCCCCAGCCTTTCCACGGGCAGCACACCGGCCAGCCAGCGCTCAGCTCTACAGAAGGGACGTTTCAAACAATAAAACTGCAAACAAAAGGCCCCCAGACAGAGGGAACGAGGCACCTAGGAGTCGGCAAGGGGGACACTTGTCTACAGCATAAACCGCAGGCATCAGCCTCAATGAGCTCTGTGGGCCTCAGGCACGTCTGGCAACCCAGATCCTTAACCAACCAGTGCATGCCCACCGATGGTTGCAGAAGCCTCCGGGGCACTGGTTTGGGGTTCCTCATCGATTTTATCAAGCAGGCAACTGGGAAAATGCAAAGCCCATGAGGGTCTACCGTGTCTGTGGGGGTGAAGGCGAGAGAGGAGAGTGTTCCCCCATTGGCCCTGGTTCTTGCAAGGAGACGCA
Source organism: Lepus europaeus (assembly GCF_033115175.1). Lineage (NCBI taxonomy): Eukaryota > Metazoa > Chordata > Mammalia > Lagomorpha > Leporidae > Lepus > Lepus europaeus. Next base: position 5,668,692 of record NC_084845.1, read on the forward strand.
CAGCCAAGCCTGCCTGCCTCTCTGTGACTTACACATCTGTGACTCCAACCAACCACGGCTCAAGAATCTTCTTGGAAAAATCGTACCTGGGCAGAACACGGACAAGTTCTTTTTTCTTTTTTTTTAAAGGTTTATTTTATGTATTTGAAAGGCAGAGTACAGAGAGAGGTAGAGCCAGAGAGAGAGAAAGGTCTTCCATCCACTGGTTCACTCCCCAAATGACTACAACGGCTGAAACTGCACCAATCTGAAACCAGGAGCCAGGAGCTTCTTCTGGGTCTCCCCTGCAGGTGCAAGGACTTCGGCCATCCTCTACTGCTTCCCCAGGCCACAGCAGAGAGCTGGATTGGAAGTGGAGCCTCCGGGACTGGAACCAGCGCTCATATGGGATGCAGGCACTGCAGGCAGTGCCTTTACCCGCTACACCACAGCGCCGGCCCCCAGGCTCTTTTTCTCTTATCAATATTCACCAAACAATGTGGTGTAACAATGATCTACATAGCATTTACATTGTCTTCTGTATTATTTATAACCTGGAGATGACTTACAGTACAGAGGGGGATGTGTAGCTGCTATGCAAATACAATGCCATTTTTTAAAAAGATTGATTTTATTTATTCAAAAGGCACAGTTACAAAGAGAGAGAGGGAGAGGGAGGGAGAGAGGGAGAGGGAGGGAGAAAGGGAGAGAGAGGGGGGAGAGGAGGGAGAGAGAGAGAGACAGAGAGAGGGAGGAAGAGGGAGAGGGGGGAGGCGGGGAGAGAGAGAGAGAGAGAGAGAGAGAGAGAGGTCTTCCATCCCCTGGTTCATTCTCCAAATGGCTGCAACAGCTGGGGCTGTGCCAAGCTGAAGCCAGGAGCCCGGAATTTCTTCTAGGTCTCCCACATGAATGCAGGGGCCCAAGCACTTGGGCCATCCTCTGCTGCTTTCCCAGGTGCATTAGCAGGGAGCTGGATCGGAAGTGGAGCAGCTGGGACTCGAACTGGTGCCCATAGGGGATGCCGGCACTGCAGGCTGGGGCTTTACCCGCTATGCCGCAGCACCAGCCCCTATGATGCCATTTTACACATGGGACTTCAGCGTCTGAGGAATTCATCTTTGCCGGGATCCTGGAGCAAATCCCCATGGATACCAAGAGCAAGCTTAGCTCCGAGTTCACAGGTTCAAGAGTTGGGGTGTGAGAGGTTGGCTTTGCCACTGTATTTTTGGGGTGTCTCAGATTCCTCCCCTGGGAATCCCGGGAGCTCCTGCTCAGGGCTCCAGGCAGGACTGTGCAAAAGCGGCTTTCTCAGGCTCCGCCCCCAGCCACTCCTGGATCAAAGACCTGGGTCCGTGGAGAAGCAGCAGGACACAGGACACAGAAGCCAAGGGACAATTTCTGATGCCAGGCTGGCGGGGCGTGACGCCAGCTCTGTCACTCACTGAGTTCTGTCACCTTTGAGTTACTCGCCCGCTTTGTATCTGAGTCACTCAAGTGGTTGTGGCATCGGTACTTAGCACCAGACAGCTGGAATTCCTACAACGTCAAGGTCACACAGCAACACTAATAGAAGATTATCACAGAGAACATTTGTGAGAGTTAGGGGTGAGGTAGGCCAGTTTAGAACTCCAGGATGGGGGCTGGCGCTGTGATGTAGTGGGTAAGGGCACCGCTGTGGTGTAGTGGGTAAAGCTGCCGTCTGCAGCGCCGGCATCCCATATGGGTGTCAGTTGGAGTCCCGGCTGCTCCACTTCCAATCCAGCTCCCAGCTAATGCTCCTGGGATAGCAGTAGAAGATGGCCCAAGTCGCTGGGCCCCTGCACCTGTGTGGGAGACCCTGAAGAAGCTCCTGGCTCCTGGCTCCTGATCAGCACAGCTCCGGCTGTTGCAGCCATCTGGGGAGTAAACCAGTGGATGGAAGACCTCTCTCTCTCTCTCTCTCTCTGCCTCTCCTCTCTCTCTCTCTGCCTCTCCTCTCTCTCTCTCTCTCTCTCTCTCTCTGCCTCTCCTCTCTCTGTGTAACTCTGACTTTCAAGTAAATAAGTAAATCTTTTAAAAAAAAAAAAAAAACTCCAGAAGGAATCATCTAAAGACAACAAAACCTAATTTGGAATATATCAAGGTTAAGGGTTTCTGTCCAGCAACCAGCACTACAGAAATCCCACCGTGGGTAGAGTAACCTGACGGGTGCCGGCCTGGGAGGAGACACTCGCAACTGCTGATCCAGGGTTGCTGACTCAAATATGTGGGGAAACTCTGCAAATGAGAGAAAAACGACCACGGCAATGAACAGGAGATTTAAAGAGAAGGAAACAAAAACAAAGAAACTCACTCGAAAACAATCAGGCTCATCAGTTATATAACAAACGACGCATGGAACAGAGGCCAGCATGTGGTGCAGCCGGTTAAGCTGCCGCCTGCGGTGCCGGCATCCCAAAGGAGCACCAGTTACCCTCCAGGCTGTTCCACGTCCAATCCAGCCCCCTGCGAATGCACCTGGGAAAGCAGCAGAGGCCAGCCCACGTAATTGGGCCCCTGCACCCACGTGGGAGACCAGGAGGAAGCTCCTGGCTCCTGGCTTCAGCCTGGCCCCCTCCCAGCCATTGCAGCCACCCGCACCCATCACTGCCTATCCCATGTCATGTAACATATGTCAGAACGATTTAAAAACTTTGGAAATTAAATAATCCCAAATAGTCCCTCCAGGGATACTCACAGGGGGAACTGGAGTGAGTGTGAATCGGGGTGGTCATTTTGCACAACAACCGGGAATCCTTGGTGGGACTAAGTACAGACGGTCCTCGGCTTACGCTGCCTCAGCTCACCACTTCTCAGCGCTGTGGTGGTGCAGACGCGACACAGGCTCGGCAGGAACTGTAGCTCAGATGGCGACTTCCGACCTTTCCCTGCAGTCCCGGGCTCCGACGTGGTGCTGAGGCTCCGCAGGGCGCTGCGTGCTCAGTATAGGCCAGGGGTGCCGACTGCGAAAATCCCCAACTTGGGCCGCGTTTACCGGGACGCAAGCCCACCGCTTACCCCTAGGAGGTAGTGGCTCCTCGTCCCATCGTCCGCCCGAGGACAGGATAATCAAGCCACAGAGGGACACGTCCGAGGCGTCCGTCTCAGGATTGGTCGTCGATTCGGGTGCGAGCGGCTGGCACGTGTGCTGGAGACCCCCCATGGAACCCTCCGCAGCGGATACAACGCACGTGTGCCTGGCGCCATGAGCCGAAGGTGCTGCCAGCCACAGTGGTGGACGCTGAGGGAAGACTGACAACGCTGAGCACTGGCAAAGACGTGCAGCGACCGGACCACGTGAGATACCACTGGTGGGGGACCGGCACTGTGGCGCAGCGGGTTAACGCCCCAGCCTGCAGCACCAGCAGCCCATATGGGCGCCGGTTCAAGTCCTGGCTGCTCCACTTCCAATCCAGCTCTCTGCTGATGACCTGGGAAAGCAGTAGAAGATGTCCCAAGTGCTTGGGCCCCTGCACCCCTGTGAGAGACCCAGAATGAGCTCCTGGCTCCTGGCTTCGGATCAGCTCAGCTCTGGCCATTGTGGCCATCTGGGGAGTGAACCAGCGGATGGAAGACCTCTCTCTCTGGCTCCACCTCTCCCTGTAACTCTTTCAAATAAATAAAAATAAATCTTTTTAAAAAAAGATACCACTGGCAGCCACGTTAGCAATATCGGGCGAGTCCCCATCAAGTTTCAATGGAGCCGCTGGTGTCGTCCCTGATGTCTGTCCCAGCGAGATGACAACACCCGGCCACACGGTCGTCTGTGTCTATGTTCATGGCAGCGTTCCATGTGACAGCCAGATACGGGAGGCAATGGAGCACAGAGAGGAACACACCAGAGCTCGTTGAGTGCCAAGCTCGGGGGACCCCGCAGGGCTTACACCAGAGGAGGCCAAACCTTGAGGTGACGTTTAGGCAGAACCATGGCGGCAGAACATGGGTCAGCGGCTGCCCAGGGCCACAGTGGGGAAGGGGCGGGAGGCAGCTTGGGGATGGGGCAGCGGAGGGTGAGAGCGGCTGTTTCGTGCTGTTATTTTTCATGTATTTGAGGGACAAAGAGAGCTCCTACCCGCTGGTTCCCTCCCCAGGTGCCTGCAAAGGCTGACACGGGACCAGGCAGAAGCCAGAGCCAGGAACTCTCCCACGTGGGCGTCAGGGACCCAAGTGTTGGAGCCACCGCCTTGCTGCTTCCCAGGCAGCTGGGTCTGTAGGCGGACGCAGGACAGGTCCCAGGCGCCCTGATGCGGGATGCGGGTGTGATGTGGGATACGGATGTCCCAAGCAGTAGTGCAACCTGCTGGGCCACAAACCACAAAGCACCCCCCACCATGCCGGCCGCCACCAAATTGTACACTTGAAAGGGCTCATCTTACAACAGGTTCATTTGGCCCAAGATACACAGTAATAAAGATAGCAGTGAAGCCCACAGGATAAGAAAGATAACAGCCAAAGACACACGAGGAGTAAAATAAATACGAAATAAATACAAAAGATTGCGTCACCGTAGGAACAGCACCAAGAACGCCGTGTCCCTGAGCGGCGGCTGTCATTAGCGTCGTTATTATTCTTGCGGTTGCTCGCCTTATTGGTCTAATTGGTGTGATGCTGTCTCTCCCAGGTCGCCGTGCCAGAGCCACCAGCCCTGAGTGACAGCTGGGGATTTGTGAGTAGGAAGCAGCCGTCCAAATCCTTCCCGTGAAACAGCCAATAGTGACGTAGGAGAGCTGGAGTCCTGCCGGCGCACAACACCTTGATTGAGGAGAGCCGGCTGGCCAGGTGGCCGGCTGCTCCCAGCCAGGGCATCCTCCCTCTCCTGGGATTTCACAGCCACCTGCCCTCCTCTTCCGGTTTTGCCCAGGGCAAATCTAATCACAATAGAAGCCTGTGCAGGGAGGAATTTGGACACCGGGTGGGGCATGGGGTGGAGCCTGGAGGGGCTTTGTCTAGGGGGAGATCCTACTTCCTGACAACTTGGGTCCAGCACACAACCTGCTTGTTTGGCTCTCCCAGGGCCCCGGGGTCAGGGCGTCGGGGTGGAGGGGGGTGAGATGTCACACCCTCCACTTCACAGAAGCAGAGCCCCCATGCCCGGCTGCTGCAGGCAGAGCCCTAAGGTGCCCAGGACTTGGCCTCTGCCCCACTGTCCCCTGTGTAAGAGCTGGGCCAGCACTGTGGCGTAGAAGGTGAAATCGCCGCCTGCAACGTCAGCATCCTGTGTGGGTGCCGGTTCGAATCTCGGCTGCTCCACTTCTGATCCAGCTCCCTGCTGATGCACCTGGGAAGGCAGTGGAAGATGGCCCAGCTGCTTGGGACCCTGAACCCACATGGGAGACCCGGCCACCCTCTCTGGGCTGTGCTGTCTGGAGCTGCTTCTGCCGAGACCCCGAGCCTCTGTGCCACGTTTCACTCACCCAGAGGAGACGCCTGACAGCCAGTGCACGGGGCCAGGCTGAGGAGGGGCTCAGCCCCAGGCTGTGTGTCTTGACTTGAGACCTGTCTGGATGTCACCATAGCTGTGGCTCTTGCTAGATTCAAGGGATGCGTCCCTTGCTGGCTGCGGCTGGGCTCCCTTGTTCCGCTGACGGCTGGGGGGCGGGGGAGCGAGGCTCCGTGGACACCCACGCTCACTGGGGTAGAAGAACCGTCCCAGCTGTGCGCTGGGGTCACGGTCCTGAGGGTGATTCTCGGTGCACTGCCCAGGGGCTCAGTTAAGCCTGACTTAAGCCAGGGGGTCCTGAGGCCCCTGACCGTGGTAACACAGGTGTAAGGCTTGCTGGAGAGAAAAATGTATAAATACGGATGGGGTGGAGGGGGTCACCTCCCCCCCCCGGGAACCATCCGAGCGAAAGGGCAGAGGGTGAGCATTTGGTACAAAGGAGACACCACTTGGGAGCAATGCCTGTTGTCGGCCTGGCTGTCCAGCGCCAAGAGGACTTCCTAAAGCTCAGCTACACGCACACCGGTTCGAGTCCCGGCCGCTCCACTTCCAACTCAGCTCCCTGCACCCGCGTGGGAGACCTGGATGGAATGCCAGGCTCTTGGCTTCACCCTGGCCCAGCCCTGGCCACTATGGCCATTTGGGGAGCAAACCCAGAGAATGGAAAAATCTCTTTCTCTCTCCAGCTCTCTGTAACTCTTTCAAATAAACCTTTTTTTTTTTTTTAAGTGAAGACCCAGAGAAAACTGCTTTCCTGTTTGAGTTCCACGCCAAACGGACAGCGGTGTGGCAACGTTGTTGGACCACAGGGTGCGATCCAGTGGCAACGAAGTGAGGGGACCTGCCGGACCCGTCCGTGGAGATGCTTCATGGCCTCTCTGTGAGACAGTCCATCCTCCAGGGATGGGGCAGGACACCTGCTGCAGGTGAGTCTTCCGGGGCAGAGGGTAGCAGCTTTCCTGGTTTGCTTAAAGGGGCAGGAGTGTTAGTTCCTATGACCAGGTCCGGGGCGCAGCAGGGGAAGGAGAGGGAGTAGGGGGAGGCGAGAGGACCCTGCTTGGTCTCAGCCCCCTCCCAATCTCCTTCAGCTCAGAGTGCAGCCGGGCACTGCCAGTGGCAACCCCGGCGCAGGTCCCTTCCGATGGCAGCAGAGCCGAGGGGACGCAGCCGTCATCACACGCTTGTGCACCAGCCCACGGCACTGCAGATGCAACCCCAGGATGACGCACCGTGCGCGGTCCTTGGTAACAAATGCCCGTCACTGGCTCCTGTGTCTGCTCTGCTGTACTTTCTTCCTTTTTTTTTTTTTTTTATTTTATTTTTTTTTATTTTTGACAGGCAGAGTGGACAGTAGAGGGAGACAGAGAGAAAGGTCTTCCTTTTGCCGTTGGTTCACCCTCCAATGGCCGCCGCGTTAGGCACGCTGCGGCCGGCGCACCGTGCTGTTCCGATGGCAGGAGCCAGGTGCTTCTCCTGGTCTCCCATGGGGTGCAGGGCCCAAGCACTTGGGCCATCCTCCACTGCACTCCCTGGCCACAGCAGAGAGCTGGCCTGGAAGAGGGGCAACCGGGACAGGATCGGTGCCCCGACCGGGACTAGAACCCAGTGTGCCGGCACCGCAAGGCGGAGGATTAGCCTAGTGAGCTGCAGCGCCGGCCATGCTCTGCTGTACTTTCTGCTCTCACACAGCCTCCTACCTGCTTTCTAGGAAGTTTATCACGGAGCCACGCATCGCGATGCTGCTCCGAGAGCAACCGACCTGCTCCATCAGGGTCTGCATGAGCACAGAGAAGCCCCGCATGGGTTCTTCCACAGCGCGTGGCCATTCTCTGTGCCGGAGCTCTGCACGTCGGGGTCTCGCGCTCTGCGCCCCAACACAGGCTCGTTCCCAAGTGCACGTGACTGTCCAGTAGCACAGGTGCGACATCGCACGGATGTGGCCTGCACCCTGGACGGAGGGAATCTATGAGAAACGCTCCTGGGGTGTGCAGACACAAAGGACCTGACACACAGGGAGGGGCCGCAGCCCCACACAGAGCACGAGGTCCTCGACTTCCACCGAGCCCCCGAGAACCACTGGGTAGTGTGAGGACCACCCCTGCCTTTGACGCTCTGAGTCCTGGGGGTAACGTCCTTCAGCCCTAACCTTCACCCAAGCACATGCAAGCTGTTTCTCGCAATCACTCCACCTTGAGCGGGTGCCCAGCCAACAGAAGCTTCCGGAATCTGCCCGCATGGCCACACGGCAGGCACTCCCAACAGTTCTGACCCCTCCCCGCCGACTCCTTTGCCAGCCTCCTTCCTGGAGGCCGTGGGCCACCCATGATGGCCGTCACTGCCCAGGGACTTGATGCACCAGTTTGCTCTTCTCCGACCCCCTCCACATGTCCTTGGAGAGGGCGCCCGGTCCCACACCCTGCAAGCCCAGGGTCTGAGCCTCAGCACCCAGCTGCCCATGATGCCTTGAGTCCTGCAAGCAGCATCCGCAGAGCTCAGCTTGGCTGGAAGCCTGGAAGCTTCTCTCTCTCCCTTCCTCCTCCCTCCTTCTCTCCCTTCCTCCCTCTCTCCCTCCCTCCCTCCCTTCCTTCCACCTTTTCTTTCCAAGGGAGATAGCCAAGCAGAGATCTCCCATTCACTGGTTCACACCCCAAATGCCTTCAGCAGCCCCCTTCCCACCCCTGGGACACTACCAGCTCCCCCACGTGGTGGCAGGGACCCAAGGGCTTGAGCCCTCACTGCTGCCTCCCAGGGTCTGCATGGGCTGGAAGCTGGGGTCAGGAGCAGAGCGAGGTGCGGAGCCCAGGCGCCCAGACGTGGGGCACGGGGCTGCTAGCCAACGTCTTAACTGCCAGCCAGACACCTGCCCTATGGAAGGTCCTCTTAGCACAGGATGGAGCCAGACCCCAGCCCCGCCATAGACCCCACACGCAGGAGAGGGCGCCACGCCTACGCCCCGCCCCTCACCAGGTGCCCAGGTGCGGGAAGACGTCATCCCTTTCCCAGATCCCTTGGCGACCTGGGACTGAGCCGGTGAACAGCCACGGGAGTCCGCAGGCTTCTCGATGGAACGTTCTGGAAGCAGCTGCATTCCAGCCCTTACCCAGAACACCCAGGGGTCGGGAACGAGGCCGGAGCAGCCTGCGGAGCTGCAGGAAGTCCTCTTGCCCAGGCCACGGGTGACAGGTGCACACTCTCCAAGATGCTCCCGACACTCGGCCTCTGGTCCTGGCCAATGGAGGCATCTCGCCTCCCAGATGCACCTGCTGACGGCTCGTCCAGACCCGGCGCTTGCCCTTGGGAGTCCCCCACGGCGGGGGTCCTTGTTTCATGTCTCAAAACGCGGGGTGCCGTTGCCCAACCCAGGACATCCACCTTCTGAGGCCCCAGAGAGCGCCGGAAGTGTAGATTCAAAGTCCAAGCGTGGTCACCTGCGCGTGCGTGGAAGGTGGGTTATCTCCGAGCCCGACAGCCCTGCCTCGCCCAGCCCAGTGCATCCTCAAGGGGCAAGCGGGTAAGGGAAACCCCAGCCAGGGCTCCCTCTCCAAACCACACGACCCCCACAAAACCCCGAGCCCTTCCCTGCCCGTGCACCCCTCAGCCTAGGGAGCCCGCGCCGCCTGCGGTGGGCGTGGCAGAGGCGTGAGCAGGTGCTCAGCGCCCGCATCCCGCCTTGGTCCAAAGCCGCCGCCTACGGCCAGGGCTGCACCGCACTCCGTGGGATCGTCTTCGAGCCCCAACAGCGTCAGGGGCTCAGGGGCTGTGGGGCGCACAGGCTCGGGCGCCGTCCTGCACCTGACCCCAGCTGTGTGCGAGGCCAGGCCTGGGGGCCCTGGCAACGCCTTTGTTTATAAAGGCGGCAGTGCAGGGAAACCAGCTTATTCACCCCAGGAAGCTGGGAAAGAGGAAGAAGTCAAAACCTCGGGGCGCGGGGAAGCGGGGAGAGAAGGAGCTGGGGCGGGAGGGAGAGCTCGGTGGTGCCCAGTGGGACTGAGAGGCTGAGAGGCGGGCAGGGGTGACCGCCGGGGTGGGCAGCACACGCAGAGGAGGAACGAAAGAGGGGGTCTTCCATTCACTGCTTTGTTGCCCAAATGGCCACAAAAGGCAGGGCTGGGCCAGGCTGAAGCCAGGAGCTCCATCTGGGTCTCCCGCGTGGGTGCAGGGGCCCAAGCGCCGTCCTCCGCCGCTTTCCCAGGTGCATCAGCAGGGAGCTGGACGGGAAGTGGAGCAGCCGAGGCTGGAACCGGCGCCCACAGGGGAAGCTGACGTCGCAGGCGGTGGCTTCACCTGCTGCCCCACAGCGCCGGCCCCCAAATCCCTCGTTTCTGCATAAATAAGCTGCTGAGGGCCACCCTGGCGGTGTGTGCACTCAGCCACTTCGCATTCTCATCCGTCTTTGCCTTCTGAATGTTCCAGAGAGGAAGCGGCGTGCAGGTTTTTTAGCCCCACCCCCACTTGTCCCCATTTCTCAGATGCACAAACCAAGGCCAGGGGAAGAGAGTGGCCCAGTGGCCTCCGGAGGTCTCAACCCCAGAACTGTCTGATTCCAAAAGCTACGAGGGCGCTTCCAACAGTTTACAAGGACTAAAAGGTAACATTATTTTGGTGCAAAAAAAAAAAAAAAAGTAAAGACTATGTATACTATTTTCATGAACATTCAAAGACCCCCTAGTTTGCATGAATTCCAAAAAATGAATGTATCTTTGAATTCCATCTTCCACTCCTGGACGTGTCCTCCTGTTTGGCTAATGACAGAACATGCACTCCCAGAGGGCCAGGCCACCTCCCGCCTCACCGACATCCACACCCCATAGCGGAGTTCTGGTTCGAGCCCCGGCTGCTCCACTTTCCATCCAGCTCCCTGCGAATGCGCCTGGGAAAGCAGCGGACGATGGCCCGAGTGCCTGGGCCCTTGGAGGCGCCGACGGGTGCAGCCTGGGTCTACACTGACGACCCAGTGGGCACAATGGACACACGGAGCACAGTTCCATCTGTAGGAAACGCGCACGCAGCAGGAACAGGAGGACGCGTGGTCGCCCAGGGCCGCAGGGGGCAGGGGTGGTAACCCTCTCGGGACCACAGTCTGCCGGTGTGTGGCTTCCGGATAAAGCCAACCCTTGCTTTTGGCAGCTGGAGTAAGGGCCAACAGGGGGTCAGGACTAACTCTTAGCCTGAGTTCTGACCCCCCCCCCCCGGGCCTCCTCCTCCAGGGAGCCCCCAGAGCTTGCACATCCCAGTGTCTCGAGCCTTTCTGCTCGGCCTCATTAGGAGGTTGCTATCCAGAGGGAACTCAGTCGCCTGGACACAGGAGCTGCCCGGGGCCTGGAGAGCCTCGAAGATGTGGAAACTGAGGCAGGACAGAATCGGACTCCGATCTCCTCGGAACCCAGTCTCCTCTCACCACCTCTTCCTTCCTCTCCTCTTCTTTCTGCGTGGGACCGGGGACTCCTTCTGCCCTTGCTATCCCCGCCCCTCACTTCCACTGTCCCAGCTGTGACAGCCTCTCCCGCCCCTCCCAAACCCCAGGTGTCTGCGGCAGCCCCACCCTCCCCGAGCCTTTGTCACTGGAGTCAGGATTAGAACCCAGATCCCCAGTGCCCCTTGAGTCACCCACCAGTCCCAGGAAAGGAGAGGAGGGGACGGGGGGGGGGGGTGTGCCTGGGTCTTCCTCCCCCACCCCCATTGAGCTGCGGGTACTCAATTAAGTCTCATTAGCTGAGCTGAGTCCTAGGGGATTAGAGCCTGCCCCGCCCTGTCTTCCTCGTCCCCTACCCTCCACCCGGAACCTAGATGGGCTGGTACACGGAGGGTTAAAAGCTGTGCCGGCCCGGGCCTGGGGCAGGCAGGCAGAAGGCAGGGGACAGACAGGCGGGGCGGTATGACAGGTGCTGGGGACGCAGGTGGACAGTGGGAGAGCTGAGTGGCAGGGTGGCCGGCGGATGAAAGGGCAGGCAGGTAGGTGGCCTCGCAGCTGGCACGGAGACAGGCTGAACCGGTAACACCTAGAGGATCGGGCAGTGGACGAAGAGCCCAGGTGAGGCGGGGGCGGACCGACGGCAAACAAGGGGGCGGCACACAGGGCCCGGGCAGAGAGGACGCTGGGCCAGGGCCCCCCACCTGCCGGCGGCCAGGGCCTTGATAGGAACCAGAGAGGCCAGGCGGCCACGAAGGGCAGCGCTGAGCCCCCTGTCTTTCCCCAGACCTCCGAGAGGGCCCACACCATGCGTGCCAGCGTCCTGCTCCTGTGCGTGCTGGGTGAGTCGTCCGGGGCAGGGACAAGGCAGGGCTGGGGCCCCGTCCCTCCCTCCCCCATCTCAGCTCTGGCCCTCCGCCTCCAGCTGAGAGGGGAGGGGCTTCCTCCGTGCCCCCTTCTGTCTCTCCGCCCACCCGGTGTCTTGGTCTGACCACTAGGAATCTCCGTGTTTTGCGGGCTGCTGCTGCATCCCCTCCTCCTGGGCCATCTCTCCCTCCCTCTCCCTCCCTCCCTCCCTCCCTCTCTCTCTCTCTCTCTGTCTCCCTCTTTCCCTCTCTCTCTCTCTCCCTCTCTCCCTCTCTCTCTCTCCCTCTTTCCCTCTCTCTCTCCCTCCCTCCCTCCCTCTTTCCTTCTCTCTCTCCCTCCCTCCCTCCCTCCCTCTCTCTCTCTCTCTCTCTCCCTCTTTCCCTCTCTCTCTCTTTCCCTCTCTCTCTCTCTCCCTCCCTCTCTCTCCCTCTCTCTCTCTCCCCCCCTCTCTCTCCCTCTGTCTCTCTCTCTCTCTCCCTCTCTGCCACCCCACAAGCTCCCTGTCTCCGGCCTGCAGCCCTGGCCCCGGGTCTCAGCCAGGCAGACACGGAGAAGATCGTGAACGGCGTGGAGTGTGTTCCGCACTCGCAGCCATGGCAGGTGGGGCTGTTTGAGGGCACACACCTGCGCTGCGGGGGCGTCCTCATCGACCGGAGGTGGGTCCTCACGGCTGCGCACTGCCGCGGCAGGTAAGCCCCGGCTTGGGGAGGCCGAGGGGGCAGAGCGGGCTCTGAGGCCACAGGGGGGCGGAGGGCTGGGGGTGTCCTCTCCCCGCTCCCATTCTCCTCCGCAGCCCCAGGCCATCTGTGTGACCTCACTAATTGTCTCTCTCTGAGCCTCACTGGCCCCCTGTGCCCATGAGGGGTCTGACGTCCCAGATCTGAGCCGCTGGGATTTTTTGGGGGGTAAAGGGATTTAGAGGAATGCGGGGACAGGGAGGGACACTCATTATCCACGCACTGTGTGGTCAGCGGCACTGGCAGCCCTTGCTCTGGGCGGGAAGATCAGAAGTGGCAGGTGCAGGTGCAGGTGCAGTGGGGGGGGGGGGGGGGGGTCAGGAAGAGAGACTGGGAGGGAGGGTGCGGGCAGGTGAGCCAGAGCCGAGACGGTGCTCCGGGGGCCCTGCCCTGAGCCAGCCGCTCCCGCGACCCCAGCAGGTACTGGGTGCGCCTGGGGGAACACAGCCTCAGCCGGCTGGACTGGACGGAGCAGATCCGGCGCAGCGGCTTCTCCGTGACCCACCCGGGGTACCGGGAGCCCCGCAGAACCACGAGCACGACCTCCGGCTCCTGCGGCTGGGCACGCCCGTCCGTCAGACCCGCAGCGTCCGGCCCCTGCCCCTGCCCAGCGCCTGTGTGACCGCCGGCACGGACTGCCACATCTCGGGCTGGGGCATCACCAACCAGCCGTGGAGTAAGGGGGCCAGGGGCCGGGGTCAGAGGTCAGAGGTCATGGGTGCGGGCGGAGGTCAGGATGAGGTTGGGGTCCTCAGACCGGAGCAACAGGCATAGCAGGGTTCTTCAAAAATGGGTGGAAAATGGGGTCCAAAGATAGCTTGGAAGTGGGGCCAGTGACGGGGGCATGAGGTCAGCCAACAGAAGACCCAGGGCCAGCTGGAGTCACAGGGTCGAAGGTCAAAGGTCATGGTATCCAATTGAAGGAGGTCAGGTGCGTATTCATTGTATCTGAGGTTGGAGAGACAAGGAGGATGTCCAGTGAGGATGCTCCAAGTCAGAGGTCAAAGGTCAAGGGGTCATAGAAAGGTGAAACCCTGAGGATTTAGGATTGCAGCAGAGGTGGGGGGTGTGAAGGGGCGGGATGCCAGCTTGGACGGAGGGGCCCTGGGAGGCGGGAGGTGGCCTGGAAGAGGGCAGCTTCGGGGGCTTCTGCAGCGCCCGTCTCCCCTCCAGGCCCATTCCCAGACCGGCTCCAGTGCCTCAACCTCTCCACCGTGCCGGACGCCGCCTGCCGGGCCGTGTTCCCGGGGAGGATCACGGACAACATGGTGTGCGCCGGCGGCGTCGCGGGAAAGGATGCCTGCCAGGTGAGCGGGCAGGGGCGGGGTGGCAGGCAGGCGGCGGGCAGGGACAGAGGGCAGGGCGGTGGGCAGGGGACAGCGGGCACAGCGGTGGGCAGGTGAGAGGGCAGGGGTGGGACAGAAGGCATGGCGGTGGGCAGGGGGCTGGGGGAGAGGCGCAGACCGGGGTCAGGCACAGTGGGCATGGCGGTGGGCAGAGGACGGTGGGCAGGCGGTGGGCAGGGGATGGTGGGCAGGCGGTAGGCAGGGGACGGTGGGCAGGCGGTGGGCAGGGGACTGGGGGAGAGGCGTAGACTGGGGTCAGGCACAGTGGGCATGGCAGTAGGCAGGGGAGAGAGGGCATGGTGGTGGGCAGGGGACAGTGGCCATGGCAGTGGGCAGGGACAGCAGGCATGGCGGCGGGCAGAGACAGAGGGCAGGGCGGTGGGCAGGCACAGTGGGCACGGTGGCGGGCAGGGACAGTGGGCACAGCGGAGGGCAGAAGACTGGGGGAGAGGTGCAGACCGGGGTCAGGGACGGCGGGCAGGGCGGTGGGCAGGGGACAGCAGGCATGGCAGTAGGCAGGCACAGCGGGCAGGGCGGCGGGCAGGGACAGCGGGCATGGCAATGGCAGGCACAGTGGGCATGGCAATGGGCAGGCACAGTGGGCACAGCGGCGGGCAGGGACAGCAGGCACAGCGGTGGGCAGGCACAGTGGGCACAGGAGTGGGCAGGGACAGCAGGCACGGCAGTGGGCAGGCACAGTGGGCACAGGAGTGGGCAGGGACAGTGGGCATGGCAGTGGGCAGGGGACAGAGGGCATGGCGGTGGGAAAGAACAGTGGGCACAGCAGTGGGCACAGCAGTGGGCACAGCAGTGGGCATGGCAATGGGCAGGGGCAGTGGGCACAGTGGTGGGCAGGGACAGTGGGCACGGCGGTGGGCAGGAGACTGGGGGAGAGGTGCAGACCGGGGTCAGGGACGGTGGGCAGGGACAGCGGGCAGGGCGGTGGGCAGGGGGCAGAGGGCATGGCGGTGGGCAGGCTGGGGCGAGAGGAGCAGACCGGGGTCAGGGATGGCGAGGACAACAGGAGCTGGCCAGGATGGGAGCTCAGATCCTCTGATGCCCTGTCCTAGCCCTCTCGGGTCGCCGAGGAGGCCACTCTGCCCTGTCCTGCAGGGACCTCACCATATTGTCCCCAAGAACCCGCTACCTTCGTGAAGTCCCGCCCCCTCAACCCCGGGATTGGCCATTGCATATAGTATTCTCTTCACTCACTGGCCAGAGCCTTAGCATTGCCCTTGGGAGAACCCTGTAGGTTCCATGAAGTCCCGCCTTTCTTGCCTGGGATTGGTCATTGAAGATGGTATTCTCTTCACTCATTGGCCGGAGCCCCAGTCATTGTCAGAGAACTTCCTACCCAGCCGGAGTCCCACCCACCTGCCCTGGGATGCCTGCCTAGGGACAGGGGCCTGTGGGTCCGCCATGGCCGTTGTCGCCTGGCGCCTGGCTGTGCTGCTTTGGAGGCCGGTGGCCAGGCTGGGGCGCACCGTCCTGCAGGCCCAGGCTGGGGAGGAGACGGGAAGGCTATTGCCCGCTCCACCGGCGCCCTCTTGTGTCTTCCAGGGTGACTCGGGGGGCCCTCTGGTGTGCGGGGGCGTCCTCCAGGGCCTGGTGTCCTGGGGCTCCGTGGGGCCTTGTGGGCAGAGAGGCGTCCCGGGTGTGTACACGAAGGTCTGCAGATACGTGGACTGGATACGGACAGTCATAAGGAGCAACTGAGGCCCCCTGGGCGTGGGGGGGCGCCCAGAGCTCACCCAGCCCCCCCCCCCACTCTTGTTGAACTGGGGGTCTTCATCCTGGAACGCCAAGCCAAACCGCCCCTCCGAGACCCATGCCCGGGGCCGGCAAAGTGTGCAACCATCTGGAATAAGTAGGATGCCAGGGGCGCCAGTTCGAGTCCCGGCTGCTCCACGTCTGCTCCCTGCTGTGGCCTGGGAAAGCAGTGGAAGATGGCCCAAGTGCTTGGGCCCCTGCACCTGCGTGGGAGACCTGGAAGAAGCTCCGGGCTCCTGGCTTCGGCCTGGCCCAGCCTTGGCTGTTGCAGCCATCTGGGGAGTGAACCAGCGGAGGGAAGCCCTGTCTCTCACTGCCCCTCAAATAAATAAATCTTTAAAAACAAAGAGGGCCCAGCCTCATTTTCCTGTGGTCGTGTCTCCACCCCCGGGGTTCAGCCTCCCAGCAAGAGAGGGA
Organism: Lepus europaeus; assembly: GCF_033115175.1. Taxonomy (NCBI): domain Eukaryota; kingdom Metazoa; phylum Chordata; class Mammalia; order Lagomorpha; family Leporidae; genus Lepus; species Lepus europaeus. The sequence continues at coordinate 5,684,676 of NC_084845.1, forward strand.
AGGAGAAGTGGAGGCAGAGGGAGCCCGAACCGCCGGGCAGGCGCGGCTGCTCCCACACCTGCCGCCCCCCGCCCCCCACCCCGGGGCAGGGCCGTGGGCCCCAGGCCGCACAGAAAGAAACTGAGCCTCCTGGGGCGGAGTCCCTCGTCCCACGTCATCCTGCGAGGAAGAGGCAGAGCCCCGGTTTGAGGCCAGGGCCGGCTGCCGCGCTGTCAGAGCCTCGGCCCAGCCCGCCTCGCTCCACATCCTCGTCGGCCAGGGGAGAGACGGGCTTGCACGGGCGGGACCTGCGGCGGCTCAGAGGCCGGGGCCACACAGCGCCGAGTAAGTGCTGCGGCTGCTCTCAGACCTGCCCCGGGATGCGGGGAGGGGGCGGCGGGCCGTGGGCAGGAGGGAGGGGCCGGCAGGGAATCGAGGCCACGAGGGGCCTGGGCCCCCCCCGGCCGGCCGCAAGCTGAGGGTTCAGTTCCCTCTCCCGGGCCTGGGCTCCCGCAGGCCCCGACCTGCCTCTCCCCCTTCGCCTGGGCCCTGCCTCTTCTCCCTCCGCGGGGTCTCGGCCCCCCTCCCCGCCCCACTCCCGGGAAGGGAGGGGCCAGGGGCCCACCCGGGCTGGGGGCTGAAGGGAGGGCGGGGCAGGGCCAGGAGGAGAGACAGAGTTGGAGGGGCAAGGGGCCAGAGACTCAGGGAGACACAAACATGCCAGGGGCTGGGGCAGGGGGCTTGCAGAGAGACGGAGAACAGAGGGGGATGGGGGACTGGACCCAGAAGGAGGACAGGGATCACCACACAGACCCAGAGGGTGGGCTGCCCGCAGACCACCAGAGGCGCAGAGAGAGAGGCGACAGAGGAGGCCCAGGCCTGGCTGCCCAGGGCCCCCCGTACCCCGACCCCAGGGCAAGAAGGCAGGGCTTGGAGGCCAGTCAGCCTGCGCCCGCCCAGGGCCACCCCGTGCCTGCCCGCCTGGCATTTCGACCCAGCCTGGCTGCAGCCTCCACCAGCCTAGAGCCTGTGAGTCCCGGAGGGACTGGGACACCCCTGCCTCTTCCAGGCATCTGTGGTCCCTAGGGTGCCAGTCCCGCCTCGGCTCTGTCCTCTGCTGGGGTGGGGGCTCTCTGCTGTTCCCACCTCCCGCCGCCCCCAGCCCTGACCACTGTTGACCCCAGCTTCGGTCACGGAGTCCAGGTTCCGCCCCCACCCCTGCCTGCTGAGGCCGGCTGAGGGCACCGGCCCTGCCTCTTCTTAGCCACGCCCAGCTGTCCTTCAGAGACAGGGGTTTGGCAAGGTTGGGGGTGGGGTGGAAAGAGCCGATCCAGGCTGTGCCCCCACCACCAACAACCCAGCCTCAGGCAGACCTCCAAGGCCTCATTCCACCCTGCTGGTGGGACCAGGAACACAGCACAGGGGGCCGGCCCACCTGCCGGAGCCAGGCTGGGGCTCAGGTGGGCCAGGGGGAAGAGGCTCCCTAAAACGTGCCTGGGAGCCCCAGGGCTGCCCTGACAAAGTCCCTCCCCGGCATTCTGGAAGCTTCCATCTGTGATGAGGCCCCCGCCAAGGCCACCGTCTCCTCTCAATGCTGAAAATTTAAGAGTCTGGAGTTGGGGTCTTGGAGAACCAGGGGGGAGGTCCACAAAGCTGGTCTCCCCAGGGGTGGGAGGAGATCGGAGAAGTGACTTGGCCCCTGCCTCCCTCCTGTTCCCAGGGGAACCTGCTGCCTGCCCTCCCCCCCCCCCCCCCAGGCCATGATTCTGCTACTCATCACCCTGGCTCTGGTGACAGGTACAGTGGGGGCTGGCCCGCCCTCCCGGCAGGGGGGGGGCATAGGGAAGAGGCGGGGGGGGGGAGCTGGCATGGGCAGGGGGAGCTGGAGGAGCCCTGGGCAGTGTCTGCCCACCCCCAGAGAGCGCTTGGCTTCGGCCACCAGGCCAGGGCCCCGCCCAGCCCCTCCCCGCCCCCTGTGTCAGGGCTGAGCCCCCTCTTTTGCCCCCACCCCTCCAGGGCACGCAGTGGCAGAGACCCGGATCATCAAGGGCTACGAGTGCCCCCCACATTCCCAGCCCTGGCAGGCGGCCCTGTTCCAGAAGACGCGGCTGCTCTGTGGGGCAACCCTCATCGCCCCCAGATGGCTCCTGACCGCCGCCCACTGCCACAAGCCGTGGGTGCGGGGGCGGGGCGGGGCTGGGCAGCTGGACGGAGAGGGTCTGGGGACAGGAATTGGGGGGTGGGGCTGGGCGGGGGCAGGGCTGAGAGCTGGATGGAGCAGGTCTGGGGACAGGAAGTGGGGGGCGGGGCGGGGGCGGGGCTGGGCAGCTGGATGGAGAGGGTCTGGGGACAGGAAGTGGGGGCGGGCCTGAGAGCTGGGTGGAGAGGGTTTGGGGACAGGAATTGGGGGGTGGGGCTGGGCGGGGCTGGGCAGCTGGATGGAGAGGGTCTGGGGACTGGGAGAATGGTGCAGGGACAGGGTAGGGGTGGGTTGGGACAGCAGAGAGAGAGACAGCTGCCATTGGAACTGGGATGGGGCTGGAAGAGGCTTCGGTGGGAGCCGCGGTGAGGCTGGAAGCGGAGCTCTCTCCCTCCCCGCCGCCGCCCGCGTCTCCCCCTCTCTTTCCCCCCCGCTGACCGCTGCCTCTCCCACCTCAGCCGCTACCTGGTGCACCTGGGTGAGCACAACCTGCAGCGCCCGGACGGCTGTGAGCAGACCCGGACGGCCACGGAGTCCTTCCCGCACCCCGGCTTCAACAACAGCCTTCCCAACAAGGACCACCGCGACGACATCATGTTGGTGAAGATGGCCAGCCCGGCCTTCGTCACCCGCGCCGTGCGGCCCCTCACCCTCTCCAGACACTGCGTCGCGGCTGGCACCCGCTGCCTCATTTCCGGCTGGGGCACCACCTCCAGCCCCCAGTGTAGGGGCTGCAGTGGGGGCCGGGGGGAGGGAGGCCAGAGAAGCCTTCCAGGGAGGGCTTCAGGGTGGGGCCGGGGAAGGTCCCCGGGGTGTCAGAAGTGGGGTTCGCTGACAGGCAGAGCGAGAAGTCGGGGGGCCTGGGAGGGTGGAGACCAGAGCGTGGGCCTCGGAATCAGACCCATCAATGGAGCCGTGGGAACTTGGGCAAGCGGCCGGGCCTTGCTGCCCCTGGTTTCCTCCCCCTATAACTTGGGCAGAGCCGCACCCTGCTGCCCTGCTCGGTGCGAGATCATAGCTACAGAGCAGCGGGCACCAAGGTTTTATGTCAGTAGCTCTGCAGATGAGCATTGGAATGGGTGGGCTGTGGGCAGGGCCGGGGCGGGAAGGGGGTCCCCCCAGGCGGGGGCTGTGGCGGGGGGCCCCCTGCCCACTCTGCCTCCTGCGCCTCCGCAGTGCGCCTGCCCCACACCTTGCGATGCGCCAACATCTCCATCATCGAGCACGGTGACTGCGAGAGAGCCTACCCCGGCAACATCACCGACACCATGCTGTGCGCCAGCGGCGGCAAAGACTCCTGCCAGGTCAGAGGGTGGGGCCTGGGCCCCTCCCCCTGCAGCCCCGTCCCCACCCAGGTCCCACCGCAACCCCAACCTCATCACCAAGTGGGTCTGAGCCTCCGCTCCCCTCTCGGCTGGTCTCTGAATGGTTCTCCCTCTCCTCCTGCCCAGGGCGACTCAGGGGGCCCCCTGGTGTGCAACGGGTCTCTGCAAGGCATTATCTCCTGGGGCCAGGACCCCTGTGCCGTCACCAGAAAGCCAGGCGTCTACACAAAAGTCTGCAGATACGTGGACTGGATCCAGGAGACCATGGAGAACAACTAGGGCCTCGGCTTGAGCGCCTGACCTGCGTTCATTCCCCCCACGAGAAGTGCTAAGCCGGGACCCCCAGAGCCGTCCTTGACTTAGAAGCCGCTTCGTCATCGTTAAGTTCCCGGAATCAGCGGGACCTGAGCTCAAACCCTGGCCTGGACTCCCCTGTGACTGTTGGAGGCGGGTCCTTGCTTCCGCCAAGATGTCAATAAAGACCTGCTCAACAGACGAGCCACCGGCTGCTTACTGCGTGCCTGGTCCGAGGGATTTTAACCGTATCGGCTGAGCTGATCCTCGCGAAGCGCCGTCATTACGCCCATATAACAGCGGAGAAAACTGAGGCACACAGAAATGGGCACACAGGCAGTAGGTGCGAGAGCACGGATCTGAAAGCACGTGACCTCTTTTTAGAAATATTTTTAAACGCTCCCATTTATTCATTTTCATTTTACTCGAAAGGCAGAGAGACAGATGGAGAGCTCTCCTTCCACCTGCTGGTTCACTTCCCCACAAATGCCCAAAACAGCTGAGGAAGGAGCAGACAGGAGCCCGGAGCCCGTAACTCAGTCTGCATCTCCCGTGTGAGTGGCAGGGACCCAAGGACCTGAGCCCGCCAGGTGCGCACGAGCAGGAAGCTGGATCGGAAGCAGAGCAGCCAGCTTGAGCCAGGATAGGATGAGGACGTCCAAGTGGCGGCTTCATCACCACACCAAGCGCCCACGTGACCTCTTGGCACTGCCTTGAGGAAGGCTGAAGTGGCTGTTTAAATTCAAATTACATAAACTACAACTACCATGTGTCAAGGGCTTGGTAGCCACACAGGGCTGGCGGCTGCTGTGCCTGACACCACCCACAGATGCTTCTAGAAGCATCAAGGGACAGCCTGTGCCGCTGGCTCCGTTCTCACGGTGGAGGACGCTCCACGGGCAGCCGGGAACTGGGGTCTGTTCTGTCTTCTGCGCGCCTTGCAGAGAGGTGGCCTCCGGTGGTCAGGCAGACTTGGCCAAGTGGGTTGGCCACGGAGTTGGCCACGGAGTTGGCCACGGCCCCTTGGCAGCTCTGGTCTCCCAGGGCCTGTGTCTCACCTGGAGACACGCACACAGCTGGAGGGGGAGGGCGAGACATGAAGCCACAGCCTCCCCCCAGACACACACAGCACACACGTGTGGGCCAGTCCCTGGGACACACGGGGCGCCCACCGCTCCTGCGGCCGGCAGGCGGTGGGGCAGCCGAGCCGCTAAACTCACTCTGCCCCCATAACTCCGCCTCTCCCCCTCTCCAGCCCTTTAAGGCTCGGTTTGTCCCGGTCTCCCGCGTCTCTAAGCCCCTTCCCTAACCCCCTCCCCCTCCCTCCCTGCACGTTGTTCCCTCTTCCCACGGAGGCACCTTAGGAATGCACTTCCCTGTGTAGTTCCTGTCTCCGCTGTCACTACCGCCCACCGCTGGGCTCCCTGGGGCCACCGTGCCCTCTCCCACACACACACCTGCGAAGGTTCCCCAACCGGGTGTTTCAGGCACTCGGAGAAAGAAGTCTGTATTCCAGGGCCCCTCCCAGGGCAGGAATCTGGGGCCCAGGTCGAGTGCCAGCCCCACCCTCGGTTTAATTAGAGAGAGGGAAAAGGAGGGAGGGGAGCCCTCGGGGGGCAGGGTGGGGGAGCTTCCGGGAACTTGGGGGTTAAAAGGAAGTCTGGCCAGGGGTCCCCGGGCAGAGGACTCTGGCGGCCCAAGAGGCAGGGCAGAGGCGCTTCGGGGTCCCCTCCCTCCTTCCCTTCGGCGACTCTCAGGTGAGGCGGGTTGCCCCCCACCCCGGCTGGAGCGGGTCGCCAGAGGATGGTTGGGGACCCCCGTGCCTTGGGCCTCGGGCTCCTCACCTGCGAGCAGCCCCCCCGGGGGGGGGGGTGAGGTGCTAGAAGAGGCTTGGCTCCCCGAGCCTCGGGCCGACCCCCAGGGCACCTGCGGAAGAAGGTGAAAGTCCGCGCTGGAAGCTGGTGGGGCTGGGCCTAGGGGCCGCTGCTCTCGATGTGGGGTGCACGGGAGGAAGCCCCCAGGGACCTCATTAGGGTAATCGCGCCCATCGCGGCCGCTCCAGCCCTGAGCGCCCGCCCTTTCGGTTGTTGACTGCAGGTTTAAACCGGTCCCAGCGGGCTCTACGGTCCCGGGCTGGGCAGAGACCGGCATGGTTGGAGGTGGTGGTGGTGGGGTCTCTGATTTAACCCGCCCCCGGCCCCCAGCACAGGTCACAGCCATGAGATCCCGGCACCTGCACCTCTCCGCCGCCTCCGGCGCCCCGGCCCTTGGGAAAGCTGCTGCTGCCGCTACTGATGGCGCAATTTTGGGGTGAGGCTGGAGCCGGGCCGGCGGGAGGCACCGGGACCGGAGAGAGGGGCAGCGAGTGGCGTCGTCACCAACCCCGCTCCCCGCTCCCACCCCCACTCCTCGCCTTGGGCTTGCAGCGTGCGAGCAGGGGCGCACCCCCCACGGAAGCTGGGCCCCAGGGCGCCCCGCCCCACGCAGACCCCCGCCTCTCTATACCGCCTGGGGCCCTGCTCCCCTCGCCCTACCGCGCCCGGAGCTGCACGTGCCCCCCTCTTTACCCTTTTTCTCCGTCTTGCCTCTTGCCCTACCACGTTGTCTTATTCCCACCCCTTATTCTCACCCCTCAGTTCTATCCCCGCCCCCGTCCCTCCACCGCGTTCTATCCCCGCCCCCCTGTCACTCCGCCGCGTTCTATTCCCGCCCCCGTCACTCCGCCGCGTTCTATCCCGCCCCCTGTCCCTCCGCCGCGTTCTATCCCCGCCCCGCGCGCTCCAGCTCCGCGCACTCGGGTCCCCCGCGCGCGGCGTCCGGCCCTCGCCCCTGCGGACCCGCCCTGCTCCGGCCCCTGCCTCCGCCGCGGCCCCGCGCCTTGCACTTTCACGCCCCTGCTTTTCCTCCCATTCGGCAAACACACGCGACCCCCGGCCCCGCTCTCCCTCGCGCTCTGGCCGCCGACCCCCCGCGGTCCCGGCCCGCGCCCAGCCTCGCCCAGGCCGTGCCTGCTCTGACCCGCGGCCCCCTCTCTCCCCAGCCGCGCAGGCGCTGCTCCCGGGGAACGACACGGGCTCGGACCCGCGCGGCCTCGGGCGCCCGGTGCCCGCGCCGCTCGCAGCCCTGGCAGGTGTCTCTCTTCCACGGGCTCGCGTTCCACTGCGCCGGCGTCCTGGTGGACCAGAGATGGGTGCTCACGGCCGCGCACTGCGGCGACAAGACGTAGGGGCAGCCGGGGGAGCGGCCTGGAGGGGCGGGCGGGGCCGGGGCCCTGGGCAGTCCCGGCCTGGAGGTGGGGTCGGCCTGGGCAGTGATTCCTCTGTGCGTGTTGGGGGGGGGGGGGGGGGGTTGCGCCGCGGCCGCCAGGCGGCGCTGCGGCCCTTCTCTGGGGGCCAGCGGCTTCTCCTTGGGTCTCGGGAATTGGCAACTAAAAGGTTCACTTCGCGAGTCCCCACTAGGGAAGGAAGGACTAGCTGTCCCTGTAGAGAAAGGAAGGGGCAGGCCTACCCAGGAGTCGGGACCCCAGCCCCACTGCCTGAGAATCCAGGAGAAAAACACCCCATTTCTCCTCCCTGAGTCCAGGAGTCCAGGCCCACACTCCTCCCTCAGACCCAGGGGTCCAGGCCCACACTCCTCCCTCAGACCCAGGGGTCCAGGCCCAGCCCCTCCTCCCTCAGACCCAGGGGTCCAGCCCCAGCCTCCTCCCTCAGACCGAGGGGTCCAGCCCCAGCCCTCCTCCCTCAGACCCAGGGGTCCAGCCCAGCCCTCCTCCCTCAGACCCAAGGGTCCAGCCCCTCCTCCCCCAGACCCAGGGGTCCAGCCCCAGCCTCCTCCCTCAGACCCAGAGGTCCAGCCCCAGCCCCTCCTCCCTCAGGCCCCTCCCCCAAGGCTGCACCTTCCTCCCCAGCCCCCCCATAAGTCTTTGCTCTCCTCCGCCCCCTGCAGGCCGCTGTGGGCCAGAATCGGGGACGACCACCTGCTGCTCCTGCAGGGCGAGCAGCTGCGGCGGACCACACGCGCCGTCGTGCACCCCAAATACCGCGGGGGCTCAGGCCCCATCCTGCCCAGGCGGACAGACGAGCATGACCTCATGCTGCTGAGGCTGGCGCGGGCGGCCGTGCTGGGGCCCGGCGTGCAGACCCTGCGGCTGCCCTACCGCTGTGCCGAGCCCGGAGACCAGTGCCAGGTCGCTGGCTGGGGCACCACGGCCTCCCGCAGAGGCAAGAGCGGGCGGCGGGGGGCCTCAGGCAGGAGGGGGCTGGGTCTGCGGGGGGCGCCCGGGTTTGACCGCGTGTCACCTGCCGGTTCTCTCATTAGTGAAATACAACAGGAGCCTCAGCTGCTCCAGGGTCACTCTCTTGAGCCCCCAAGAGTGTGAGGTCTTCTACCCGGGTGTGGTCACCAGCAACATGGTGTGTGCCGGAATGGACCAGGGCCAGGACCCCTGCCAGGTGGGCCCCGCCCCTCCCCAGTCCTGACCCCTCCTCGTCCTCACCCTCAACCCCATTCCCCTCGCCCAGCCCCTCCTAAGCTCCTCTCCGATCCCCGCCCCCTCCCCCACCCGGTGCCAGCCTCCTCCTCACTCCAGCCCCCAAACCCATCGCTGCCCGAGACCCTGAAGTGGCCGCTCCCACGTCGGGGGTGGGGCCGCTCACTGGCTCTCTCCTCCCTCTTTCCCCCACCCAGAGCGACTCGGGCGGCCCCCTGGTGTGTGGCGAGACCCTGCAGGGTGTCCTGTCCTGGGGCGTGTACCCCTGCGGCTCTGCCCAGCACCCAGCCGTCTACACCCAGATCTGCAAGTACCTGCCTGGATCCGGAAAACCATCCTCTCCGGCTGACCCGGAGAGCCCTGCCCCAACCCTGCTGCCCTGGTGGACCCCCCTGCCCTCCCGTTCCCTGTCTGTCCCAAACCCGGGGCAGGGAAGCGAGGGCCCAGCCTGCCTTCCTGTGCCATGCCTGCGGCGTGACCCCCACCAAGCCTTCTCCAACCTCAACGTTCTGGCCTCCAAGATGGGGCAATGAAACACCTACCTCTCACACCCGACGGTGCCTAACGTGTGTGTGTGCGCACGTGTGTCTTTATGGGAGTTACCAGGTGAGCCTTGACCCAGCGGGCTGGCGACGGCACCTGCGGTCACCTGTTGTCACACAGCAGGGGCGGAGCACACGCACACACCCCTCCGCCTCCAAGCCTCAGGGCTGATGGGAAAACCGAGCTCCCCGCCCACCCTCCTCCCAGCTCCCAGGAAGCTCCCCTGGCCACCTCCTTCTTGGCCAAGGTCCCACTTCTAGACCCACCCAACACCAGGTCCTGCTGTCCCGGTGCGAACTGGACCGGCTTGGAGTCATGGGGCCGCTGGGACTCCGGGGACCTCTGGCTGCGTGGAGGTGGGAGCCCACCCCCACCCCCACGGTGATGCCACGATGCTGCCCAGACGCCTCGTGGAACCTACACGGGAAGCTTCCATCCTGCAAACAGAGGAGCTGTCCGCGCAGCTAGTTCTGTCCTGGGGTGACGGGATGGGGGTGGGGCTCCCACACAGCTCCCACGCAGAGCTGACAGGCGTCTGGGGCCTCAGCTCTGCCTGGCCCCCGGCGCTGTAGCCTAACCTGAGCGCGGGCATAGGTTTTGTCTCCCCTTTCAAACCCACGTGTTATGTGCCCGGCCCCCAGCTGGGTGACGGGGACACACTGGTGATCGTGGCAAGATGCCCGTCGCCGCAGAGCCCGCACAAGGTTGGAGTCCGTGATCTGAGCACGTCGTCCAGCCCACGGCCCCTTTGGCTGACCGCTCCCCGTCCCGCCCCCATTCACACACCCAGGAAATGTCAATCAGGCATATCAGCTGGGTTTGTCAGGCCAGGCTCAGAAGCAAAGATGATTCAGAGTGAGCCCTACCCTCTGGGAGCTGCCACTCAGGTCAGGGAGAGAGGCAAGTCGTACATGCTTGTCATTCAGGCCTCCACTCAAAAGTCACTTCCTCCAGGAAGCCTTCCTGATTGCAACTGCTAAGCAAATCCATTTGTGGTCACCAGACCCATTACTCTGTTTATTTCTTTAAAAAAAAAAAAGATTTATTTATTGAAAAGCAGAGAGAGAGAGGGAGAGAGAGATCTTCCATCTGGTGGTTCACTCCCCATATGGCTGCAATGGCCAGAGCTGGACAGGACAAAGCCAGGAGCCTGGGGCACCATTTGAGTCCCCAACGTGGGTGCAGAGGCCCAAGCACTCAGCCCATCTTCCACTGTTTTCCTGGGTGCACTAGCAGGGAGCTAGATTGGAGGCAGAGCGGCTGGGACTCAAGCTGGTGCTCCTGTGGGCTGCCGGCATCGCAGCCCACGATCGCTGGCCCCAGGCCACTGCTTCTGCAGCCCTGGTTGTAGCTGAAGTTGTCTCAGGTGCCTGTGCCCCCTCCCCACCCACAAAACCCCGAGAGAGCCGGGGCTCAGCTTGTCCACTGCAGCTTCTGGGCACCTGCTACAGCGCCTGGCAGGTGAGGTCCACTCACGCACGGGGAGTGGACAGGGAACACCCGCTGATCAGACGGTGCCCTGCCAGGCGTCCCGGGTGACGTGTTAGCCAAGTAGGGGCTCACCAGGTACAGGAGAAAATGCATCCCTGGAGAATTCCAGCAGCTAATACACATGATCCGCTTACCTAACACCAGAAAAAAAATAGCCAATAAAGGTAGCTATTAAATTGCTCTGTTTTTTTCAGATTTGTTTCTTTGAAAGGCAGAGTTAGAGAGCTGGGGGAGAGATCTCCCACTCACTAGTTTGTTCCCCCAATGCCCACAAAAGCCAGGACTGGGCCAGGCTGAAGCCAGGAGCTTGGAACTCCATCCGGGTCTCCCACATGGGCGCAGGGACCCAAGCACCTGGGCTGTCCTGTGCTGCCTTCCCAGGCGCGTTAGCAGATGGCACATGCAGGCGGCAGCCCGGGGCTGTGCAGGAGGCGGGCAGATGCCCGGTCTTCACATTCATGTCCCCTGCAACCCTGGTGGATTTCGCTGTGTAGCCCAAGGTGCACCTAACCATTGCCAGCCCTGGGGTCTGGACAGGGAAGAGACCGGGTCCACGGTCCGAGCTCCTGGCCACGACACCGCCGTGAAGCAGGGCGGACATCCAGCTTGAGACACAGCCCTGTGGGCAGCCGAACGTGGAAGGGGCTGTGAGTGCCGGGCGGTGGGGTCAAAGAGGGACACCACCTGGAGAAATCAGAGCAGGCTTCCTGGAAGAGGGGGGCATTCAGGTTGGGTCTTGAAGGATGAGTAAGAGTCCACCAGGCAGAGAATGATATGGAGAAAGACGTTCACTCATTCCATTAGCATCTCCTGAAGATGCTCCCAAGTCCGGTCAGAACTGGGTGATGCCGGCGACACAGAGATGAGTCAGGGCTGGGGCCCAGCCTTCCAGGCGCTGCCCACCCAGGGAGGACGAGAGCCGGGGGGAGAGATGCGGCTCGGGGTGGGGGTGGGGAGCCCCCCCCCAGGATTTGGCATTGAGAAGGAGTGGGGCACCTGCGTCCCTGGGGCGGTGGGGCTGCAGGAAGGGGCGGGTGGTGACAGGAGCAGGTTAATCCCCATAATCCCCAGGGGGCAGGGTTCTTAGCACTCTGGGAGAAGCCTCTGTCCTGGTGGGGAGGGGGTGGGGAGGGGCCCCAAGCCCCAGGGCAGAGGTGTGCAGGCTCTGTCTGCCTGCCTGGGCTTCTGCTGGTCCCTGCGCCCCTCCCCTCCCTCCTCTTCTCCCTCCCCCCCTCCTCTTCTCTCCCCCAGGCCATGAGACTCTGGGTCCAGGTCCTCCTGACCCTGAATGGGGATACCCCACTCTGAAAGCCCCAAGGGAAGCCCTCACAGCCCGTCTACACCCAGCACCACGCCAGCCGTGTAGACAAGCTCCAGCCCAGCGAGCCAGCTCATCCCCACGGGGACTCCTCCCCGCTCAGGGGTCCCCCTGTGCCCACCTCCCCTCTCCTCCCCTCCCCAGGCCCCTGTCACCGCCCCCAGGGACATTGCCCAGGTCTGAGTAATGGCAGGGGCGGCCCCGGGGAGGAGGAAGGAGCAGGCATGGCTTACCATAAAGAAGCCCGGGCGCCCAGCGCGGGCCCACGGACCCGGGTGCCCGGAGGTCATGAGGCTGGGATGCATCTGGGCTCTGCTCTCTCTCCTGACAGGTGAGCCCCTGCCCCTGCCCCTGCCCCGCGCCCCCAGCCCTCCCAGCCTGCTTGGAACTGACAGCTCTGCCCTCACTCGACCCCAGGGCACGGCTGGGCAGACACCCGCGCTATAGGAGCCGAGGAGTGTCGCCCCAACTCGCAGCCCTGGCAGGTGGGCCTCTTTTACCGCACCCACCTCTTCTGCGGGGCCACCCTCATCCACGACCGCTGGCTGCTCACCGCTGCCCACTGCCGCAAGCCGTGAGTGCCCCGGGGGCCAGGGCTGGGGGTGGGGGCTGGGGACTTGGGGAGGGGGTTCCTCTGTGGGGGGCAGAGGCAGGCAGGAATTCTGACACCTTTCAATGACAAAGCATCTGGCTCTAAAATCTAAGACTCAAAACCGTGAGATTCTAAAATCCCGGCTCCGGGAAATCCCGTGCTCCGCCCCAGCGGCTTCTAGAATCTTAGCAGGCATCAGCTCTGCCCCGTGGAAATCTAACACCAGCCCCAGGTGTAGCTTCAAGTTTTCTAGTGGAAAAAAAAAAAAGCGGGGGGGGGGGGGGGACAAGTACAAATTCACCTGACGTGCCATCGCCATCGTTTGAGGTGCTTGTGAATGACACCTCCTCTCTGATTGGTCCTGAGCCTTCCACATCCAGCAGGTGCACCACGGCCATGGCATCTCACCCTGCGGGCTGGCCACGCGTGCTCCGTGGCTGTCCTGCCCACCTCAGCCCCAGAAGAGCACATTCTGACATTCCAGGCTCATCGAATACAGAGAGGATGGCCCATGACCCTCGGTCACAGCATCCCAAATAGTGTATCTGTATATCTCAGATAGTAAACTGTTTGAGTCCAAAAATTACTTGAATCCTATAGGCTGACAATCTAAAGGCTCAGAGCTACAGACCAATGAGATTCCAGCCTTATTATCCCCAGAGTAACGGGATTCTGAGATCTTACATTTTAGTTCTCATACAGATAATTTAGAAATCCCAGACAATTTTTGATACAGAGAAGTATAGAACATTGGAATCTTGGGATTCATCAGCTCCTATAAGTTGGGTATCCCAGAATCACGGGTAATCGGGTGTTAGGATCTGGTGAGCCCAGAATCCTGCCTTCTAGGCATTCGGATAGAACCCTGGGATCTCCCTGATGCAGGATCCTCCTAGGTCTCTGAGCGGAAGCTGACATTTTTACCTCCAGGAGCAAAGCACACGGGATGCTGACCCAGGAGGCCATGTGGGAACTTCCCATCAGGCATTGTCCCACCATGGGACCTCTTGTAACTCGGGTCTGCACCTCAGGCTGGAAGAGCGATGGGGAGAGTTAGCCACAAAGCCAAAGAGGAGCAGAGATTCGCAGATGGAGAAACCCAGAGACAAAGACGGGGTGGGGGGCAGGGCTACAGCCCAGACCTAGAGTTAGGATGCCAAGGGTGGGAGAGGGGCAGAGATGGAAATGAAGCCTTAAGCTCCCCAAGCTCTGGGCGCTCAGTCATCAGCCTGGTGTCTAAGGCCAGTGGGCCAGGGCTGGGGGGTGGACATAGGGGCCCCCAACAGCCCAGGACATGGACCTGGAGCAGAAGAAGCAGGCCAGGGCTGCAGGGAGAGAGCTTAACGTAAGCCCTTGGGGGAGAAAGGTGCTGGGGCCACAGATGAACCCCAGTGTGGGGAGTTTCCCATCCCTCTCCACCACCCCCCCACACACATACACACACACTGTGCCTCTCCCATAGAAGCCACCACACCTGTGGGGGCAGGGGGCAGGGCTCCCATTGAGTGGTAGGTGGGGCCCCCAGGTGCCTACAGGGGACCCAGATCACCAGCAAGGTTCCAGGTGGGGTAGGGAGGGAGGCGACCCGCTCAGCCCACAGCTGGGAGTGGGGGGTCCTGCTTTCCGTATAAGGCTCCTAAGGTAGTCAGAACAGGGAGCAGAGACCCAGAGAGGGTGTGCACCTTGCTTCAAATCACACAGCACCCAGTGTCAGACACGGGAGTGTGGCTGGCAGAGGGTCAGCAAAAAGACCCTCCCTCGCCCCAGCTTGACCCCGGAGGCCTGTCCCAGCAGGTACCTGTGGGTCCGGCTCGGGGAGCACCACCTCTGGCGGTGGGAGGGCCCGGAGCAGCTGTTCCGGGTCACCGACTTCTTCCCCCACCCGGGCTTCAACGCCGACCTCAGCGCCAACGACCACAATGATGACATCATGCTGATCCGTCTGCCCAGGCGGGCTCGCCTGGGGGCCGCCGTGCAGCCCCTCGGCCTCAGCCAGACCTGCGTCTCCCCCGGCACTCAGTGCCTCATCTCCGGCTGGGGGGCCGTGTCCAGCCCCAAGGGTATAGCCCTGTCCGTCAGACCCCCCCTATGCCTGCCCCTCTGTCTCTGCCACCTTACTCATTCTCTCTCTCTCCTGTGACTCCATTTCAAAGATGCTACCAAGTACAAGATAAGCCATTATCTTCTGGACCATTAAAAACGGGGGCGGGGGGAGATGCTGTTGATGGCTGGACACCAGTTCCTGGAAGACATGGCGTGATTTCGGAGGCATCTACATGGGAAAATGCATGCACTTGGAGAGTCAAAATAGAGTCTTTTTCTCTGGGTGGGACGCAACAGTGGGCTTCAGCTTCCTGCATCACTACTGGCGTCCAGAGAGTCTTGAAAACAAAAGTCCGAATTTTTGCTGCCGAAATCTAAAATCTGGGAGGTTTTACATAAAAGCCAGGTTTCTAAATTTACGCCCCCCCTCAAAAAAATCCAAATAATTGGGCAATCATGGACACACATTCCCAAAATACCCAACACGGAGCAGTGATGGGACTGCCTCCTGCTGTCCGTTCACCCCACCAGCTGCTGCCTCCCAGCAGGGTCCCCTCGCCCAGGTCTGGTCACCCACTGCGTCCTGGACCCCCGAGTGTGCACCTGTGCGTGACACTGGCTGCTGCCTCCCGGCAGGGTCCCCTCACCCAGGTCTGGTCACCCACTGCGTCCTGGACCCCCGAGTGTCCACCTGTGTGTCAGTGCCGCTCCCCACCCCACCCCACCCCCGGTCCCCTCTGTGTCCGTCCTCGTTCTCTGCAGGGTGACGTGTGTCTTCTCTGGCCCCTTGCCTCTTGGGTTCTTTCTGCCTCTTTCCCTCTGGCGTCCCGGCCTCTGGCCTCTCCTCCTCCCCGCCTGTCTCTCTTCTGCGCCTTTGTCGCCGTCTCCTGTGTCGGAGTCCTACCACTCCGCTCTCCGCGGGTGGCCCCCAGAAGCCTGCGGGGCTGGCTCGGGGAGCAGGGCTGGTATGGAGTGGCGGGAGGCGGCCGACCTCTGTGGATCTCTCTCCCAACAGTGCGGTACCCCGTGGTCTTGCAGTGCGCCAACATCAGCATCTTGGAGACCAGACTCTGCCACTGGGCTTACCCAGGCCACATCTCGGACAGCATGATCTGTGCGGGCCTGTGGGAGGGGGGTCGCGGCTCCTGCCAGGTGACAGCCTCCTTGGGGAAGGGAGGCTGATGCAGGGCCTTGGGTCTCGGGGGAGGCGCGAGTTGGGACCCCAAACTTCCTGGGCCCTTATGGGGAGGGGGCTGGGAGTCTGGGCTCAGTCCTGAGGCAGGAGGGGTCTGAGATCGGGGCGGGGGCGGTCTCTGAGCTTCTACCCCGGGGGGTCTGAGGAGGAGACCCGAGCCCGGCCTCCTAGGAGAGGGGCGGGGCCTCGCTGGGGAGGGGGCGTGGCCTGACCGTTGTCTCCGCGCGACTCCCGCGCACAGGGTGACTCCGGAGGACCCCTGGTTTGCAACGGGACCCTGGCGGGGGTGGTGTCTGGGGGCGCAGAGCCCTGCTCCAGACCCCGGCGCCCCGCCGTCTACACCAGCGTGTGCCACTACGAAGCCTGGATCCGCAAAACCATGGAGGACAACTGAGACCCCCGCAGGGCTCCCGCCGGCGACCGCCGCACCTGGCACCGGGACTCCGCCGCCTAGGGCGGGCCTACCTCGCACCAGGTCAATCACGGCGTGGCCACGCCCCCAGGGAACGCGGCAGGGACACGCCTCCGCCGCACGTGGCCCTGTGTGGGTGACGTCACCGCGAGCTGGCGCCAACCCCTCCCCGGAGCAACACAGCCCTGTGGCTCCACCCCCTCGGACCTTGCCCAATAGGACTCCGCCTCCACGGCCCCGCCCCTAGCCAGAAGCCCCGCCCCGTGCACCGCCCACGGGGAGCTCCGGCTGCGCCGGGCGCGTTCTGGGTTTGAATTTCTGGCGGGACCCGGCGGGACCAGGTTGGAGGAGGGTCTCGATCCCTTTAGGGCCAACGGATGTTTTACAATAAAGGCGGGAAACCGCGCCTCGCGTCTGCCTGCGCTGTGGGGTCTGCTGCGCTAGCGGCAGGGGGCCGCTGCGGGGCAGGTGCGGGGCGGGCGCGGGGCCGCTGCAGGGCAGGTGCGGGGCGCGCAGCTCGTCCCGCAGGCCCCCATCCGCCCCGCTGCAGCAGGGCTCCTCCCGAGCTCTGCCGGGGCTGGCCCCGCCGCCCCCAGGGAAGGGGAATCCAGGTCACGGCGCCTCCCAAACCTGCCCTCCCGCATCCCACCTCTCGGGGAGAGCGGGCGAGGCCGACCCGCCCTCGGTGTCGGAACGCCGAGACCCGCCTCTCCTCCGTCCCGGCCTCCCGGCCGCAGCCCCCACAGGAGCTGGGCCCAAGGCCCGGTCCCCGAGGGACTGAGCTGTGCAGCCCCGGCCCCTCCACCCTCGGACCCGGGAGTCCAGCCCCAGCCCCTCCTCCCTCGGACCCGGGAGTCCAGCCCCAGCCCCCACCTCGGTTCAGACCCTGGCGCCCCCTCTCCCAGGCACTGAGCCCCTCCTCCCTCAGACCTCCTCACTCGCGCCCGAGGCTCCGGGTCCCAGGGGCGCCCCCTCCCGCCCCCGCCCCTCAGTTGCGGGAGGAGGCGGAGCAGGGGGCGGGGACTGGAGGTTAAAAGGCTGCAAACTCGGGTACCGCGGATGGAGCAGAAGCGCCCTCCCGCGAGCCCGCAGCCGCCGGTGCCCCGCCCCCCGGATCCTGGAAGGTGAGATGCGCAGTGGTCAGGCCCGGGGACGCCCCTTCCCCGGGGCCCAGGACTCCAACCTCCAGCGCTTGCCCAGCCAGGCCCTCAAGCCCTAGGCCCTAGGAATGCAGCAGGCCACTGCCCCAGCCCTGTCCACACTCCGTCTCGGAGTCTGGGGTCCCTGCCTCCTCTTCCTGGGCCCTGGAGTCTGGTTCCCACCTCTTTCCTCCTGCAGGAACCCCCCCCCCCCACCATGCACTCTGCTCCCTCCCCAATCCCTCCCAGGGAGCTCAGCCTCCCCTTCCTCTGTGTCCCAGCCCCCACCATGGGACGCCCCCCACCCGGTACAGCCCTGACCTGGATGCTCCTGCTGTTGCTGCTGGGAGCCTGGGCAGGTGAGGGGGGGGCAGGAGGCCGCTGGGGGGGGGGGGTGGCACCATGGCTGCGCCCGCGTGGGCTCTCCTGGGGTGGGGGAGGGGTGCGTGTGGCAGCAGGTGGGAGTGGGTTGGGTGATGTTGAAAAATTGCCCAAGCCCAGCTCGCGGCTGCGTTGGCCTGGGACACGCGTGCACACGGGAGCGGACAGGCGTGTGGACGTGTGTGCTTGCGTGTGGAAGCGTGCCCGGGTGTCTGAGTCACGTGTGATGACTCACAGGATTAGACGGGTGTATGTGTGTGCTGTTGGTGGCGCGTGGGTGCCCCGGCGCTGCCCCTGAGGGCCACTGTCCACCCGGTCCCTCCTGCTGCAGGACTGTGCGGGGCGCAGGGCTCCAAGGTGCTGGAGGGGCAGGAGTGCGAGGCCCACTCGCAGCCCTGGCAGACGGCCCTGTTCCAGGGCGAGCGGCTCATCTGCGGGGGTGTCCTCGTGGGGGCCAGCTGGGTCCTCACCGCTGCCCACTGTAAAAAATCGTGAGTGGACGACGGGCGAGCTTGGCTGGGGCCCGACAGGAGCTGGGGCCTAAGAGAGGAGCTGGGGCTTTGGCTCAGACAGGAGAGGGCTGGGGGCCAGGACCCCCGGGTCTGAGGGAGGAGGGGCTGGGAGCCAGGACCCCCGGATCTGAGGGAGGAGGGCTGGGGCTGGACCCCTGGGTCTGAGGGAGGAGGGGCTAGGCCTGGACTCCTGGGTCTGAGGGAGGAGGGGCTAGGCCTGGACTCCTGGGTCTGAGGGGGGAGGGGCTGGAGCTGGACCCCCAGGTCTGAGGGAGGAGGGCAGGGGAGGGAGCTGGTGTCCAGAAGGCTGCCCCAGTGCCCCGCCCCCACCACAGGAAGTACACAGTGCGGCTGGGAGACCACAGCCTGCAGAGCAGGGATGAGCCGGAGCAGGAGCTGTCGGTGGCTCAGTCCATCCAGCACCCGTGCTACAACAACAGCGCCGTGGAGGACCACAGCCACGACCTGATGCTCATCCGACTGCGCCGGCGGGCCTCCCTGGGCTCCAGAGTGAAGCCCCTGCCGCTGGCAGCCCGCTGTGCCCAGGAGGGCCAGAAGTGCACCATCTCGGGCTGGGGCACGGTCACCAGCCCCCGAGGTAGTGGACTCAGCGTCCCGCGGGGAGGGAGCGCAGGAGCTGGTTGGCCCAGCGGACCCCAAGCCACGGGCAGCGCTTGGCCGGTCAAGAGGAGACACAGACGGGAAAGTGGCTGTCCCAGAGGCCCGTGCTGGAGAGCGTGGGGGTCAGGCCATTAAGAGCAGAGGGGAGAGATAACTGGCGGCTGAGCAGGGTCCTCTCACGGAGACACCGTCCTCCGAGACCTTGCCTTGTACGGGAGTCTAGACCAGCTTCCTACCAGACTTGGAATACATGGACTCCGACAGGGCTCAGGGAACGTCCTAAAACAGCCTCTCCCACAGGAGCCCAAGAAACCCGGCCCCTCTTGCCTTAAACCCAGGAGTCAGTCTTCCTGTACCAGGGCCTGGTGGTCTCTGTCCCCAGCTCCCTCCTCCCTCCGGACACAAAAGTCCATGAGAGAGAGAGAGAGAGAGGTCTTCCATCCATCCATCACTCCCCAGGTGGCTGCAATGCACGGGGGGGGGGGGGGGGGGACGCTGAAGCCAGGATCCTGGAGCTCCATCCAGGTCTCCCACGTGGGTGGCAGGGGCACAAGCCCTTCCACCACCACCCCAGGCATGTCCGCAGGGAGCTGGGTGGGAAGCAGAGTAGCCAGGACTCGAACCGTGGCTCCGATTGAGAGCCGGCGTCCCAGGCAGCAGCCTAACCCACTGTGCCACCGCGCCTGTTTTCTTCAGCGTGTGTTCCTGGCGCTCGGGATGCTGCCTGCTACACAGCAGCTCCTCAGTGACTATCTGTTGGATGGATGCATGCAGGCATGAGTGAGATGAATGAACGTATCCCTCCTTCAAAGAGCTATTGTGGCCGGCGCTGCGGCTCACTAGGCTAAACCTCCACCTGTGGCACCAGCACACCAGGTTCTAGTCCTGGTCGGGGCGCCAGATTCTGTCCCGGTTGCTCCTCTTCCAGGCCAGCTCTCTGCTGTGGCCCGGGAAGGCAGTGGAGGATGGCCCAAGTGCTTGGGCCCTGCACCCCATGGGAGACCAGGAGGAAGCACCTGGCTCCTGGCTTCAGATCAGCGCGGTGCGCCGGCCTCAGCGGCCATTGGAGGGTGAACCAACGGAAAAGGAAGACCTTTCTCCCTGTCTCTCTTTCTCACTGTCCACTCTGCCTGTCAAAAAAAAAAAAAAAAAAGCTATTGTACGGATTACACGCGGTTATGATCTTGAAATTCCCAGTGCACGGGCGTGTCCCCAAACTTCTCGAGCCTATGCCTCAAAGAGCAATAAGGCTAATTGCCCCTTCAATCATTAATTCCACACTTATTTGTTGAGCCCCTAGTACGTCCCAGGTGCTGTTGTAGACTCTGAAGATACAGTTGTGAATGGACTGTGCTAAATCCATAGCTTGCCAGTGGGGGCAGTAGGCAACAAACAGACACACGTAAAAGAAAATGGCAGGTGCTTTAATGAAAGATGGGGCATGGTAAAAAGATAGGGTGTGGTGAAGAGGTGTTGTTCTAATTAGTGTGGTCAGGGAAGGCTTCTAGGAGGTGGTGTCATTTGGGACAAGTGGAATTCCATTGAAGTTGAAGACCTGGTGGTTTGAGGGCAGAAAGCCTGGGGAGACAGGGTCAGAGGTGACACCTCCAAAGCTCTCGGTCGCCTGCCCTTGATTTGAAATTGACTCAGGGCAAAAAACTAAAGGTAGGACCCAAGGGTCCCTTCTGGAAGGGAAAGGCGAGTAGTGGTGTCCACTCCCATGGGGCTGTGCATGGACACAAGGGACAAGGGAGGCAGAGAAAGGGCCACTCTTGTCACCTCTCCCTCCTCCTCCTCAGAGAACTTTCCAGACACCCTCAATTGCGCAGAAGTACAAATCATTTCGCAGAAGAAGTGTGAGGAAGCCTACCCGGGAAAGGTGACCGACGGCATGGTGTGTGCAGGCAACAGCAACGGGGCCGACACGTGCCAGGTGAGGGGCTTCCCAGGTGCCCCCTGCGTTCCGCACCCCCCCCCCAAGGTCACCAGCAGAGGGCTCCTGAGCATGGCATGGCCGCTGGCATTTTCTTGGCCACCCTTGCTCGCAGGGCGGGATGTGGAAAGGGAGGCCCTGAGGCCTGAGGACCAAGTGTGGGGCTGGAGGGAGGGGGTGACGCCCCCTGCTGCCTCTCCCACCCTTCCTCCCCGGAGTCTGGCCACTTTGCTGACACCTGTCTGGGTTCCCAAGCCTGGCTCCTGGGGAGCACGGGGAGTGGCGCCAGGGACCTCCCAGTCCCCTCGGTGAGCTCCCCATCCCCTCTCCTGGGCCTCTTTCCTGGTCAAGGCACCTGCTTCCCTGTCCCTGTGCTGGAAGCCCCACCCCCTCACTAACGATTGGTCCCTGGAGATAATATGTTCTTCCCCATTGGCCAAAGATGGAGTCGCTGCCCTGAGTGACACGCAGCGAAAGCCAATCGCTCTGAATTGTTCCCTGGAGACATGGTGTCTTCCGCAAGGATTCCTGACCTTGTCCTTTGGGAATCTGGTGTGTGTGTGTGTGTGTGTGTGTGAGAGAGAGAGAGAGAGAGAGAGAGATCCTGTTCTTTTCTGTTTAGTAACTAGAACCAATGATCCAGTCATCACTGGCCAGGAATGGAGAAGACGTCAGCTCTGTCTCCTCCGTGTAATCTCGGCTGTTTTCTCTCTCGAGCCCTCACTCTCTGCCCTCTGGGTCAGAATTTGAACCATTGCCCTGAGACATCCCAGCTGGGTCCCTGCACCTGGAAGCCCCGCCTCCATATTCCAGATAGAGCGCAGAGGGGCAAAGCTCTCATCCCATTGGCTGGAGGGGGAGCCAATCACGCTAAAGACGTGGCGTGAAGGAGAGGGATTTGGTGTGCATGGTAGCCGACTCCGCTCCCCACTGTCCCCCTCCAGGGCGATTCCGGAGGCCCGCTGGTGTGCGGAGGGGTCCTCCAGGGCATCACCTCCTGGGGCTCAGACCCCTGCGGGCGGCCCGAGAAGCCCGGCGTCTACACCAACATCTGCCGATACCGGGACTGGATCGAGAAGACCATGGGCAGCAGGGCCTGGTCCTAGGACGCGCCCTGGGCCCCCGGAATAAACGCACAAACACAGCCGGCTCCGTGCCTGTTTTAGCCTGCGGGGAGGGGGGAGTGAGGGGAAGGGGCTGCCCCCCTGCTGGACCCCCTGGCCACTCTGACCCCTTGTTTTCTCTGCAAGGACTTGGGAGAGCGTCAGGCTTCGCTTGGGGGCAGGCGGGATTCGAAGACCCTGGGGGCTGGTCTGTGAGTCTTGAAAAGGCTGTTGTTCCGTTCCTCTGAGCAGAGTTTGTAAGATTTGAAGGGAGGGGGCGTTTTCCCTTTTCATTGTGAGACATGAGGCAAGAAATGTAAGAGCTTAGATATTCCCAAGTACAAATGAACACCCATCAATCCACAGCCCAGGCCGGGAAGCACCTGCCAGCTGCCCACGGTCCAGAATCTTCCTCCCGGCTCAGCGCTGCCTGGGGCGGCTGCAGGGAGGCGCCAAGGGCATTTGGGGGAGAACCTGTCCTAAGATGCTTGGGGGGCCAGTTAGGGTAAGGATTTAAATTCCCTCTCCTAGGGCTTCCCAGAGCGCAGACTCATGAAAGGGAATCTGATTGGGCCAGCTCGGCGACGGAATGGCCAATGGTGTGGCTGCATTCTGGTCAGGTGACCAATCCCAGCCAATCAGCGACTGTTTGGAGTCCTGGGATTTGAACTATGGCCGCCGAGGGCCGTGGAAGGGGGTTCTCCGTGAAGAGGGCCGTGTGCCCGTCAGTCAGCCGGACAGTCCGCGACAGTGCACAGAAATCTGTGTGGACTGGTCCGAAAT
Organism: Lepus europaeus; assembly: GCF_033115175.1. Lineage (NCBI taxonomy): Eukaryota > Metazoa > Chordata > Mammalia > Lagomorpha > Leporidae > Lepus > Lepus europaeus. Next base: position 5,707,029 of record NC_084845.1, read on the forward strand.
CCCTGGATGCTAGGGGTGCGTTTTTGGAGCAGCTCCTCAAGGGATCTGCCAACCCAAAGATCGGTTTCTAGTTTTTTGTTTTTTTTTGTTTTTTTTTTGTTTTTTTTTTTTTTTTTTTTGACAGGCAGAGTGGGCAGTGAGAGAGAGAGACAGAGAGAAAGGTCTTCCTTTGCCGTTGGTTCACCCTCCAATGGCCGCCACGGCCGGCGCATCAGGCTGATCCAAAGCCAGGAGCCAGGTGCTTCCCCTGGTCTCCCATGTGGGTGCAGGGCCCAAGCACTTGGGCCATCCTCCACTACACTACTGGGCCACAGCAGAGAGCTGGCCTGGAAGAGGGGCAACCGGGACAGAATCCGGCGCCCCGACCGGGACTAGAACCTGGGGTGCCGGCGCCGCTAGGCAGAGGATTAGCCTGTTGAGCCACGGCTTCGGCACGGTTTCTAGTTTTTAGAATGGAAAATTTCAAATACACAAATCAGAGGGCGCGGTCACCCCACACACCATCATCAGACTTCAGCGGCTGGGACGCAAGTCCAGTTCCGTGTCTCCTCACTGTCCCTGCACTGGGGTCTCCCTCCCGTCTGAAAAGGGACTGCAGAGGGAGAAACGGGAAAGACTGATGAATCGGCACCGGCATAGTGAGATGGGGTGGAAGTTCTGCTACTCCACGAGACAGAGTGCAGACAAAATGATAAATATTTGAGGATACATATGTTTACATTTATACTGATTTGGACATTACACAGTGTATACATGTATCAAAAAATCACCTGGTACCCTGTGAAAATGTCCAGGTGCTATCTGTTAAATTATTTTTAATTTATAAAACAGGAACGGCCAACCGCAGCTGGCGGGCCTCGGTGCCGTGAGCTAAAAATCGTTTTTACTATTTGATATGGTGATAGGAGAAAAATAACTTTGAACCAAAATATGCAAAATGTTATCCTCCAAAACGAATCTCATCCTCCTTCTCATTCACGGACCTGTGTGGAAAAACTTGCACTAAGTTGTTACTACTATAGTTTAAATTCCGTCAAGTAAATATGTGGAAATTCGTTTTCCCTTTTGTTATGTAAATTCACATAGAATATCCTTGGTTTTTGATTCTTGGCCCACAAAATCTAAAATACTAAATGGACATTTATAGAAGAAGTTTGCCAGCCCTTCCAAAGGCAGACGATGCCACAACACCCACCTCGGAATGATTTTTTTTTTAAGATTTATTTACTTATTTGAAAGAGTTACACAGAGAGGAGAGGCAGAGAGAGAGAGAGAGAGAGAGAGAGAGAGAGAGGTCTTCCATCTGCTGGTTCACTCCCCAGTTGACCACAACACCCAGAGCTGCACCAATCCGAAGCCAGGAGCCAGGAGCTTCTTCCAGGTCTCCCACAGGGACCCAAGGACTTGGGCCATCTTCCACTGCTTTCTCAGGCCACAGCAGAGAGCTGGATCGGAAGTGGAGCAGCCAGGACTCGAACCGGTGCCCATATGGAATGCCGGCACTGCAGGTGGTGGCTTTACCTGCTATGCCATAGCGCCAGCCCCGGAATGATTTTAAAGCCATAAGCACCTTACATTAGCATGCCTTGCAGCGTGGACGATGGGTCTCAGTTATAACTCAACATCCAGAGGCTGTTTACGTGTCAGCAGAGCCATGTAAGCGGGAGCAGAACTGAAGATTGGCTTCCGGTATTTGGGGGAGGGGCTGAGAGGGGCTGGGAGGGAAAGGACCTTATCCAAGGTCACCCAGCGACTCGCGAATAAAAGTGTGGACTGTGCGGGGAGATGAGAAACAGATACGGCCTGAGAGGCGCCGCCTCATCGGGGGTCCTTGGGCACAGGTGTCAGAGCCCCAGTTCAAACCAGCCTGCACCAAAGAGGGGACCGGCCGGCTGAGGTGGCCTATGGCATCACGGGAAGGAACACAGGTCACTGAGCCCCCAGACTAGAAATAGCAACTCCAGCTCCCGCTGCGCTGCCTTCCCCGCTCTGTCTGGGACTCCCTCTCCGGTGGCATGAGCTGTCTGTCACCCCCGCTGGCCTCGCTCCTGGGAACTCAGCGGTGCCGACACAGCCAGAGAGGCAAACTGAACCTCTGGATATTCATCCCCGGGCAGAACGCCCACTGCACCTGCTCCTTGGACCCATCCTTGTTGCTGGACTCTTCCTGGATTGGTCTGGGTCTCTGGTCCATCCTAGTGGGTGGGTGGGGCTGGAGGGCTATGACGGACAGTTTCGCTAAAACCGCAGGCCACCAGGCCACGAGGGAGCATCTCCCTACAGGAAGTGAGGGTCTGTGCTTGGGAGGCGGGGAAGGGGGATCCAGGGAGTGAGGAACAATGCACCCTCAGAACCCACGGGCTGAGTCAGGAGGCGCCAGGGTCACGGTGGCCAGGATCCCGCGGGGCAGGGCACAACTGGCACGGCAGTCAGATGCCAGGTCTCACATGTGAGCATGAGCTGGGAGGTGAGTCACCGTGCAAGGTGCAGGGCGCAGATGGGAGGGCGAAGGAGGAGGGAGGTTGGGTGTCAGGAGGAAACAGAGCCACGGGTGCTGGCACCGACCCCAGGGGGCAGGGGCACCACAAACAGACTTGGGGCTTCTGCTCCTGCTTTGGGCCAAGGGAGACTCAAAGGGCGTGTGAGGGTATAACTGGGAATTTTGGTTTGTGCCAGGGTTGGGGGGCACCATGGGCTCTTAAATCCCCAGCACCCAACTCTGACCTGGCTGGGACTGGCTTGGGAGCCCAGGTTCCTTCTGCCATACCCCATGGCAGGACGGCTCCGAGCCCCAGCCGGTGGGCCTGTGGATGCCAGCGACCTGCAAGCTGGTTATTTACGGGGGCGCCTCCCAGGTTTCCTGGGCTGGGCGGAGTGGCGAGGAAAACAGCCGTGAGCACGCACGCTCTGCTCACCAACACCGGTGTTTGGCCGCAGAATCAGATTCGGTAATTACGAGCGCAACTCGCAGACAAGATAGGTACCTGGTGATTTCGGAGGGCGAATTCTCGTAGAATGCTGAGAAGGCAGAGGGCTGAGGGATGACAGAACCCAGGGCCAGGCGATGGCAAAGATGCCAGCGACAGATAAGCCGACAGTCTTGCTCCAACTCCCGCATTGGGAAGCCAGGAAGGAGACGGACACCGGCAGGTGGGCGGGCGGATGGCGGACTTGTGCTATCCAGGGGCCTGTGTCTACTCGATTCAGAGGCTCCAAGACCTGGCCAGGACTTGCAGGGTCTGATTTTCGGATCGGATGAGGAGCGAGTGTCTCGGAGCTAGGGACTTGTCTGGGTTAGTGAGCACGGTGCCGATGGTAGGGTGGCGTGAGCGGCAGCCTTTATCTCAGAGTTTGTTTGCAAGGAAGGCTCAACGTGGTACGGGCAATCAGAGGAGTGAATGAAGCTGGTGTTGGAGAAAGAGTTGGAGATGAACACAAGAATGGGACTTCGGATAGAAACTTGGCCAGGATGAGCTCAAGGCCGGATTGGTGTTGGATGTGAGTCGGAGCCAGCTTCTGGGGGGAGACAGAGCGTGGACATCCCGGAACAGGACAAGGAGGGAGACTACAGTCTGGGCAGTGCACAGGGCAGGCTGTGCCCGGGGCTGAGGCTGGGGGGACATCCCGTGTTTGGGTCAAGGGTGAGTTCCGTTGATGGTTAGGGGCTCCGGGTTCAGATCAAGAGTCAGGGTTAGCGTGGATTGATTAGGACTCGGTCGGGGGATGCTATGGTGTAGCGGCTAAACCCACCATCTTCAATGCTGGCATCCCATATGGGCACCGGTTCAAGTCCCGGCTGCTCCACTTCCAGTCCAGCTCTCTGCTAATGCACCTGGGAAAAGCAGCAGGTGATGACCCAAGTGCTTGGGCCCCTACACCCACGTGGGAGCCCCAGATGGAACTCCCAGCTTCTGGCTTCAGCCTGGCTTTTGCAGCCATCTGGGAAGTGAACCAGTGAATAGAAGATCTCTGTGTCTCTTCCCCCCTCTCCACAACTCTTTCAAAATAAATAAGTAAATCTCTAAAATAAATAAAGTACAAGAAGCTCTTCAACTTCTGATCTGATCCCAGTCAACTCCTGGTCTCAGTCCCCTCAGGCCCAGGTCCTTCGCCCGTGCTACTTTGTCTCTGTGCCCATGGAGCTTCCTGTAGCTGGTTTTGCTTTGCCCGTGCTACTTTGTCTCTGTGCCCATGGAGCTTCCTGTAGCTGGTTTTGCTTTGCCCGTGCTACTTTGTCTCTGTGCCCATGGAGCTTCCTGTAGCTGGTTTTGCTTTGCCCGTGCTACTTTGTCTCTGTGCCCATGGAGCTTCCTGTAGCTGGTTTTGCTTTGCCCGTGCTACTTTGTCTCCGTGCCCATGGAGCTTCCTGTAGCTGGTTTTGCTTTGCTGTCCACTCTCGGTCCATCACTACCGCCCGTCCATCAGCACTGTAATTCGACGGGTGTTCATGAATCCTTTGTTTATTTTTCTTTGACAGGAGAGTGGCAGCTCCTGGGGGAAGGAACTCGACCCAGGTTTATGTATCGTTGTATCCTCAGTGCCTAGTTCAGCCCCAGAGCGCGGGAGCCCAATGTGTGTGTTACGTGCACAAAGGACAAGCAAGAGCTGCAGGCTGGGGAGAGCTGGGCCTGGGGGCCAGGTTGGGTTTGTGGATCGATGTGCCTTCAAGGTATGGATTTCAGTTAGAATTGGCCTTGAGGGACCGGCGTTGGGGCACAGTGGGCTAAGCCATGGCCAGCAATGCCAGCATCCCATAGGGGGTGCCAACTCAAATACTGCTGCAGCGCCCTGCTAATGCACCTGGGAAAGCAGCAGAAGATGGCCCAAGTGCTTGGGCCCTCATACCCATATGGAAGGCCCAGAAGCTCCTGGCTCCCAGCCCTGGCCATGGTGGCCATTTGGAGAGTGAACCAGCAGATGGAAGGCTCTCTCTCTCTCTCCATCTTTCTCTGTAACTCTGTCTTTCTAATAAATAAATCTTAAACAAATATATTTTTTAAAAGGAATTGGGCCGGCACCGCGGCTCACTAGGCTAATCCTCTGCCTTGCGGCACTGGCACACCGGGTTCTAGTCCCGGTCGGGGCACCAATCCTGTCCCGGTTGCCCCTCTTCCAGGCCAGCTCTCTGCTGTGGCCAGGGAGTGCAGTGGAGGATGGCCCAAGTGCTTGGGCCCTGCACCCCATGGGAGACCAGGATAAGCACCTGGCTCCTGCCATCGGATCAGCGCGGTACGCCGGCCGCAGCGCGCCTACCGCAGCAGCCATTGGAGGGTGAACCAACGGCAAAAGGAAGACCTTTCTCTCTGTCTCTCTCTCACTGTCCACTCTGCCTGTTAAAAAAAAAAAAAAAAAGGAATTGGACTTGGATTCATGGTCTGGGGTCTGAGTCAAGATTCGGGTTCAGTGTGGAGGTCTTACTAAGGGTGGTTGACAAGGACCAAGCAACCATGATACAGCAAGGAACCCTAAAAAATAGTAGGTGAAGGGGTTCCATGGTGGTACACTCACCAGCTCCACCACTCACCCAAGGCCCAGATGGTGTCCACCTCTCGGGTTGGCCACCTGCCACGTTTGGGCTGGGGCCACCAGCCACTCCCTGCCATGGTCCCAGAGAGGCTGGGGCCGCTCCAGAATCTGCACAGAGCGGCAGGGGCAGAGAGGGCCCTCCCCGCACATCGAGGCACGCCTGTGTTGCCACCTTGCACGGCGCCACACACCCGTTTCCCAACCCTGCAAGCCGTGAGCTCCACACTCAGCTCCCCACGGCTGTCAGGCATGGTGAGGATGCAAGAATGTCCAGGAACGTCCAGGATCCGAGAGCAGGGCCGAGGGCCAAGCGCTGGTGCGGGCAGCATAACATGTATCAGGCACCAAATTACAGGGTCCGAGGACTGGGTCAGGGGTCGGAGCAAGACCAGGTTTGGGCTCAGGGATGAGGAATGAACCACATGTTTTAGCCTGAGGTGGAAATGGGAGCTCATTCCGCTTTGAGGAGTTGGCCTGGAAGAATCCGGAAGTGGCTCCCCTCTTACTCCAAATCAGAGATCCGAGAACTGACAGACCCACAGTCCCCACCCCATCCCATTCCTGACAGACCCATGGCCCCCACATCCTCCCATTCCTGACAGACCCACGGCCCCCACGTCCTCCCATGCTGACAGACCCACGGCCCCCACGTCCTCCCATGCTGACAGACCCACAGCCCCCACGTCACCCCATCCTGACAGACCCACGGCCCCCACGTCCTCCCATCCTGACAGACCCACGGCCCCCACGTCACCCCATCCTGACAGACCCACGGCCCCCACGTCCTCCCGTCCTGACAGACCCACGGCCCCCACGTCACCCCATCCTGACAGACCCACGGCCCCCACGTCCTCCCGTCCTGACAGACCCACGGTCCCCACGTCACCCCTTCCTGACAGACCCACGGCCCCCACGTCCTCCCATCCTGACAGACCCACGGCCCCCACGTCCTCCCATCCTGACAGACCCACGGCCCCCACGTCCTCCCATCCTGACAGACCCACGGCCTCCACGTCCTCCCATCCTGACAGACCCACGGCCCCCCACGTCCTCCCATGCTGACAGACCCACGGCCCCCACGTCCTCCCATCCTGACAGACCCACGGCCCCCCACGTCCTCCCATGCTGACAGACCCAAGGCCTCCACGTCCTCCCATCCTGACAGACCCACGGCCCCCACGTCCTCCCATGCTGACAGACCCACGGCCCCCACGTCACCCCGTCCTGACAGACCCACGGCCCCCACGTCCTCCCGTCCTGACAGACCCACGGCCCCCACGTCCTCCCGTCCTGACAGACCCACGGCCCCCACGTCCTCCCATCCTGACAGACCCACGGCCTCCACGTCCTCCCATCCTGACAGACCCACGGCCCCCCACGTCCTCCCATGCTGACAGACCCACGGCCCCCACGTCCTCCCATCCTGACAGACCCACGGCCCCCCACGTCCTCCCATGCTGACAGACCCAAGGCCTCCACGTCCTCCCATCCTGACAGACCCACGGCCCCCACGTCCTCCCATGCTGACAGACCCACGGCCCCCACGTCACCCCGTCCTGACAGACCCACGGCCCCCACATCCTCCCGTCCTGACAGACCCACGGCCCCCACGTCCTCCCGTCCTGACAGACCCACGGCCCCCACGTCCTCCCGTCCTGACAGACCCACGGCCCCCACGTCCTCCCGTCCTGACAGACCCACGGTCCCCACGTCCTCCCGTGCTGACAGACCCACGGCCCCCACGTCACCCCATCCTGACAGACCCACGGCCCCCACGTCACCCCATCCTGACAGACCCACGGCCCCCACGTCCTCCCATCCTGACAGACCCACGGCCCCCACGTCCTCCCATGCTGACAGACCCACGGCCCCCACGTCCTCCCATCCTGACAGACCCACGGCCCCCACGTCACCCCATCCTGACAGACCCACGGCCCCCACGTCACCCCATCCTGACAGACCCACGGCCCCCACGTCACCCCATCCTGACAGACCCACGGCCCCCACGTCCTCCCATCCTGACAGACCCACGGCCCCCACCCCATCCCATCCTGACAGACCCGCGGCCCCCACGTCCTCCCATCCTGACAGACCCACGGCCCCCACGTCACCCCATCCTGACAGACCCACGGCCCCCACGTCCTCCCGTCCTGACAGACCCACGGCCCCCACGTCACCCCATCCTGACAGACCCACGGCCCCCACGTCCTCCCATCCTGACAGACCCACGGCCCCCACGTCACCCCATCCTGACAGACCCACGGCCCCCACGTCCTCCCGTCCTGACAGACCCACGGCCCCCACGTCCTCCCATCCTGACAGACCCACGGCCCCCACGTCCTCCCATCCTGACAGACCCACGGCCCCCACGTCACCCCATCCTGACAGACCCACGGCCCCCACGTCACCCCATCCTGACAGACCCACGGCCCCCCACGTCCTCCCGTCCTGACAGACCCACGGCCCCCACGTCCTCCCGTCCTGACAGACCCACGGCCCCCACGTCCTCCCGTCCTGACAGACCCACGGCCCCCACGTCCTCCCGTCCTGACAGACCCACGGTCCCCACGTCCTCCCATGCTGACAGACCCACGGCCCCCACGTCACCCCATCCTGACAGACCCACGGCCCCCACGTCCTCCCATCCTGACAGACCCACGGCCCCCACGTCACCCCATCCTGACAGACCCACGGCCCCCACGTCCTCCCATCCTGACAGACCCACGGCCCCCACGTCCTCCCATCCTGACAGACCCACGGCCCCCACGTCCTCCCATCCTGACAGACCCACGGCCCCCACGTCACCCCATCCTGACAGACCCACGGCCCCCACGTCACCCCATCCTGACAGACCCACGGCCCCCACGTCCTCCCGTCCTGACAGACCCACGGCCCCCACGTCACCCCATCCTGACAGAGCCACGGCCCCCACGTCACCCCATCCTGACAGACCCACGGCCCCCACGTCACCCCATCCTGACAGACCCACGGCCCCCACGTCACCCCATCCTGACAGACCCACGGCCCCCACGTCCTCCCATCCTGACAGACCCACGGCCCCCACGTCCTCCCATCCTGACAGACCCACGGCTCCACGTCACCCCATCCTGACAGACCCACGGTCCCCACGTCACCCCATCCTGACAGACCCACGGCCCCCACGTCCTCCCATCCTGACAGACCCACGGTCCCCACGTCACCCCATCCTGACAGACCCACGGCCCCCACGTCCTCCCATGCTGACAGACCCACGGCCCCCACGTCACCCCATCCTGACAGACCCACGGCCCCCACGTCCTCCCATGCTGACAGACCCACGGCCCCCACGTCCTCCCATCCTGACAGAGTCCTGGCCCCCATGTCCTCACACTGACAGAGCCACGGCCCCCACGTCACCCCATCCTGACAGACCCACGGCCCCCACGTCCTCCCATGCTGACAGACCCACGGCCCCCACGTCCTCCCATCCTGACAGAGTCCTGGCCCCCATGTCCTCACACTGACAGAGCCATGGCCACACTGCCCGCCCTTCCCTCTCTGGTTCATTCATTCCCAGTCCCGACAGCTGTTGCTCCTGGAACGGCCAGACATGCTCCCAGCCTAACTTGTCTGCCGGGGACCCAGCAGCCCCGGGAGCCACAGGCTTCCCTCCATCTCCCGCTGCAGGACTCTGCTGCCATGGCCCCCGCGAGTCCTGCGGTGGGGGACGGCGGCTCCCTCCTGCCCCCCCCTCCCCCTCTCCCCCCCTCCCCCCTTTGGCTTTCCTCCTGCGCGCTGGCTGCACCACCAACACCTTCCCTGTGCTCATCTCTGCACTGAGGCCCCCACTCCGTAGAAGGAGCTCCCCTATCCGGGCGGGAGGAGGGCTGGTGTTTGCCTCACAGCTGTGTCTCCGGGAGCCAGAGTTCCTCCCGGCAGAGGGGAGCACCAGCCGATATTTGAAGACTGAATTGCCAAGAGCCATGACAATTGCAGGCAGAGGTTCAGCCTCTGATAAGTGAAACTAGCCAGGGGCCGGAGCTGCGGTGAGTTGAGTTAAGCCTCCGCCTGCAGTGTCCGCATCCTATATGGATGACAGTTCGAGTCCCGGCTGCTCCACTTCCAGTCCAGCTCCCTGCTAACGCCCCTGGGAAAGCAGTAGAAGATGGCCCAAGTGCTTGGTCTCCTGCACCCACATGGGAGACCGGGAGGAAGCTCTTGGATCCTGGCTTTGGATCAGCCCAGCTTGGACCATTGTGGCCATTTGGGGAGTGAACCAGCAGATGAAAGACTTCTCTCCCTCTCTCTCTGTAACTCTGCCTTTCAAATAAATAAATAAATAAATCCTAAAGGGGGGGGGGCAGCACCATGGCACAGTAGGTTAATCCTCCACCTGCAGTGCCAGCATCCCATATGGGTGCCGGTTCGAGTCTCAGCTGCTCCTCTTGCGATCTAGCTCTCTGCATGACCTGGGAAAGCAGTAGAAGGTGGCCCAAGGCCTTGAGCCCCGGCACCCATGTGGAAGGCCGGGAAGGGGCACCTGGCTCCTGACTTCGGATCGGCACAGCTCTGGCCATTGCAGCCATTTGGGGAATGAACCAACGGACGGAAGACCTTTCTCTCTGTCTCTCCCTCTCACTGTCTGTAACTCTACCTCTCAAATAAATAAATAAAATCTTTGAAAAAAAGAAAAACGAGCCAAAGCATACTTCAACCTGAACCAGAAGCCGTACATGTGTAGTGAGGAATATTACACGGCCATCACAAATGACCTAAACGTGGGACGTGGGGAACCCCTGGACATACAGATGCAAAGGGTTGCAGTAGGGAGTGTTCGGGTACACAATTCTGTTACACCAGAGAGAAACCTGCGTGTGATACAACGACAACGGAAGGCGAGAACTCAGACTGAGCTGACGACAGCCAGCAGTTAGCGGGGTGGGGCAGGAAAGTGTTTCTGTGTTATTTCCACCTTAAGGTACAGAATGAGTTCAGGGTCAGCGGCAAGAGCGCACAGGCTGCGAGGAATAGGGCGTGGGGGCTGAGGGAGTGCAGGCACGGCCACGCCCCCCAGCGCTGTCCGTCCCGAACCCCGCTTCGCCCTGCAGAGCCCGGTTCCACCCCCACAAGCGAGCCCGAGGGACCCGACCCGGCCAGAATGTGCGGGGGCGAGCGCTGGGTCCCGCCCGCCCGACCGGCTCTGGCAAGGAGGCTGGTGCGGTGCCAGTCGCCGGGAGGCTCCCAGATAACCACAACGGCAAAGGCAGGGAGGGGGCGTCCCCCAGCGGGCTCCGCCTGCACCCCGGGGCGCCAGGGGCGGGCGTGGGGGCGGGGGTGCTATAAGAGCTGGGCCCCCGGCCGAGGGCTGCAGACGCCCGGTGCCCTCCCGAGTCCGCGGGTGGCTGTGGTCAGGTCAGACCCTCCCGAGGAGGTGAGCCGGGCCGGACAGGACGTGTGGTTAGGACCGGAGATGCGGGCTGGGCGGCTAGGGCTGCTTCCGCAGCGCACTGCGACTCCCGAGAGACGCGGGGCTGCGGGCTTGAGACTTGGGGTGTCTTGGGGAAAAAAGACTGAAAAGCCAGACTTTTAAGTTCAGGGCTGGGCCTGGACCCCTGGGTCTGAGGGAGGAGGGGCTGGGGCTGGACCCTGGGTCTGAGGGAGGAAGGCTGGGGCTGGACCCTGGGTCTGAGGGAGGAGGGGTTGGGGCTGAACTCCTGGTCTGAGGGAGGAGAGGCTGGGCCTGGATTCCAGGGTCTGAGGGAGGAGGGCAGAGTTGGATTCCTGGGTCTGAGGGAGGAGGGCTTGGCTGGACTCCCAGTCTGAGGGAGGAGGGGCTGGACCTGGATTCCAGGGTCTGAGGGAGGAGGGCCGGGCTGGGCTCCGGGTTGCTGACTCCTCCCCTGGCCCAGCTCCATCTGGCTGCTGCTGAGAGGCTGAGAGGCACCATGCCCGGGTCCCTTCTGCCGGCCCTGCTGATCCTGCTGCTGTCCTTAGCCCTGCGAACCCATGGGCAAGGTGAGTGCCGGCCTAGGAGGCTGGGCCCCGCCCCGGCTTCCTGTGTTCCCACTCCCTGCCCCAAGGCCTCCCTGTGTCAGAAATCTTCGTCTTTTTTTATTATTATTATTATTATTTATTTCTTTATTTGAAAGGCAGAGAGAGAAAGAGAGAGAGAGAGAGAGGTCTTCCATCCGCTGGTTCACTCCCCAGATGGCCACAATGGCCGGAGCTGGGCCAATCCGAAGCCAGAAGCCAGGAGCTTCCTCCAAGTCTCCCACAGTTGTGCAGGGGCCCAAGCACTCAGGCCATCTTCTGCTGCTCTCCCAGGCCACAGCAGAGAGCTGGATCAGAAGTGGAGCAGCCGGGACTCGAACCGGCGCCCATATGGGATGCCGGCGCTGCAGGTGGCGGCTTTAACGCAGCTTCTGTCTTGGGACAGCTTTTGGTGGTGAGGCTGCTTCAGCCGCCCACACCCCGCACCCGAAGGCCTGGGCTGCGTCCCAGCCCCGCTCCCGGTGCCGGGGAGACTCGGGCCGAGTTCCAGCCCCCAGCTTCCGTGTGGCTGAGAGCACCTGAGGAGTGAACCAGCAGCCGCGGCGTCTCTGTCTCCCGGCTTTCACCCTGAAAGGGCTGGACACTGCTGTGCAGCCTGGGGGGGCGGGGGGCACGCCCGGTATCAGAGGGCCTGGGTTTGAGTCCCACGTCGGCCTCTGTGCCCGGGAAAGCAGCGGCAGATGGCCCTGGTGCCTGGGTCCCCACCACCCGCATGGGAGGCCAGATAGAGTCCCACCATCCCGGCTTTGGCCTGGCCCAGGCTCAGTGGTTGCAGGCATTTGGGGTAGATGGGAACTCTCTCCATCTCGCCCCCTCTCTGTCACTCGCCTTTCCAAGAACTAAAAATGACTAAAGGAACAGAAGCAGTAACTAAGTGAATAGGGGCCCTCTGGCTTCAGCCGGCCTCCGGGCTCAGCAGGTGGACCGCAGGCCCCCTCCCCTGCCTCCCCTCCTTCCTCTCCGGTCTCCCCTTCCTCTGCCTGGGAGCCCCCAGCCGCAGTGTCCTGTCTCCAGCCCAGGGCGACAAGAGCGGAGGAGACAAGATCATCGAAGGCGTCCCCTGCCAGACCGGCTCGCACCCGTGGCAGGTGGCCCTGCTCAGCGGCACTCAGCTGCACTGCGGCGGGGTCCTCCTCAATGACCGCTGGGTGCTCACGGCCGCGCACTGCAAGATGAGGTGGGCGCCGCCGCCGGCCGTGCACCTGCACCTACGGGACCCCGCGCCCCAGCCCCGCCGCGCCCCGCTGCGGGGCTCCCTCTCTGAGCGTCTGTCCCCCCTCACAGCGAGTACACCGTGCACCTGGGCAGCGACCGGCTGGACGACAAGAACGCGCAGAAGATCAAGGCTTCCAGATCCTTCCGCCACCCCCAGTACTCCACGAAGACCCACGTCAACGACATCATGCTCGTGAAGCTGAACCAACGCGCCAGGCTGTCCCCCAGCGTGAGGAAAGTGAAGCTGCCCGCCGGCTGCGAGGCCCCCGGGACCATGTGCACCGTGTCCGGCTGGGGCACCACCACCAGCCCCGACGGTGAGGCCGCCCCCACAGGAGCCGGCGCCCTCCGCCCTCAGACCCAGGGCTCCAGCCCCAGCCCTCTGCCCTCAGACACAGGGGTCCAGCCCCAGCCCTCCTCCCTCAGACCCAGGGGTCCAGCCCCAGCCCTCCTCCCTCAGACCCAGGGGTCCAGCCCCAGCCCCTCTGCCCTCAGACCCAGCAGCCCAGCCCCAGCCCCTCCTCCCTCAGACCCAGGGCTCCAGCCCCAGCCCTCCTCCCTCAGACCCAGGGCTCCAGCCCCAGCCCTCCTCCCTCAGACCCAGGGCTCCAGCCCCAGCCCTCCGCCCTCAGACCCAGGGCTCCAGCCCCTCCTCCCTCAGACTCAGGGGTCCAGCCCCAGCCCTCCTCCCTCAGACCCAGGGGTCCAGCCCCAGCCCTCCGCCCTCAGACCCAGGGGTCCAGCCCCAGCCCTCCGCCCTCAGACCCAGGGGTCCAGCCCCAGCCCTCCTCCCTCAGACCCAGGGCTCCAGCCCCTCCGCCCTCAGACTCAGGGGTCCAGCCCCAGCCCTCCACCCTCAGACCCAGGGGTCCAGGCCCAGCCCCTCCGCCCTCAGACCCAGGGGTCCAGCCCCAGCCCTCCACCCTTAGACCCAGGGGTCCAGCCCCAGCCCTCCTCCCTTAGACCCAGGGGTCCAGGCCCCAGCCCTCCTCCCTTAGACCCAGGGGTCCAGGCCCAGCCCCTCCTCCCTCAGACCCAGGGGTCCAGGTTCCAGCCTCCTCCCTCAGACCCAGGGGTCCAGCCCCAGCCTCTCCTCCCTCAGACCCAGGGGTCCAGGCCCCAGCCCTCCTCCCTTAGACCCAGGGGTCCAGGCCCAGCCCCTCCTCCCTCAGACCCAGGGGTCCAGGTTCCAGCCTCCTCCCTCAGACCCAGGGGTCCAGGTTCCAGCCTCCTCCCTCAGACCCAGGGGTCCAGGTTCCAGCCTCCTCCCTCAGACCCAGGAGTCCACCCCCAGCCTCCTCCTTCAGCCCCAGGGTCAGCCCCGCCCCCCTCCTGCGCGGGGCTCCGGGCTCCAGGCCCTGGCTGACGGCTCCCCGCCCCGCAGTGACCTTCCCCTCCAGGCTGATGTGCACGGACGTGAAGCTCATCTCGGCCGAGGACTGCAAGAAGGTCTACAAGGACCTGCTGGGGAAGTCCATGCTGTGCGCCGGCATCCCCGATTCCAAGACCAACGCCTGCAACGTGAGCCCCACCCGCCGCCCCGCACCGCCAGCGCCCTCTGCCGGCGTCTGGCGGGAGCCCCCGGGCGGCCTCGCTGTGCAAGGCGGGGTGGGGCCGGGGAGGCAGGAGGGCGCTCGCCCAGGGAAACAAAATCTAACATGGCATTTTTTAAAAGATTTTTTAAAGGCAGAGTGAGAGGGAGAGAGACAGAGAGGGAGGTCTTCGATCCACTGGTTCATTCCCCAAATGGCCAAAGCCTGGAGCCTGGAACTCCATTCTGGTTTCCCACGTGCGAGCAGGATCCCAGGTGCTTGGGCCATCTGCTACTGCTTTCCCAGGCACATTAGCAGGGAGCTGGATCGGAAGTGGAGCAGCTGGGACTCAAACCCTTGCTCTGATATGGGATGCCGGTGTTGCAGGCAGTGGCTTAACCAGCTGGGCCACAATGCCAGCCCTCCAAGGCAGTAATTATTTTTAAATAAAAGCCATGCAAAAATCTGTGATAAAGGAAGAAATGCCACTGCTTTATCACAATTTTAAATGAAGAGTGGCTCAGTCTTTATTGGATTGAATGTCTTGGCACAGCACTGTACCGTGCTGGCTTTATTTAAAATTTGGATATGAGGTGGGGCTTTGGGTATGACATGTCTTGAAATTCTAAATGTTTTTTTTAACATTGATTTATTTACTTGCGAGGCAGAGCTACAGAGAGGGAGAGAGGGAGAGACAGAGAGAGAGAGAGATCTTCCATCTGCTGGTTCACTCCCCAAATAGCTGCAATGGCTGGAACTGAGCTGATCCGAAGCCAGGAGCCAGGAGCTTCTTCCAGGTCTCCCATGCGGGTGCAGGGGCCCAAGGACTTGGGCCATCTTCTACTGCTTTCCCAGGCCACAGCAGAGAGCTGGATCGGAAGTGGAGCAGCTGAGAGTAGAACCAGCGCCCACATGGGATGCCAGCCCCGCAGGCAGCTTAACCTACATGACAGGAACAGCTCCCTAAGTTCTTAATTTTTGAAACAGGAGCTCCATATTTTCTTCCTGCCAATGGCGTAATGGTTGCCAGAGCGCCACGTCCCCACTGCGGGTTGGCGCTCACAGGACAAGCCTTGCTTGGATCCCCAGAAGCCCCGCCCCCTCCCTCAGATTGATGCGATTGGCCAGGGCTCCAGTCTTCCAAGAGCCTGGTTTGTCCGGCCCCTGATGGTACTAATCTCCGCCCTCCCATTGGTTCCCAGAGACAATGAGTCTCTTCTCATTGGCTGGGGTGGAACTCCGCGCTCTACCATTGCAAAGGCCGTGAACTGAGCTCATCCCCTGTTCTGTTCCCTGCAGGGTGACTCGGGGGGACCACTGGTGTGCAGAGGCACCCTGCAAGGTATAGTGTCCTGGGGGACGTACCCCTGCGGCCAGCCCAACGACCCAGGCGTCTACACGCAGGTGTGCAAGTTCACCGACTGGATAAACAGGACCATGAGGATGCATCGCTAGCCCGCTAGCCCGCTAGCCCACCGCCGAGCGTGCACCAGGCGTGCCCTGGAGGCAGAGGGTGCACGGGAGGACACGGACGGCCCTCTGTGGCTGATCCTGCCACCTCTGGCTTCACCCTTCCTCAAGGGTGAAGTGGAAAGACTTCAACACGTCACGTTCACAGAAGAGTCAAATTAGCAAGGACCCGGCACCGAAACCCTTGAGGGCGGGCACAGGTGCCTGTCGGCAGGGAACCGCGAACTCGGACAACCTCGGACTCCATCGTTCCATTTCCTTGAGGAAGAGCGTCAGCAAATAAAAATACAAAATGCGCAGCGAGGTTGAAGTTGGCAGAATAGTGTTTATCCTAGGATTGCATAATCCATGTTGCACTAGTGGATTGTTTAAACCCCGAGCCACGCCGTTCGACGTCACGCTGGGGCAGGGTCGTGCGTGTTACAGAAGAACGTTCAGGCTCCCGGATGGGAAATGGGGAGAGAGATACGGGAAAATGGATGCATGGGATTCTTTCCACGTACAATGAAACACTCGCAGGGTCAAAGCTGCAAGGCTGGCTGCAGATCTGCAGATGGGGGTCCCCCTTCCTCCAGCCGCATCTCCCTGGTCGTGCATTTTTATAACCTGGACATGAACCAGGAAAGGCTTTGGCGACCCAAGGTTGGAGGTGACCTTAAGGGAGGGAGGCTGGAGGGAAAAGCGGGTCTGGTCTTGAGCCCCTGTCCTGCCTGCCCGCACGGCCACAGGGCTCCGTTCCTCCCCAAGGCCTCCATGCCCCCGTTTGTAAAAGGAGGTGCAGGAGAAGGGAAGGGAGGGGGGAGGCAGGACAGGCTCACCTCCCCTGGGTGGAGATGGAGGTGGAGTGGCTCTGAGCACTCCCCAGGGACAGACAAGGAGGGGAGGAGGAGTGCAGCAGGTGGCAGGTGCACCATGAGGCCTGCCTGTTGCGTTCCCGGCAACAGAAAATGCCGACTGGGAGCCTGCAGGTGGGCAACTGTACCCCAAAAGGCAGGAGAAGAGCCCATGGAAAGGAGGCGTCCCCTGTGACTCAGAGCCTGGCTCCTCCCCCAGCCACTTGCTCTCTAAGATCTCTGGGCGGTCACACCTCAGACGCTGCTGACAGAGGCGCCCCGGCCCGCACCTGGCCCTGGCCACCTACCTGTCCTTCCTGTTTCCCGCCCAACTCCTTCCACATCCTCCTCTGCTCCAGGGACTCCCCCGGGGGCCTTTCCAACCTCACCCGGTCACGTCCTGTTGTAGAAATCCTGCAGGCACCAGAGCTGTGCACACAGGAAGCCCACCCAGCACACACAGGAGCCGGCCCCAGCCTCCTACCTCACAGCCAGGGGCAGCCCCAGCTCTCCTCCCTCAGACCCAGGGGCCCAGCCTCCTCCCTCAGACCCAGGGGTCCATCCCCAGCCCTCCTCCCTCAGACTCAGGGGTCCAGGCCCAGCCCCTCCTCCCTCAGACCCAGGGCTCCAGCCCCAGCCCCTCCTCCTTCAGACCCAGGAGTCCTGGCCCCCAGCCCCTCCTCCCTCAGACCCAGGGGTCCAGCCCCAGCCCTCCTCCCTCAGACTCAGGGGTCCAGGCCCAGCCCCTTCTCCCTCAGACTCAGGGGTCCAGGCCCAGCCCTCCTCCCTCAGACCCAGGGGTTCAGCCCCAGCCCTCCTCCCTCAGACTCAGGGGTCCAGGCCCAGCCCCTCCTCCCTCAGACTCAGGGGTCCAGCCCCAGCCCTCCTCCCTCAGACCCAGGGATCCAGCCCCAGCCCTCCGCCCTCAGACCCAGGGGTCCAGCCCCAGCCCCTCCTCCCTCAGACCCAGGGGTCCAGCCCCAGCCTCCTCCCTCACAGCCAGGGGCCCAGCCTCCTCCCTCAGACCCAGGGGTCCAGGCCCCAGCCCTCCTCCCTCAGACTCAGGGGTCCAGGCCCAGCCCCTTCTCCCTCAGACTCAGGGATCCAGGCCCAGCCCCTCCTCCCTCAGACCCAGGGGTCCAGCCCCAGCCCTCCTCCCTCAGACCCAGGGCTCCAGCCCCAGCCCCTCCTCCTTCAGACCCGGGAGTCCTGGCCCCCAGCCCCTCCTCCCTCAGACCCAGGAGTCCAGGCCCAGCCCCTCCTCCCTCAGACCCAGGGTTCCAGGCCCAGCCCCTCCTCCCTCAGACCCAGGAGCCCAGCCCCAGCCCCTCCTCCTTCAGACCCAGGGGTCCAGCCCCAGCCCTCCTCCCTCAGACTCAGGGGTCCAGGCCCAGCCCCTCCTCCCTCAGGCCCAGGGGTCCAGCCCCAGCCCTCCTCCCTCAGACCCAGGGCTCCAGCCCCAGTCCTCCGCCCTCAGACCCAGGGGTCCAGCCCCAGCCCTCCTCCCTCAGACTCAGGGGTCCAGGCCCAGCCCCTCCTCCCTCAGACTCAGGGATCCAGGCCCAGCCCCTCCTCCCTCAGACCCAGGGGTCCAGCCCTAGCCCTTCCTCCCTCAGACCCAGGGGTCCAGCCCCAGCCCCTCCTCCCTCAGACCCAGGAGCCCAGCCCCAGCCCCTCCTCCCTCAGACCCAGGAGCCCAGCCCCAGACCCTCCTCCTTCAGACCCAGGGATCCAGCCCAGCCCTCCTCCCTCAGACCCAGGGGTCCAGCCCCAGCCCCTCCTCCCTCAGACCCAGGGGTCCAACCCCAGCCCTCCTCCCTCAGACCCAGGGATCCAGCCCAGCCCTCCTCCCTCAGACTCAGGGGTCCCAGCCCATTGCCCCCTCTGCCTCTGGGCCTGTGTCCAGGTTAAGGAAGGTCAAGGTCCACCCACCTCCACAAAGCCTCATCTTCTCTCCCACCTCTCTCTCCTGCACACACGAAGTGATCTTCGATCCAGAGTGAGCCCACACTGTAGCTGGGCTAGACCATCGGGGAGACACCTGGCGGGGGGCAGGTCCGTGGCGCTGACTTGAGGGGCGCCCCCTGCAGTTGTGTCTCATGGCTGATTCGCCTGCGAGCAGGAAGCATGTGTGAGAGCGATGAGCTCCAGGTCCCGAAACCCGCTCCACCGCCCACTCTGGAGCCCTGTCCTGCGTGTGGGGCTGGAGGTGCCGGGGAGGGTCAGTGACAGGGGGTGCTGTGGCCTCGCACAGAGTAGCCCCCCACGTTGTCAGTGACTTCCGCTGCTTCTCCGGCTCACGTGCCCACGAGGCTTCCTCACAAAACACTTTCTCCACGGAAGACATTTTCGGAGCAAGCGCACTGGAGAAAGACATGGTGGAAAGGAGCGAGTGTGGCCAAGCCAGGACGGTCGCCGGTGACCGGCACACGGTCCCCTCACTGGCTCCTCCACTCCAAGCCTCAGCCTTTGGCTGTAAGATAAAGTAGAAGCACAGCGAGTGGGAAAAATATCATTGCAGAGTTTGTAAAACAGGAACAAGGAAGAGAGAGAGGGGAGGGAGGCAGGGAAGTATCTTATGTTCTTAGAATTCTATGAACTGCCTTAAGCTGTTCATTTTCTATTAATGACAGGGCCGGTGCTGCGGTGCAGCTGGCTAAGCCTCCACCTGCAGCGCCGGCATCCCATACGGGCGTCGGTTCGAGTCCCAGCTGCTCCACTTCTGATTAGCTCCCTGCTAATGTGCTGGGTCAAGCAGTAAATGGCCCAAGTCCTTGGGCCCCTGCACCCACGTGGGAAACCGGGAAGAAGCTCCTGGCTCCTGGCTTCGGATGGGCCCAGCCCCAGCCATTGCAGCCATCTGGAGAGTGAACTAGCAGATGGAAGACCCCTCTCTCTGTCTCTCCCCTTCTCTCTGTAATTCTGCCTCTCACATAAATACATCTTTAAAGAAAGTAATATGCAAAATAAAAAATGCAGAGAGGCTGCTATGGAGGAGGAGGAGGAAGGGGGAGGAAGAGGAGGAAAGGAGAGGAGTGGGGGGAAGGGAAGGGGGAGGAGGAGGAAGAGAGAGGCAGAGGCTCCACCCCCAGCCAGCCGCCCCCCTCCTGCCGCCCACCTAGGGCTGTAGTGAAGCAGACCCCTTGGGGTCACTGAGCGCTGAGCCCCACCATGTCCTGGGTGCCCCACGTTGGGTAACCCACTCCCCGGGTGCACTTCGATCTCCCTGTCACAATAGAGGCGGATCGTGTGGGCCAGGGGTGACTCAGCGCGTTGCCTGCCCTCAGGGAGCGCCGGGCCCAACCCGGGAGAGGCACCTGCCGTGGGAACCCACACGAGAGAGTGACTAAGCCCGCGGCAGCAGGCGGAGGCGGGTGGTGTTCAGGGAAGGCATCCTGGAGGAGGCGGCTGTGGAAGCAAGGACTTGAAGGGCAGGTAGATGCTGTCGGGAAGGGCATTCTAAGGACAGGAGGCCGCGGGGGTGACCCAGAGGCCGCGGGCACGGCCTGGCTCAGGGAAACCTGAAGGGATCTTGAAGGCTGGGGCACAGCGGGGCAGAGCTGCACCTGCGGCACAGCGGCCGCTCCTGCGCATGCTCCTGGCGGCTGGCAGCGGGCAGGCGCCACGGAGACGCTGCGACCCCTCCACGGCTCCTCTTGCGTCTTTGAGAGGCGGAGAGATGGGGAGGGAGGGTACAGGGCTGGTTCACTTCCCCAGAAACCCTGCCATGCGGCAGGCAGGCAGGGGCCCAGGACCTGCGCCACGCCCTGCCGCCTTCCAGCGAGGAGCGTCTTAGCAGGAAGCTGGAGCTGGGAGTGGCGCCCGACTCCCACCCAGGCTCTCTGGGCACGACGTCGTGAGCAGTGGCCCAGCGGCCACCCCGGGGGCGGCGGCTTGTCGGACGGAGTCAGGACTTTGGATAGAGGCTTGATTTGGGTAGACTTACTGTTTTGGTAGAGGAGGCTCAAACGTTAGACTCAACCCCCCCTCTGTCTTTTTGACTCGTTTTCCTTTTTTCTTTCTCTTCTTTCACTTGTGCTTTATAAACGTGTGTATTTGTGCCTCGCCACCCGCTCTGGTCCAACCAAAGTTCGCAGGGTTTGCCCGGACGGGCGTCGTGGGGCAGTGGGGGGAGCCAGCGGCGGGGACACCTGCAGCCCACATCTGAGCCCTGCTTGCTCTGCCTGGGATCCAGCTCCCTGCGAATGCACCTTGTGAGGCAGCAGAAGATGGGGCCCGTGGCTGGGCCCCTGCACCCACGTGGGAGACCCGGATGGAGCTCCTGGCTCCAGCCTGGCCCAACCCTGGCTGTTGTGGGCATTCGGGGAGTGAACCAGCAGATGGAAGATTCCAATCTCTGCCCCCGCCCCTTCTCTCTCTCCCTCTCCCTCTCTCTCTCCCTCTCTGCCTGCCAAGTACATGAGAATACATAAATCTTTTACTTTTTGTTTTAAAAAATCTGTGGAAGATACACATTAGGACTTCAATTCTTTTTGGCCCCAGATAAACTGACCCTTTCATTCCATGTCACCGTGCACGTTTTGAAGCCCCTCCTTCCTGTGCCTGCATACTTTGTGAAATGGCTAAGGAGCTGTTTAAAACAGGCATGGCCCGGCCGCGCCGCGGCTCACTAGGCTGATCCTCCGCCTGTGGTGCCGGCATCCCGGGTTCTAGTCCTGGTCGGGGCACCAGATTCTATCCCGGTTGCCCCTCTTCCAGGCCAGCTCTCTGCTGTGGCCCGGGAGTGCAGTGGAGGATGGCCCAAGTGCTTGGGCCCTGCACCCCATGGGAGACCAGAAGAAGCACCTGGCTCCTGGCTTCGGATCAGCGCGGTGCACCAGCCATAGCGGCCATTAGGGGAGTGAACAAATGGAAGGAAGACCTTTCTCTCTGTCTCTCTCTCTCTCTCTCTGTCTCTCTCTCTCTCACTGTCTAACTCTGCCTGGCAAAAAAAAAAAAAATTTAAAAAATTAAAATTAAATTGAAAACATGCATGGCCCTCAGATATTTGTTTTTGCTTTGTGATAAGAACACTTAAAATCCATCTGGTGTAAGGAAAATCCTGGATCCTGGAAAACACCCGTGTGCGTGTGCGTGAGTGTGATCCCGGAGGCCGAGGGCTGGGCCGGGAACAGCCAGGGTTGGGTGAGGCACGCGGGAGAGGGGAGAGGGCAGGGGTGAGTGCGCAGGTGGCCGAGCAGCGGGTCTGAGCCAAGGCAGGGACGTGAGGACCCCGTGGGACAGTGCTCGGGGGTGGGGACCAACGCCTGTGGGGTCTTGGAGGGGGAAGGTCCCACCTCCTGTCCAGGAGGTAAGGTCCAGGGAGGGGTCTCCCCACAGAGCACGTGGAGGCCTCCTGGGCCTCTTGTCCGGCCACTGATGCAGAATGAGCCCTCCGAGAAGCGAGACGGCACAGCCAGGCCCAGGCGAGCATGGGACCACAGAGGGGTCGTGCCCATCCTCCCTGCCGCCCAGCGACTTCCCAGGAGCCCCGCCTTCCTCGTGCCCCACAGGCTCCATCATGCCACTGCGCGGCGCCTGGCACGCCCGCCCCTCCCGTCCCCACGCCGCCCACTGCTTCCCTCGCATCCCCAGTGGCTTTTCTCACTCTCTCCTGACCAGTAGCAGCTGTCACTCCCCGAGTCCTCCCAGGCCCCTGTGGGCACCCCCAATGCCTCACCGTACCCCCAAGTCACCTGTGTTCCTGCCCATATCCATCCCTGAACTCCCAGGACCTCCTTAAATCCACCTGTGGGTGCCGGCTCCCCAGGGAGGAGAGCTAAGTCCCCTCTGCGCACACACGGGGCCCCAGCACCCGCACAGAAGCTGAGCAGGGCAAGAGGGGGGAGGTCATGGGGGGGATGGAGACAGCCCCTCCATGCCCAGGGAGAGATGGAGTGGATGGGGGCCGGCTTGGAGGAGAGGGACCAGCGTCGTCCAGTGTGTGGAAGGGCCGGGCCAGCCAGGTGGGCTTCGAGGGCCGCCCCAGGAGGCTGCCAGCCAGCCAGAGGGCACAAAGAGGGTGTTGAAAGGGCGCCGCCCACCCGCCCACCCCGGTGCCGGTGCCGGGAAGAGAGGTTGAGAAAGGGAAGCCGCGGGGGGCATGGCACCGGGTGCTGGGCAGACAAAGCGTGATTGTGCAGCAGCCCGGGGCCGGGGCGGGGACAGCTGGTGACAACACCCGATGGCCCTGGCTGGCTGCTCACGGTGTGCTGGGCACTGGGAGACCAGCGGCACCCACGGACGGACTTACGGGCAGGTGAGTCACCCAACCCCTCTGACCCAGGGCAGCTGGTTCCCAGGGCCTGCGGCTGCCTGGATGCCCAGGCCTGGGATGCTGGGGGCCCTGGACACTGGCCGGGGTTCTGGGGTCAGTGGGGGATTCCAGTCGCAGTGCACTGCCTCCAAGGACATGCAGGACAGAGGGCAAGGATGTAATTTCTCATCTGCTGTTCCCCCAGCAGGTGCAACCCCAGCCCTCCTCCCTCAGACCCAGGAATGCAGCCCCGGCCCTCCTCCCCCAGACCCAGGGGGCCAGCCCCAGCCTCCTCCCTCAGACCCAGGGCTCCAGCCCCAGCCCCTCCTCCCTCAGACCCAGGGGTCCAGCCCCAGCGCCTCCTCCCTCAAAGGGGTCTAGGCTCAGCTTCCTCCCCCAGACCCAGGGGTCCAGGCACCCAGTCCTCCTCCCTTAGACCCAAGGGTCCAGGCCCCCAGCCCTCCTCCCTCAGACCCAGGGGTCCAGCCCCAGCGCCTCTTCCCTCAAAGGGGTCCAGCCTCAGCCTCCTCCCCCAGACCCAAGGGTCCAGCCTCAGCCTCCTCTCTCAGCCCCAGGGGTCCAGCCCTAGCCTCCTCCCTCAGACCAGCAGTCTGGGCCCTCTGTGCAGGCAGGGGCTGTGCTCCCTCCCTGGAGCAGGTCAGGGGTCAGCAGGAGGGGGTGGTGGGGAAGGAGGAATGTGTGTGGGAGGCCTGGGTGAGGAGGAAGAGGGTGGGGCAGCCTCCTGGCTCGGGGACCTGGGGAGACAAGGGTTAAAAGGAAGTGCCAGGAGCCACTGAGGACAGGGAGTCTGCCCCTGCAGCCTGGCCCAGCTCACTCCGGCTCTGGGCGGCTCTGTCCCACAGCACCCTGCAGGCCTGGCTCTCTGCCTCCCTCCCCTAACCGCAGAGGCCCCGGGCCAGGAGGCAGCGGGTCGCAGCCGGTAAGGGAGAGACCCCGAGCTAGGGCAGGGCGGCAGGGGTGGGGGAATGGAGCACGGAGCCGGGGTGCAGGAGAGGGGTTCCCTGGGGGGGCAGGAGCGCAGGCCCCCCAGGCTCAGCCCCACCGCGATTGGCAGGATGGATGGAGCCTCCAGAAACAGACTGGCCCAGGCCTCACTGCTGGCTCTGGGGCTTCCCCCTGCACCTGCCTTCGTGGGGGCTAGGGAGGCTGGATGGGAAAGGCAGAGGTCAAGGTCATGGGGGGAGGGGAGGGGAGGGCGCAGACGCAGCGGTCCCCTGGAGGCTGGATGGGAAAGGCAGAGGTCAAGGTCGGGGGGAGGGCACAGACGCAGCGGTCCCCTGGAGGCTGCGGCACTGGAACGGGCACCTGGCTTCCCTCCCAGGCACGGCCATGAAGAAGCTGACGCTGGCGCTGATCCTCCTGGCTGCAGGTGCGGGGCGGGGGATGGGTGGCAGCAGGGGGCCGCTGGTGGGGTGCGGTGGGGAGGGGTACAGGCGGGGAGGGGGAGGGGTGAGTCGAAAGGTCAGAAAGAGCTAAGGGTCAGACTCGGTCTTGGCCGAGAAATGAAGGGGAGGAGGGGTGGAGGCCTGGACAGGGAAGCGGCAGGAGGCAGGTTGGGGGGTTGAGGGTGGGGCTAGGGAGATGCGAGGGAGGGATGGGAGTGAGAGGGTCCCGCCTCTGACCCTGACACCGTCCCCCTGCAGCCTGGGCCGAGGAGCAGAACAAGGTGGTGCATGGGGGGCCCTGTGAGAACGCCTCGCACCCCTTCCAGGCAGCGCTGTACACCTCGGGCCACCTGCTCTGCGGCGGGGTCCTCATCCACCCGCTGTGGGTGCTCACGGCCGCCCACTGCAAGAAAGAGTGAGTCCCATGCCCCGGGCGGGGAGCGGGGGACACGCACCTGCCCCACCCCAGCCGAGGCTGACCCAGACCCGTGCTCATTCAGCCCTGGGGATGCAGGAGAGAGAGAGACAGAGAGAGAACCCCAACTGCTCTCTGCCCACCTTCCTTTCTGATGAAGGGGTCAGTGTCCTGGGGAGCAGACAGAGCGAGAGCGGGGCTGGGGGAGAAGGCTGGGCGACGCGGGAGGGTGGCAGAGGCCTCGGAGACAGGCTGGAGCCCTTGGCAGCTACTCTGAGGCCGAGCGAGCGGGAGGAAGCCGCGCTGACCTCCAGGAATTTGCCCTGAGTGAGCAGGTTCTGGGAGACTCTCCAAGGGGAGCGGGAGGAGAGGAGACGCAGGCTCAGCATGGGGACAGCACCAGCGCAGGTGGACTTGAGACGCTGTCGGGCAGTGGGAGCCGCGGGTCAGAGCCGCCGCGAGCAGGGCCCGGGTGAGGGCACCGGGGCACAGGTCATCACAGCCGCCCCTGTGAGCGCCGACTGCCAGCCAGGTGCTGAGAGAAGCAGTGGCTGGGCTCCCCCTAGAGACTCTGGGTGCCATTTCCAAGAAAAGTGCCAGGCGACGGTGCAAGTGTTTGGAAGCTGACAGGTGCCCACCCCCCGCAGTGCGGGTTGGGGGGACGACACTGTCGTGCTGTGGCAGGGACTCAAGGACCCCCCCCCCCGTCCCGCCCCAAGCATCACCTCTGGGCAGCGAAGATTCAGCCATGGGTGAGGGAGACACACAGTCCCTGCCCTTGGGGATAGAAGGGCAGGAACGTGGTCCCTTTAAGAGACAGCCCCCCGCCATGACTCACACAATCGCACCTTCCCCAAGAGCCAGTGATGGGGGCAAAGGACAGGGGAACCCACTTCAGAAAGAGGAGGTTCATGGTGGTGAGAGGAAATTCTAGCCCTGAGGAATTCTAGGTGAGAGGAATTCTAGGCCTGAAAATGAGCGAGGGGGCGGAGCTAGAGAGGTAGAGGGAGTGCAAGAACCCACTTCCCACCCCCTCACCCCCACCCCAAGGGGAGAGCCATCTTGGGTCTTCTAAGGAAGCTCCCAGGCTGGGGCCGGCGCTCTGGTAAAGCCGCCTTCTGCAGCGCCGCATCCCATATGGGCGCCGGTTCGAGTCCCAGCTGCTCCACTTCTGATCCAGCTCTCTGCTGTGGCCTGGGAAAGCAGTGGAGGATGGGCCCCAAGTCCTTGGGCCCCTGCACCCGTGTGGGAGACCCGGATGAAGCTCCTGGCTCCCGGCTTCGGCCTGGTCCAGCCCTGGCCGTTGCAGCTACCTGGGAAGTAAACCGGTGGATGGGAGATGTAAGCAAGCAAGCTTTCAAAGGTGGAGGGACTTCAGCCTGGACTGTGGGTGGAGCCGAGCCTCAGGGGGGGCTCCCTTGGGAAGCCGTGGGGGACTTCTGGGGAGCAGAGTGACAGACACCTGTCCCGTGCCAGAGCAGGCCAAAACCCCCCGCCCTGACTCCCAGAGCGCTAAGGCCTTCACCTGCAGCGGATCCCTTTGGATTCAGGGAATGAGCGGAAAGCCCCCTACTGGACAGTGCCTAGCACTGCAGGTCCACGGGACCGGGATAAGCCAACCCCCCCGGGAGGCGGAGGTGGGAGAGCAGGCCGGGGAGCCATCCCTCCGGGTGAGACCCAGCCTTCCTCGCCGTCCCCAGGAAGCTCCAGGTCTACCTGGGCAAGCACAACCTTCAGCAGAGGGAGAATTCGCAGGAGCAGAGCTCCGTCGTCCGCGCCGTGGTCCACCCGGGCTACGACGCCGCCACCCACGACCAGGACATCATGCTGCTGCGCCTGGCACGTCCGGCCAGGCTCTCGGAACACATCCAGCCCCTGCCCCTGGAGAGGGACTGCTCGGCCACTCACACCAGCTGCCACATCCTGGGCTGGGGCAAGACAGCCGACGGTCAGCAGGGGGAGGCAGTGGGTGCTGGGGCAGGCGGGCCACGGACCCAGGCGCCAAAGAGGAGGGTGGGACAGTGGGCTGTGGGCCTGGGGGACAGCCGCTGGGGCAGCGCATCACGGGGTGGGAGCAGCTAGAAGGGATACGGGGAGGAGAGACAGCTGGGAGGCCAGCAGGCGCGGCAGAGAGAGGTCTGGGGAGATGGACCGGGAGAGGGTCAGTGGTCAAGAGGGGTCTCCAGGGCAAAGACAGGAGGCAGAAGCCAGCCCAGCGGAGCAGCAGGAGAGAAGGGACAGTGGATGCAGAGCCAATAGGAAGGAGAGCCAGTGGAGGGGGGTGGGACCAATCAGGAAAGGACCATGTCCGTCAAGGGGGCACCAATCAGAAGGAACCAGTGGCCTAGAAGCGTCCAGTGGTGGGTGGATGATGAGCCAGAGGGTACCGCAGGGTGGGGGACTGATAGAGAAGAAAATCCTGGCGGTCAGTGGGAGAGACGGGGAGAGGCGGGACCAAGGAGACAAGGAGAGCCAATAGGAAAGGAGGGCGTGTGAAGAAGAGGTGATGAATGAGGAGGAAGAGCCAATGAGAGCACAGCGTGATGGGAAAGAACCAATCGGGAGGCAGGGATGGTGGGCTGGGTTCTAAGGAGGAAAGAGGGCAGGGGATGTGAGATAGAGACCCACAGGGCGCGGGCGGGGCTTCCAGGGGCTGCAGGGAGGCTGGGGCCTGGGCTAAGTCTGGGGTGTCTCTCCACGGACAGGCGACTTCCCCGACACCATCCAATGTGCCTACATCCAGCTGGTGCCCCGGGAGGAGTGTGAGCGCGCCTACCCGGGCCAGATCACCCCGAACATGCTGTGCGCTGGGGACCAGAAGTATGGCAAGGACTCCTGCCAGGTGAGGCGCCCGGGGGTGCCGGCCTGCGCTCAGCCAGAGACAGGGACCGCCGCGCACAGCCACGGACAGGCAGAGGGGGAGACACGCAGGGCGAAGCAGAGCTTGGCAGAGACAGAGAGAGGGCGGGAGGGAAGCAGCCCGACACGCAGAGACGTGAGGCCCAGCGGAGACGCGGGGAGCGGGACGCCCCTCCTCGGACAGGGCCCCCTCAAGTCCTGCTTGAAGACAGCCAGGCTCTGGGGACCGCAGCTGGAGACAGAGGGGGCCCCACCCCTGCCCCCAAATTCCTTTATCTTGGGTTCCGCCACCATCCGCCTGCAGGCTCCCCTTTTTTGTGCCAAAATGAGGGGCAGGAGAGGGGGACAGAGGCAGAGACGGCAGGACACAGCAGGTGGGGAGGGAGGAGGGGCGGGCAGACCAGAGCTCCCTGGAGGAAAAGCCGCCAGCCATGTCTCTCCCGGGGTCCACACACCAGCACTATCTCCCTACGGTCTCCCCCCCACACCCCGCCCACCTCCTCCCCCTCCCCCTGCCCCTCCCCTCCTCCTCTTCCTTGTCTCCCTTTGGACCTGTTGCTCTCCCTCCCTCCCTCTCTCTGAGCCTCCACACCTAATTTCTTCCCTCTTTCCCACAGGGGGACTCAGGGGGCCCGCTGGTGTGTGGAGACCGTCTGCGAGGCCTCGTGTCCTGGGGTAACGTCCCCTGTGGCTCCAAGGAGAAGCCGGGCGTCTACACCGACATCTGCAGATACATCAGCTGGATTCAAAGAACCATTTACATCCACTGACCCGACCTCTGACCTCTGACCTCGCTGGCTGGCTCCAGAACACCCCTCACCCTGTGTCCCCACCTGCCCAGACCTGACCCCTGGTGCTTAATAAACATAGTGACGCCTGCAGTCCAGGTCTCCCTGATGCACCGGCGGCGCCCGAGCGGGGGCAGTGAGCGTCTCTCCCATCGTCTCCGTCCCATCGGCTCGTCCTGTGGTGCCAGTGCCCCCCACAGAGGAGCGGTCAGGGCTGGTGTTCCAGCTCCGGATCCCAGGAAGTCCTTCCTTCATGGTGTGTGTCCCTGGTCTGGAAATTGGACTCAGAAGAGGATACCCCAGGGCTGGCGCTGTGGTGCGGTGGGTGAAGCCGCTGCCTGCCATGCCGGTATTCATATGGACTCTGGTTCAAGTCCTGGCTGCTCCAGTTCTGATTCAGCTCTCTGCTATGGTCTGGGAAAGCAGAAGAAGATGACCCAAGTGCTTGGGCCTCTGCACCTGTGCGGGAGACCCAGAAGAAGCTTCTGGCTCCTGGCCTCAACCTGACCCAGCCCCAGCCATTGAAGCCATTTGGGGAGTGACCCAGTGGATGGAAGAGCTCTCTCTCTCACTCTCTCTCTCTCGCTGAAAGACAGAGTTACAAAGGGGGGGGGGGGGTTCCATCTAGTGGTTCACTCCCCAGACGGCCACAACAGCCAGGGCTGAGCCAGCCCCAAGTCAGAAGCCAGGAGCCAGGACCTCCATCGGGGTCTCCCACGTGGGTGCAGGGACCCAAGCACCTGGGCCTCTCCCACTGCTTTCCCAGGCACATTAGCAGGGAGCTACTTGGGAAGTGGAGCAGCCGGACTCGAACCAGGGCTCTGATGCCAGTGTCACTGGTGGTGGCTTAAAGCACTGTGCCACAACACCAGCCCCCAAATTTGACTCCCAGGAAGTCACCTGCACACCCCCTGCTTGGCTGCTGCTCTTCCTTAGGCTCCCTTTATGGTAGCAAAGACGGGGCGGGGGCAAGACCACCGTGTGGGTGTGGGAGTGACAGGAAATAAGATAGGAGAGGGCCTTGGACGGCAGCTCCAGGAGGCCAGGGCTCTCTCCTGAGCACAGTGGGAGCCATGGCAGGGTTGTGAGCAGGAGCAGCGCTGGGGCCATGCACAGGACCGAGCAGAGCCGGGAGACTGGAGCCAAGGGCTCCAGAGGAGTTGAGGCGGTGGTGCAGGCCTGAGCCGGGGCTGCAGCCAGTTGGACAGGAGTTCACCACGTGGGCAGGGACAGGGTCTGACAGCCTCACAGGACGGGGAGCGCATAGAAAAGCCGGGGCAGTGAGGCCACCCGGCTGGTGCAGGCTCCGGGGGGCCCTGTGGCTTCGGGTGCAGGCCTAGGAAAGATCTGAATCAAAGAAATGCAAATAGCGTGGGGAGGAAGTGGCTGTGGGAGTGGCCTGCGTCTGCCCCGCCTGGGCCAGTCTTCCCCAGAAGTCACAACTGATAAACAGGCCCGGGCCGGCCTCCAAGGTCACCAGGTGGAGGCCAGCAGGTAACTCCGCAGGCCAAGATCAACCCAGGTAATTGGGAACGGTCACGGCAACCATGGCAACAACACAACAGCGACTTCCCCACGCCAGCAGGCCCGGCCCTGCGCAAGGCTGTGCATTTCAGAACATGGAAAAACAGAATCAAAAGGGAAGTTTATTCTGACATCCGGCCAGAGTTTCTCCTCCCCGGAATGTTCCGTGAACACGCGTGAGCACATCGGGCGCTCGGGCCGAGCCTGTGGGCGTGGGTACCATTATCACTCCCATTCTACAGACGGGGAAAGGGAGGGTGTGCGGTGGATGTCACGGAATCCTGACAGCAGAGGGCCAGTGCCCTACTGTGGGCTCCCGACTGCTCCTCTGTACTGGACTCTTTTTAAAAAAAAGATCTACAGGAGCCGGCACTGTGGCGTAGCGGGTACAGCTGCCGTCTGCGGTGCCGGCATCCCATATGAGCGCTGATTTGAGTCCCAGCTGTGCCACTTCCGATCCAGCTCTCTGCTGTGGCCTGGGAAAGCAGTAGAAGATGGCCCAGGTCCTTGGGCCCCTGCACCCACGTGGGAGACCTGGAAGAAGCTCCTGGTTTCAGATCAGCGCAGCTCTGGCCATTGCGCCCACCTCTCTCTCTCTCTCTCTCTCTCTCTCTCTCTCTCGGTCTCTGCCTCTCTGTGTAACTTTGCCTTTCAAGTAAATAAGTAAATCTTAAGAAAAGACTAAGGAAGAGTTGATTGCTTGTTTTGTCCCTTTAGTGCATGAAATATTAATTCTCATAATCAAAATTAACCTCAGAGTAGATTCTTTTAAATATTTGTATTTATTTATTTGAAAGACAAAGTCACAGTGAGAGAAGGAGAGAGAGAGAGAGGTCTTCCACCCACTGGTTCACTCCCCAAATGGCTGCAGGGGTCAGGGCTGGGCCAGGCCAAAGCCAGGAGCCAGGAGCTTCTTCCAGGTCTCCCACGTGGGTGCAGGGGCCCAAGGACTTGGGCCATCTTCTACTGCTTTCCCAGTCCATAGCAGAGAGCTGGATCAGAAGTGGAGCAGCCGGGACTCGAACCGGCGCCCATATGGGAGGCCAGCACTGCAGGCAGCGGCTTTACTCACTGCCACAGCACCGGCCCCATGTTTTGGGTGTTGTATTTTCCTGTGCACTAAGGCCCAGCTCCAGGGATGTGAATCCCCCCTGCTGAGTGGGGGCTGGGTTTCCCTCCCAGGCAGAAGCTCCGAGAGCTCCCCCAGCGCAGCCCCTGCAGGCCTTTGTCACTTGGCTCACAGATTCGCCCGCCTCAGGCACTGCAGATGGGTGTCTGTCCCTCTCCTCCTCCTGGGACCTGAGACCAGGAGACGGCGGGTGCAGAGAAAGAACCCAGCGAGGCCGCCCCTGACAGCCCAGCACTGGGCGGGGGGCGGGGGAGCCGCTGCCTGGGCTCCCCACCCAGTGCCCCATTTCCCAGAAGCCCAGGAGCTGCCCGCCCCCATCCTGGCCTCTTGACCTCTTTTCCTCCTGACGATCGGCCCTGCCCAGCTCTCTCACCCACGCCTGCGTGTGCCAGCTGGGCCGAGCCCCTGCCGGGGCGCCCGAACTGGATCCGGGCTCTCTCTGTGCTGTGACCCTGGGCCCCAGGGTGGGGGCAGGAGAAATGGGGCAGGGGGGTCCTCTGCAAAGGGGCCTGGGTCTCCCTGGCCCAAAATGCGGGGCGAGGGAGATGGAGAGACAGGGAGATACCAGGGCGGGGGGGGGGGGGTGTGGAGAGCTGACCCAGTGGTGCAGATGGAGCTGGAAACAGAGACCAAGGAGGAGAGGGGAGAGGGAGGCGTCAGGTAGGCGTGGAGGGAAGGATACAGAGAGCCAAAGATGCTCAC
This sequence comes from Lepus europaeus, assembly GCF_033115175.1. Classification (NCBI taxonomy): domain Eukaryota; kingdom Metazoa; phylum Chordata; class Mammalia; order Lagomorpha; family Leporidae; genus Lepus; species Lepus europaeus. The sequence goes on from NC_084845.1 coordinate 5,738,714, forward strand.
AAGGGGCTGCTACGGCTACGTCATGTTCTGGACCCGAGGCATGGTGTGACGTGTGTGAGAGCTCCTCGGCCTGTGTGCCCTAAGCAGGCTCCGTTTATAGTGCCTCAATCAGACCTGCAAGGGCTGTGCAGAGACGGGAACAGCAGGGCTGGAGAGAGCACCGCAGAGACGGGGCCCAGAGCAGGGGCACAGCAGGGGCACAGCAGGGGCACAGCAGGTACAGGTGCCCAGAGCAGGGGCACAGCAGGTACAGGTGCCCAGAGCAGGGGCACAGCAGGTACAGGTGCCCAGCAGGGGCACAGCAGGTACAGGTGCCCAGAGCAGGGGCACAGCAGGTACAGGTGCCCAGAGCAGGGGCACAGCAGGTACAGGTGCCCAGAGCAGGGGCACAGCAGGTACAGGTGCCCAGAGCAGGGGCACAGCAGGTACAGGTGCCCAGAGCAGGGGCACAGCAGGTACAGGTGCCCAGAGCAGGGGCACAGCAGGTACAGGTGCCCAGAGCAGGGGCACAGCAGGTACAGGTGCCCAGCAGGGCACAGCAGGTACAGGTGCCCAGAGCAGGGGCACAGCAGGTACAGGGGCCCAGAGCAGGGGCACAGCAGGTACAGGCGCCCACCAGGGCAGAGCAGGTACAGGTGCCCAGAGCAGGGGCACAGCAGGTGCACAGCAGGTGCACACTAGGGGCACAGCAGGGGCACAGCAGGGGCAGACGGATGGAGGGAGAGGAAGTCGGAGATGCCAGAAACAGAGGGAGCGAGAGAGACAGAGAGACTGGCAGGCTAGCAAATCCCGACGGAGGCTCAGGAAGGTTCTGAGGGGACAGGAAAAGCCCGGAGAACTGGACAGAGCGTGAAGAAGCGGGGACAGGGAGGCAGAACGAGAGAGCGGCACAGGAGACAGGAAGACACCCTTGTGCCAAGAGCAACCAGCCAGAGCTGGTGAGAAGCCAGGGTGGCGGAGGCTGGCCCGGAGACCCTCCCCATCCCCGGGGCCAGGGAGGGAGGGAGTGGCCTTGGGAACTGGGTGGGGGGTGCTCTGGGGGTGGAGGCGGCGGGGGGAGGGGGCAGGAGGAGCGATTGCTAAGGCCCACAGACAGGGCGCCTCACTCCCCGGGAATGTGCCTGCGGGACCAGTGGGTGGTTATAACCCAGGCCCGGTGCCCAGAGCCGAGGAGGCGGCAGGCAGGCGGCGCAAGCCTCAGAAGCGTGCGGCCCAAGCCGAGAGCGGGTCCCTCCCCCCACCACCGCAGCCTGGGGGACGCAGCAGGTGAGGCGGGGGGGAGGGGGCTTGGTTCACAGGCTCACCTGTGGCTCTGGTCCTGGATGCGCCCACCTCTATGTCCTCCCTCCTCGCATGGACTGCGGGTGCTGGACACGCCCTCCCGTGCTGCAAGGCACCTGGCCCCAGCTCAGCACTATTGGGGGCAATGTCCTGTGGGAGACAGGGTAGAGAGAGGGGCTAAGGGCTCCCAGGCTCACCCCGGCCCCCATCCTCTGGCCCTCCCCAGCAGGTGCAGTGGCCATGGCTCCTGCAGGAGGCCCCCGGGTGTGGCTGCTCAGTGCCCTGGCTGCAGCCTTGATTCTGGGAGCTGCAGGTAACCAGAACCCAGCATGCATGTGTGTGTGTGCGTGTGTGCACCTGGGATGGGGCGGCAGTCATGTGGCACTGGAGAGTCATCCCTGGGGACTGCATGAGGCTGGGTATGGCTCCAGCATGGTTGAGGCGTTGCCTGGGACCCTGTGACGGCTGTGTGTGTGCACACGCGTGTGCAGTGCCTTGTCCACATAGGTGACCGTGAGGGGTGGGTGGAGCCGAGTGAACGTGCGGTTGGGTGAGCGTGAGCGTGAACACCACTGTTGCCTGGCGGTTTTGTGTAGAACCACAGGCGTCGGGGGCGCCTCTTCCCGTGCCACGGGATCGTGCACGACAAAAGTGGCTGTCACCACAAAAATGCATGGCACCACACGTGCGGGCGGCCATTTGTGATTGAGCGGCAGTGGCTGGGTGTGACGTAAGGGGTGCCCAGGTTTGTGAAGGGGTGAGTGCTTGCTCACGGCTCTGCATACGTGCAGCTGTGTGTGGCTGTGCGGTTGCGTGAATGCCACGGTCTGTGCAACGGCATGGCTGAGTGTGCTCCCCGAGTTCCTGTTCCTGCCTCAGGGGACCAAGGGGGCAGAGCGGCTGTCACCGTGAGATGGCGGCCATGTGACGGCGGTGCTAGGTGACTTCGTGACAGCATGCTGGGTGTGTGTGTGTGCAGACGTCCCCTGAGTGTGACCTTGTCACCACGTCACATGTCGGCGCACATGTGGCTCCTTATGTCTAAGAAACACGCAGCATGTGCGCGTGGCCACGACTCCGGGGAGGGCCTGTGCCGCCGTGCATATGAGCTGGGCTGACAATGCTTGTGTCCGTGTTTCTTGGCCATGTCAGGGCTTCTCTGGGTCATCAGCAGGGGAAGGAAGCCATAAGTGGACTTTGGGGGGGGGGGGGGGACTGATGAGGACATACAGTATCTGTATCTTTCTGGAGGCCCTTTTTTTTTTTTTTTTTGAAGATTTATTTATTTATTTGAAAGGCAGAGTTACACAGAGAGGGAGAGGCAGAGAGAGAGAGAGGTCTTCCATCTGCTGGTTCATTCCCCAGATGGCCACAATGGCCGGAGCTGCACCGATCTGAAACCAGGAGCCAGAGGCTTCCTCCAGGTCTCCCACATGGGCTCAGGGCCGCAAGGACTTGAGCCATCCTCTACTGCTTTCCCAGGCCATAGCAGAGTGGGATTGGAAGTGGAGCAGCCAGGACTCGAACCAGCGCCCATATGGGATGGCGGCACTGCAGGCAGCGGCTTTACCCGCTGAGCCACAGTGCTGCCCCTGTCTGGAGGTCTCATGTGGGAGGATGGGGTGCAAAGGGAGATTCAGGAAACGAATTTGTGTTTGAGAATTCAGAAAACCAGCCCTGCTGAGCCCTTCCCCAGGAGGTGTGACTCCGCCCCTTTTCCTCAGCCACACCCCTATTTTGTCCTCGATGCCACTCAGGCCCCACCTCCCTTCCAAAAGCTAGGACCCTGCAGGATGGACTCCCCCACGTGACCCCCGTGGATTCTACGCCCCTCCCCTGCCTCGGGCTCTGCAGCCTCCTGTCCTGGCCCCACTCGCCAGGGCCTGACCCTGCTTCTTGGGACAAGGTCCCCTCCCTGGGCCCTGCCCCCACAGCCTTGGCTCTCTCCTTGTGCTCCTGTACCCAATGTCGCTCTCCCCTGGTCTTGCCCACCGAGCTCTGGCCAATCCCAGGAACCCTTAAGGTCCAGCCAGAGTCCAGTGTCCCCACCTGGGCCTGAGGCCTGTCCCTGAGCCCAGGCCTGGCTCACTTTTCAGCGCATCAGCAGGCTTTCTCCAGGCCCCGCCCCCAAAGCCCAAGCCCTCCTCTGATTGGTCTTGCCTCCAGAGCCTAAGCCCCTCCCCCTTGCCCAAGCTCCGCCCCGAGTCCAGGCCCCGCCCATTTTCTGTCCCCAGAGCTTGTTCTTGCAACCGAGGAAGTCTCCTGCGACAACCCCTCGGACCCGGGGCCGCCCGGGAGCGACCGGGACCTGGGAGCCGGGCCGCAGGAGGACGCCGGCTCTGACCGCAGCGGCAGCAGCAGCCGCATCGTGAACGGGTCGGACTGCGAGAGGGACACGCAGCCGTGGCAGGGCGCGCTGCTGCTGGGGCCCGGGCAGCTGTACTGCGGGGCGGTGCTGGTGGCCCCGCAGTGGCTGCTCACGGCCGCCCACTGCAGGAAGCCGTGAGTGGGGCTCACTGCGCGGGGCGGGGGCTGGAGGAGGGAGAGCTGGATGGTCGGGGCTAGGGCTGGGGTAGGCTGGATCTGGGGGCGGGGGCTGGATGTGGATTGGGGATACAAGTGTTGATCTGTAGTCGGGGAGCAGGCTAGGGTTGGAGTAAGCTGGTCTGGGGTTGGGCTCGGGGTGCAGATGGAGTTAGAACTGGCGCTTATAGGGTGAGTGCGGGCGGGGTAGGCGGGAATAAGACGGCGCTGGGACTGGGAGCCCAGGGTGGGCTTGGGCCGGGCTCGGGTGGTGTTCGAGGCCGTGGGTGCAGGGTGAGGCTGGGGATCGGCATGGGGTGAGGGGCTGAGGCTGAGGCTGGGGGTGGCACCTTCTTCCTCAGCGTTTTCCGGGTCCGCCTGGGCCACCACTCCATGTCACCCGTCTACGAATCCGGGCAGCAGATGTTCAAGGGAGTCAAGTCCATCCCCCACCCCGGCTACTCCCACCCCGGTCACTCCAACGACCTCATGCTCATCAAATTGAACCGCAAAGTCCGTGAGAGCCGCACGGTCAGGGCCATCAACATCTCCTCCTGCTGCCCCTCTGCTGGGACCCGCTGCACGGTGTCGGGCTGGGGGACCACCAACAACTCCCAGCGTGAGCGCCCAGCTTCCTCCCCGTGCCCCCCCCCAGGCTCTCCGGCTCGCCCCGCCTCTCACTGCGGTCCCATTCCACAGATGCCTTCCCCAAGGTCCTCCAGTGCTTGAATATCACCGTGCTGAGCGAGGAGCGGTGCAAGGAGGCCTACCCGGGGCAGATAGACCACAGCATGTTCTGCGCCGGCGACGAGGAGGGCAGGGACTCCTGTCAGGTGAGGCTTCCGACGCTTCCACACAGACGCACGTGGGGAGCCTCTAGCACAGAACATGCTGCCGTCAGCGCAGTCAGGGTGCGGGTCAGCAGGAGCCGTAGGTGCATCAGAAAGCGAGGAGCAGTCAAGGCTGTTTTGTACAGTTGGGTGGGTTGTGCACTGTGCAACAGGACGCTATGGAAGGGGCCACCCTTCCCATGGCAGACGTCTGGGTCTTGTCTATTTCTGTGGCTTGCAGGCGTGTGGCAGGTGCGTGTCTTGTTCTGAGAAGATCTGTACTATGTCAGCTCCCCCAGCAGATGACAGAAAAATGTCCCAACAAAGAATAAAAGGGAAATCTGTGCTGGGCATTTGTAAGGGTATTTAATGCGGGGGATGGGACGCGGAAAGTGGTTGGAAGGCATGGAGGAGCCACGAGGTAACAAAGCAAAATGCTCGTGGTGGAGAACGTCCACAGATAGGCTGGCTGCAGAGAGGTGGCGTTGGAGCGAGCTGACGCGAGAGCCAGACTTAGCCAGGCCAAGGCGTGAAACCCCACGCCTGGATCCCACAACCATCTCCCATCCGAACCAGCGCATCTCTAAAGCCTCCCTCCCCACTAATTTCAAGAGGTCGTGTACCTGCATCGGCTCATTCACTCACGTCATTGTCACCCGTAGTCCTACCGCATAGACGGGAGCCCAGGCTCAGAGCAGATAACTGACGGCGTGTGAGCAAGCAAAAAAAAAAAAAAAAAAACACAGCGAAAGTAGACAAAAATTCACGAGAAAGATGAAGGCACAGGAAGCTGGAAAGTCAGAGGTTCCAGCAGCCATGCGGGCTCCCCCAGAACAGGGGAGACAGGGGAGGAGCCAGGGCCCAGGTGTCCCTGCAACTGAGCCCAGGATTCTGTGCCGTCGCATTGCGCATAAGCACGCAAATAGGTATGCGTGATTTGCATAAACATGCAAATCTGTGTCCTTATTTTGCATAAACATGTAAATATGTATTTGTGGTTTGCATAAACATGCAAGTCCGCACTCGTATTTTGCATAAACACGCAAATCTGTGTTTTTATTTTTGCGTGAACATGCAAGCCTGTATTTGTATTTTGCATAAACATGCAAATCTGTGTCCTTATTTTGTATGAGCATGTAAATATGCACTTGTTGTTTGCATAAACATGCAAATCTGCATTCATGTTTTTGCATAAACACGCAAATCTGTATTTGTATTTTTGCGTGAACGTGAAGGAGAAATGACGTGGGGAGGGCGAGTGTTGAGGCAGGAGGGTGATCGCCGGCTCTGCGGGCAATTGGGGGCACAGTCAGCACTAGGGACAGGGGCGGGGGGCGGGGTCGCAGCGTGAGTCTGGTGGGCGGGGCCGCGTGTCACTCAACTCCCCGAGTCAGCGCCGGCCACGCCCCGCCCCCTCCCTTCAGCCCTGGACGGGCCCTCCCTCTCATCACCTCTCTGCCTCTCTCCCCTGCAGGGCGACTCTGGGGGCCCCGTGGTGTGCGACGGCTTCCTGCAGGGCCTCGTGTCCTGGGGAGACTACCCCTGCGCCCAGCCCAACCGCCCGGGCGTCTACACCAACCTCTGTAATTTCACCAAGTGGATCCAAGACACCATACGGTCCAACTAACTCACCAGCGGCCCCACGCCCTGCAGAGACAACCCCCCCAACCCCACCACCGGCCCCTCCCTCTCCCCAGCCCCCACTCCCGGGGGTCTCCGGGGTGGCTTGGCCCCACCACTCCCATGGCAGGGGCTGCGTCCCCGTCCGCCCTCCCCCCCCCCCCCGTCGACCCCACCCTCAAGCCTCTCCCTTCCCTGCAGCCCTGGAAATAAAACACCAGCCAGGGCCTGGGCGCGCCTCTGCCCCCTGCACCTGCGGCCGTGGGCGTCGCTGGTCCCTCCAAGAGGGAGCTGGGAGGGGCGGATGAGGGCTTTGGAGATGGAGGGAGGGGCGGGATGAGGGCTTTGGAGATGGAGGGAGGGGCGGGCGGGGGCGTGCAGGTGACAGGTGACTTCCGGAAGCTGGGAGGGCAGCCAGTGGCTTCTCCCTGGTTCTTTGTGGAGAACGAAATGGAGCTGGCTGTGGGCCAGGAGGTGGAGTGGACGGTCAGGTGCAGCGGCTCGGCTGCCCGCAGCCCACGTCCTGGGGCCTGGGTTCGAGCCCCAGCTTCGCTTCCCGTCCGAGCCTCCTGCTCGTGCACCCCGGGAGCAGCAGGTGATCCTGGGGTGCCTGGGTCCCTGCACCCACATGGAGGCCTGGGTGGGGCTCTGGGCTCCTGGCTTTGGCCTGGCCCAGCCCTGGCTGCTGCAGGCATTTGAGGGGTGAACCAGCAGGTGGGAGAGCTCTCCACGTCTCTGCCTTTCACATACATGAAAATGATCTTTTAAAAGCAGCAGAAGGCCGGCGCCGTGGCTCAGTAGGCTAATCCTCCGCCTTGCGGCGCCGGCACACCGGGTTCTAGTCCCGGTCGGGGCACCGGATTCTGTCCTGGTTGCCCCTCTTCCAGGCCAGCTCTCTGCTGTGGCCAGGGAGTGCAGTGGAGGATGGCCCAAGTGCTTGGGCCCTGCACCCCATGGGAGACCAGGAGAAGCACCTGGCTCCTGGCTTCGGATCAGCACGGTGTGCCGACCGCAGCGGCCATTGGAGGGTGAACCAACGGCAAAGGAAGACCTTTCTCTCTGTCTCTCTCTCTCACTGTCCACTCTGCCTGTCAAAAAAAAAAAAAAAAAAAAACAAGGCAGCAGGAGCGGGTCCACTGGTCTACGTTGGAGAGCGGCAGGGCAGAGGCAGGGCCTGGGACTCTCTCTCCCCTGCTGTTTGCTTCCTTGTCACCGTGTGGCCCTGGTGTGGCCCTGGTGTGGCCCTGGTGTGGCCGGGATGTGGCCAGGGGCCGCCTCCCCCCGTCACTGCCCTCTCTCAGTCCACAGCTCCTACAGACGGACGATCTGATTGGCCACCTTTCGGTCAGAGGCCGACTCTGGGTCCAGTCAGCTCTGACCTTGAAGACTGGGGCCTCGCGGGCCCATCCCCACCCCACCCCCAGTCCTTCATCCACAGCACAGGGCCCCTAAAAAGATCCGTGAGGCTGGGGTCCAGCAAGAGCCGGAAGCTTCCGTCTGTGGCTGCTCTCCGTGGCCCCTGCAAAGCGCCGGCTCCTTTCTGACATCAGCTACCCCAGCTGTAAGATGACGGGAGGGCTGGGGGACAGCGCCCGTGTGCCTGTCCGGTCTGAGATCCCACAGCGAGCCGGCGGGCGGACACCAGGAAAACCATGGCAGCCAGAGAAGGAATTACGTCCCGGAATTCTGCTTGTGAGTAAGCCTGGGTTAAATAACACGAGAGTATTCCTATTATTATTATTATTGTTATTACTAGGGGTGATGTGATTAGTGTGACCCTAAACCATGTCACTAAGGGCCCACCTGCTTTCTCCACCACCCTCTGTACCATCCACTCCTTCCCTCCATCATCATTTATGCTACTACGAGCGCCCGTGAGAGCCAGGTGCCATTAGACACTGCCGACAGAGTAATGAGCAAAACGCATAAAACAGACGCCTACATTCCAGCAGGCAGAGGAAAACAAGTCAGCCTTCTCCTTCAGGCTGGTTGTCTCTTGGTGGCAAAAGGGCTGCGGCAGCTCCAGGCATCACATCCTCTAATGCCACAACGAAAGGCAGGAAGGAGAGAGATTCCGCTGGCAGAGATCTTTTCATTAGGAAAGAAAGGCTGGGGACGGTCTCGGGGTCGAGGCCCAGCTTCAAGGGCCACTCGGAACAAGGAATTTCTGGAATTTCTCTCCCAGACCATGATGGGAGTGATGGGCAGATGGGACTGTGCTGGTGTGTGACAGGAGCTCCTTCCCGGCTCGATGGTGCGGGCACGCGTGGGACAGGGGCGAGAACGGACAAGCAGGCCAGCGAGGGCCGAGAGAGGCCTCCAGGAGACTCCCAGGAGAGCGATATCACAGGCAGGGAGTGTAATAGATGTGTAATACAACACGCAGGGAGTGTGACACCTATGTAACACATAACATTCAGGACAGTGGGAGCCTGGCACATGCTGGCAGGGAAGCCAGCACACTGGCACAGAAAAGCAGGCCTGCCTGGGTCCCTGGCTAACCCCAAAACTGACCGAGGACCAACACCTGTGACGTAAGAAGAGCCAGGTGCATCCCCTGCAGTGCCGGCATCCCACGTGGGCACCGGTTCAGGTCCCGGCTGCTCCTCTTCCGATCCAGCTCCCTGGGGAAGCAGCAGAAGACGGCCCAGGTGCTCGGCCCCTGCACCCACGTGGGAGACCTGGATGGAGTCAGCCCAGCTCCAGCCGTAGGGCCATCTGGGAAGTGAACCGGCGGATGGAAGACCTCTCTCTCTCTCTCTGTCTCTCTCTCTCTGTCTCTCTCTCTCTCTGTCTCTCTCTCTGTCTCTCTCTCTCTCAAATTAATAAATAAAATATTTTTAAAAATAAGAGGAGGGGGCACCCGTGCAGGGAGAGGCGTGAAGCCGGTGAGCCAACAGAGCTGCAGAACCCACACGCCCTGGAGACGGGCGCACGCGTCGGCGGTCACGGACTGCGCTGGGGGGGGGCAGGGAGACTCAGGAGGTCGAGGGGCGCGGTGGGACGGGGCGCACCTGCTGCCTCCACGTCTCCAGGAAGAGGCTTGGCCCTATTTCACCACAGCAAACAGACATCCGCCCTATGACTCGGCCACACTCTCAGTGCCAACGAAATCCTTGCACACCCACAGCAGGGCACGTACGAGGCCGTGCCTTCCTCCCGGTGGCCGGGCGCCTCCCTCACTAGGGCGATTTCAAGCACACGGTGGTGGGGTTGAGGGCTGGAGGAGCTGGGGAGGCTGTCACCATGGAGATCCCCCTCCCCGGTGCAGCAGGTGCACACAGCCAGAGGTGCACAAACACAGATGAGCCCCCAAACCCCAGGGCTGGGGGAAAAGTGGCTTAGCCCGGAACAAGAGGGGGCAAGGGGAGAGAGAGAGAGAGAGAGAGAGAGAGAGCGAGAGAGCGAGAGAGCGAGCTGCCATCCAAACACAAGCACCAAAGGCCAGCGCTGAGGGAAGGCGGGAGTGATGGAGAGAGGGGGGATGGGAGGGGAAGAAAGAAGAGAGGGATTTTGCACAAAGCAGAGGTGACCACGAGGCACTGACACCCCAGCTGCCCCTGCCTGGCTGCCAAGCTGTCCTGGGGCCGCGACCCCCAGGGGTCACCGCGCACCGCCCCCCCCCCCCGGTGCTTTTCAGCAATGCTGATGGTTGCCAACACAGGACTGGACCTCAGGTGGGGCTGACAAAGCCCGCGCCTCCTCCACCCACGCCCTCCTCCCCGGCTGGTGGATCCCTGTCGGAAACCCAGGCCAGGGAGTGGCCCCGATTTCGCTGGTGGGAGGGGAGGGCCTCCCTCCCTCCCCGTGCATTCCACCCACAGATAAGCATCTCATTGTTGGCTGAGGCGAGGCCGCTGTGGGTGAGCCTTTGGTGGTGGTGGTGACCACACAGCCAGCACTTGGTGAGTGCCAGGCCCCTGGCTGCTCGTCCGAGGCGTGCTGTCTCCCCCTGCCCACAAGGGAAGGCGCCCCCGAGCCCAGGGGCTCAGAGGCAGGCAGGCTGGCCGCACTGGGCTGCGTCTCTGCACCCGGTGCTTGGCAGAGCCTGGCTTGCCAAGAGGGGGTGGGGCCGCTGCTCCCGCAGCACCGGCCGCACCAGCAGGAGGAGGGAGGCCAAAACAGAGACGCCCAGAGCCTAGAGACCCGGAGCCTAGCTGAAGGACAGACGCTGCTACTGATCACGTTGCGCCCATGAGAACAGCAAACTGGCCAGCGCCATGGCTCACTAGGCTAATCCTCCGCCTTGTGGCACCGGCACACCGGGTTCTAGTCCCGGTTGGGGCGCCGGATTCTATCCCGGTTGCCCCTCTTCCAGGCCAGCTCTCTGCTGTGGCCAGGGAAGGCAGTGGAGGATGGCCCAAGTGCTTGGGCCCTGCACCCGCATGGGAGACCAGGAGAAGCACCTGGCTCCTGGCTTCGGATCAGCGCGATGCACCGGCCGCAGCGGCCATTGGAGGGTGAACCAACAGCAAAGGAAGACCTTTCTCTCTCTCACTGTCCACTCTGCCTGTCAAAAAAAAAAAAAAAAGAAGAAGGAGCCCCCTCCCCAGTGTCCTCTATCCCCAAAGGCACCCTCCCGCCCAGCTCGTGTCCTCCGGCCGCACATGGCCTGGGTGCCTGCTCGCGGCAGCGAGGGCCGGATTCCAGCAGCGTTTGGAGCCCAGAGGGGGAGGAGACCATTTGGGACCCCAGGATCTCAGCAGGCAGAGGGGGCAGGTGGGGTGGCTCTGCTCGGGGACCCCGAGCTGTGGGTCTTCACACGAGAGAGTGCAGTGTGGGGTGCAGATGCGTGTGTGTGAGATCCCATGAGGCAACACGCATGTTGGGGTGTGGACATGCATTGCATGGACCTGGGCCGGAGCGTGAGAGTGTGTGTGGCCGTGTCCACACGAGCAGGAGCTCACGTGAGCCCATGTGAGGTGGGCACCTGGGTTCGCACACGCCTGCAGGAGCTGAGTGGGCGTTGCGTGTCTGTGATTCCGTGGTCCCGCGTGCTTGTGTGCGAGTGTGCGAGCTGTGTGTGCGGGAGAACGCGTGTGCGTGTGTGTGCACCTGCCAGGGCGTGTCAGGCAGAACGGCTCTCAGCACCATGGCCAGAGGCTGAGCGCCACCGGGCAGCCCCTCCCCGGCCCCGTAGCTGGCAGCCGGGGTTACAGGGCAGATGGGGTGGCCCCAGGGGGCCCTGCCTCAGCCTCCCACCAGCCTCGCCTGGGCTCGGGGCAGGGCCTGGGTCCCAGCAGTGCCCCCAGCCCCCCCACCCCCTCCCCCCACAGCCAGGGGGCTGTGGGCACTCTCTCCTCTTCCCTTTGATGAAGCCCTTAGGGCCGGAGCAGGGCTCCAGGTGCGCAGGGAGTCTGCGAGCAGCCTAAGTCAGGGAGGACGGGGGAGGGGACAGCACTGGTGGCCAAGGGGCGGGGACAGGAGACAGCAGCTGGGGGCCAGCGCTGAGGTGTAGCGGGTTAGGCCGCTGCTTGCCACGCCAGCATCCCACGTCAGCGCGCCATGTTGAGTCCCAGCTGCTGGCTGCCGATTCACCTGGTAAAACAGCAGAGGGTGGCCCGAGCACCTGGGTGCCTGCCACCAACATGGGAGACCCGGATGGAGCTCCAGGCTCCTGGCTTTGTTGGCCTGGCCCAGCCCTGAGTGTTCCAGTGACCCAGTGGACGGAGGCTCTCTCGCTCGCTCTCGCTCTCTCTCGGAGCCAGTATTCGGTGCTCCGGTGAAGATGCCACTTGGGACGTGCTCATGCCATGTCCCAGGGCGTGGGTCCAACTCCAAGCTCTGCTTTGGACTCTAGCTTCCTGCTGAGGCTAGCAGGTGCTCGCCCCTGCCACCCACGGGGGAGACCTGCCTGGGGCTGCTCACTCCCGGCTTGGGCCTGACCGGCCCTGGCTGTAAATGTGCTCGTGTCGGGCTCCCCGTGGTCACCAGCGCGGTCGCAATTTGCAGGCAGGACCCCCACCCTCCACCCCACCACCAGGAAGGAGGGGAGACACTGAAAGTGACATCTCCGACGTATTAAGCCGGAGCCGCCACTTGCCAGGCTCTGACTGAGCGGCCAACACGTGAGCTCGGCGGGCGGGAGGCGCAGGTAGCCGCCGGCCGCTCACTCTGCCCGCCTGCCTGCCCCCTCGGCTTGCGGACCTGGCTCCCAGGCAGGCTACCAGCGCCGCACCTGCGCCGCTCCCTGCTAGTCTCCTTGGCGCCGCGCGGTGGCGCTGCTGCACAGCGCTGAGAGCAGGGCCCGGCTCCGCCCACAGCAGGTGCAGCCGGGCGCCCATAGCCCATCGTCGCTCTTGTAAAGCGCTGGTGAGGACAGCTCCCACCCCCTGCGCGGCGGGGTAACACCCTCGAGGGCCCAGAAGAGGGTCTGGTACCTAGGAAATCAGCGCGTTATCGTTGGTAACGTTCTTCGCGCCCATGCTTTCCCAGGCCGTCTCTCTCTGCGCTCTCTGCTCAGGGTCACGCACTCCGGCCCACTCCTGGGGCCCTGCAGGAAATGCAAAAGAGGGAAGCAGCCAGGGCGCCCCAGGAAAACTGCAGGATGCCCCTGGGCTGCGGCCGCTCACAGCTGCTGATAAGGGATGCTTCAGGGCCACGTGGCCAGGCGGGCGTGAGGCTGACCCGTGCCATGGCCTTCTCATGAGGAGCTTGTGGTCTCCTGACCTTTTACAACAGGAGCCCTGTCCACACACACACACACACACGCGCGCGCGCGCGCGCGCGCGCACCTTGGGCAGGCTCTCGGAAGCCAGTCAGATGTATCTCTGTTGATGTCTCTCGGTGGATCCCAGGCAGTGGCAACAATTCTTACTCTGCGGCCAGAGGGGCTGGCAAACAGCAGAAGCGCCCTTTGAGGAAGAAAAATGTAGGGGCTGGCGCCGCACAGTGGTTAAAGCCACCGCCTTCGACGCCAGCATCCCATACTGGAGCACTGGTTCCAGTCCCGGCTGCTCCAGTCCTGATCCAGCTCCCTGCCGACGCTCCTGGGAAGGCGGAGGAAGACGGCCGAAGTGCTTGGGCCCCTGCACCCACGTGGGAGACCCGGAAGGAGTTTCAGGATCTCGGCTTCAGCCTGACCCAGCCCTGGCGTTGTGGGCATCTGGGGAGTGAACCAGCAGATGGGAGACCGCTCTCCCTCTCCCTCTCCCTCTCCCTCTCTCTCTTTTCCTCTCTGTAATTCTGATTTTCAAATAAATAAATAAATGATTTTTGGTTAATGACAACGAGGAAATCAAAGAGTAAAGAACCACTTCTCGGGTGTCAAGCACAAGGGTTATTTATTTATTTATTTATTTGAAAGGGGGGAAGCGGGAGAGGTTAATCTTCGATCCACTGGTTCACTCCCCAAATGGCTGCAGCAGCCATGGAGGGAGCCAGGAGCCAGGAACTCCATCCGGGTCTCCCACGTGGGTGTCAGAGGCCCAAGCACTCGGGCCATCCTCTGCTGCCTTCTCGGTGCCTTAGCAGGGAGCTGGATCGGAAGCGGAGCAGCCAGGACTCGAACCCAGGTGCTCTCAGGTAGGATGCAGGTGTCCCAAGGGGCAGCTTAACCCAGTGCCCCATGACACCTGCCCCTCAGGCACTGCTTTGACTGTTTTATAGGTGTTGGCTCATCGAGCCTTTCAGCATTCAGTGAGACAAGGGCTATAATTATCCCCATTCCACAGATGAGAAACTGAGGCCGAGACACATAGTCATTTGCTCTCAAGATCCCCCCGTGAGTGAGTCCAGAGTCAGAACTTCTGACGGGGGGGGGGCTCTGCAGATGGGGATGAAGTCGGGGGGCCTGATATGGGAAGTGACCCTGGTAGGTCCAAGGAAACCACAAAGACCCTTGGGGGGGTGGGAGGGCTGGGCAGAGGCACCATGGCTGTGCTGAGGGCAGAGGAAGGGGCCAGGAGCCGAGGGATGCTGGTGACCTCTGGAGGCGGCAGCTATACCTGCTACACTATAGCACTGGTCCCCCCGCAACTTTTTAAAAATTTTCTCCTATATAGAACATCAATGAATTTGGGGTTTAAATCTGGGTCCTGAGGCCAGTGTGGTGGCACAGCAGGTTAAGTCACTGCCTACAACACCAGCATCCCGTATTAGAGCAATGGTTCAAGTCCCAGCTCCTCCACTTCTGATCCAGCTCCCTGCTAATGCACCTGGGAAAACAGTGGAAGACGACCTAAGTGCTTGGGCCCCTGCACCCACGTGGGAGACCCAGATGGAGTTCTGGCCCTGGCCCGGCTGTTGCAGCCATTTGGGGAGTGAACCAGCAAATGGAAGACCGACCAACCGACCTCTCTCTCTCCCCTCTCTCCTCTCTCTCTGATGCTCTGCTTTTCAAATAAGTAAACAAGTCTCTAAAACAGCTACATAGATGTGCCCCCCCCACGCTAGCTCCTTCTGGGTATGCAAATGTTCCAAAATCAACACAAGGTACAAAGCCCAAACGCTTCCGGCCCTAAACAGCCCACGTCAGAGATGCCAGCCTGGGACTCAACCAAGCGTCAGGTTTGCATTTTCCTTACAGGTCTGCCCTCCATCCCGATCTCCCACGCGGCTGCAGGGGCCCAAGCACTTCGGCCGTCTTCCTCCGCCTTCCCAGGAGCGTCGGCAGGGAGCCGGATCGGAAGCAGAGAGGGGACTCGACCCCAGGAGCTCCCGTGTGGGATGTGGGCACCACAAGCCCGCCCCTTGCTCACATCTAGACAAAGGAAATGCAGTGCGAACATGCCGGTTCCCTGGTTCCCTGAGAGCACCTGCCAGCCGCCTCCGGTGGTGGGCGCTGCGACTGGATTGGCAGGAAGTGGTCCGCGTGCCCGGTCCTCGGCGGGGTGCATCCACCTGGCAGGGCACCCACAGACGCTGGGGTGGCGCCTGGAAGGTCAGGGTCCAGGCCTTTGGCTCCCAAGGAGACCGCGTCTGAACTTCAGCTCCCTGGGTATCAGCTACAGAGTCCGGGAGACGCCCCTGGGAGGACCCTGCACAGGTCACAGCTGCCCACCCCCCTTGCCCTGTGCTCCCTGGGCCTCCCCCCACCCACACACACATCTGCCATTTCGGCCAGGCTGGAGGCGGCTCCACCACACGCCTTCCCCAGCCCCTCTCTCCATCCCCCCACCCAGGATGGCAGCCACTCTGTTTGCGCCTTTCGTGGGGTGGGGGTGGGGGACCGCTCACACCAGGCTTTGTGGGTTTTCCATGGAACCCCCCAACACACACACACACACACACACTGACTCAGGTCCAGCTCACAGGTGCTCCCTGAGCTGACCCCAAACCCAAGGGTCCGTTCCCCCAGGGCTGCCGACTCCAGGCCAGACCGCATTCCTAAGCTGCTGGTGTCCAGGAGCCCTCAGGCAGCCTGGAGGGGGGGACGGCCAGGGGAGGGAGCGGCCCGGGGAGTTCTGCCCGTTCTGCAGCCTCCTGGGGGCCCCCAGTCTTCCCCACCAGCCCCAGCTCCCCTGCAGCTGGGGTCCCCGGCCTGTGTCCATTGCGGGGTGGCCCACCTGCCCCTTGGCTGCTGCTCCCACTTCCCAGCATCCGAGACGGCGCTTCCAAACTTCCTTGCTGCAAAAAATGGAAATAAAAGTTTATTTCAGTGCCAAAATATATATATATATATATATATACACCCCCACCCCATGTGCAGCTTTTCCCTGCTACACATTTTTCATGAATTTTTCAAAGATCTCTCACACAGGACTTCTCATTTCATTCCATTTTTTTCCCCACGGGCGCAAGGCAGCCTGGCAGAGTTGGAAATGCGCCCCAAAGCCAGGGCCCCTGGGCTGCCGCCACGATACTGCACCTCTGTGCCTGCATTTCTTCTTTCACAAAACTGGGAATAATAATAAGTACCTCAGGGCCGGCGCTGTGGTGTAGTGGTAAAGCCGCTGCCTGCAGTGCCAGCATCCCATATGGGCAACAGTTCGAGTCCCAGCTGCTCCACTTCCAGTCCAGCTCTCTGCTATGGCCTAGGAAAGCAGTAGAAGATGGCCCAAGTCCTTGGGCCCCTGCACTCACGTGGGAGACCCGGAGGAAGCTCCTGCCTCCTGGCTTCGGTCTGACTGTTATGACCATTTCAGGAGTGAACCAGTAGATGGAAGATCTCTCTCTCTCTCTCAAACCAATCAATCTTTAAAATGATAAGTACCTTGTGGGGCTATTATTATAGAGATATTTTTAAAAGATTTATTTATCCATTTATTTATTTATTTATTTGAAAGTCAGAGTTACATAGAGTGAGGAGAGGCAGAGAGACAGGGGTGGGAGTCTTCCATCCGCTGGTTCACTCCCCAGATGGCCACAACAGCCGGAGCTGGGCCAATCCAAAGCCAGGAGCCAGGAGCATCTTCCGGGTCTCCGGAAGGTGCAAGGGCCCAAGCACTTGGGCCATCTTCTACTGCTTTCCCAGGCCCCAGCAGAGAGCTGGATCGGAAGTGGAGCAGTCGGGACTCGAACCAGTGCCCATACGGGATGCCGGCTCTGGCTTAGCCCATGCGGCACAGCACCGGCCCCCATGATGGATACTGAAAGCAGTTAACACAGCAGAAGCGCTCCAGTGGCCCCGAGACATGCCCAGGTCATGGATAAGTGTTGCACCTGCTCCTGATGTTTAGCTAATTCTTAGCCCAGTGCCCTTCCAGGGCCTTCCTACCCTATGTGCTTCCAGCCCTTTCCTGCTCTGTGCCTGTCGGCCTCCGGCCCTCTGTGGGCCTGCATGAGGTTCTGGGCCTCTCCCTGCGCCTCTGTCTGCCGTGAGCTTCCACTCAGAGTGTGAGGAGCGCATGGGACAGGGCCGAGCGCCTTAGATGTGAAAAACCCCAAATCTGACATCTGCGGTGCCACCCCCGGGGCAACTCCGGCTGGGGAGGCTCCGGCGCTAAGGTGCGCTCGGACAGTAAGTGAACTTCTGCGTGCGATTTGAATCCTGTTCCCACCAGCGATCTCCTTAGATGCACATGGAGCTCCCACGTCTGGAAAGATCTGGAACCTGACGCCCGAGGGCTCTGTGCCCCAGGAGTCCAAGACCAGCGAGGGAAGGGGTGGGAGAAATGCACCCGCACGCGCACGGTGACACATGTGTCCCGTGCACCCGGGGCTCCGAGCAGCAGGGCGGCGGCCACGGGAGAGGAAGTGTGTTGGGGGAGGGGCCGGCGACGGCCACTCCGTAAATGACACCGGGGCCCAGAGGAAGAGGAGGCTGGGGTGGGAGTGGGGCTGTGGTCAGGAGCCCAGCTCTGGGGACAGGGACTGCGGGCAGCCCAGCGAGGGGGCCGCGGGGGCCGCGTGGGGTCCCCTGTCCGGGTGCAGCCGAGCCCCCCCCCCAGGGATATGGGGGATGGGGTGCCACCTACTGCGAGCAGAGGCCATCAAAACAGCGCTTTGTCTCTTTTTAAAGCGACTTCCGGAACACTTACCAACCTCTGCCTACCTCCTCCCCCCACCACCCCTCACCCCTTCCTCCAGGTCTCCCCCCCCCCCTTCTGAGACTTTCTCTCTCCGTCTCTCATTGTCTCTGGATCTCTCCATCCCCCACCCTGGCCTGGATCCCCACACCCGGAGCCCCACCACCACCCCCACCCCCGCATCCGCACCCCAGGAGCTGAGTCACCGCCGCCGACGGGGGCAGGGACCCAGACCCTTCCCCTCCTGCCGCCGCCGCCGCCGCCGCCTTCCACCTCCCACTTAAGTCATGTCTGGCGGCTGCGGGGACTGAGCCCACCCGCACCACCCCGGCCCCTCCCGCGGTCAGAGCGGCTGCTCCCGGGGCCGGGCGGGGTCCGAGTGCCACCAGGAGGCAGAACCCAGACAGATGGGTGGAGAGCCCAGCGGGGAAGCAGAGGGACCCCAAGAGCTGGAGACGGGACCAGGACGCAGAAGCCGGGATCGGGGAGAGAGAAATAAGAAGGCAGGCAGGCTAGCGAAAGATGGACAGGTTCAGGGGTGGAGCTACAGCAGGGTGCCAGAGCTGGCCAAGGAGAGAGATGGGGCAGAGAGAGAGGCGGGGCAGGGGGCAGGGGGCAGGGGGCAGCAGGGGAAGAGGGAGCCCCTGGTCGAGAGGCAGGCCAAGGGGAAAGGCCGAGCCGAGCCGCAGCCCGCGCACCCCACCGCCCGCGGCGCCCCTCGAGGGCGCGGCCCTGCCGCACGCCCACTCCCCGGTGGCGTCATCCCCCTACCCCCTCCACCCCCGGCGACGCCTCCCCGGGGGCCCCCGGCCCTGCGACGCAGCCGCCTGCTCCCCCTGGCCCCCACGACCCCCGCGCACGGGCTCCGTGGCTGTGCCTGCGGAAGAGACCCCGCGCCTGCTCGGTGCGCCACGGCCTCTCCCCGCACCCCGCTCCGCCACGGCCTCTCCCCACACCCCGCTCCGCGCGGGGTGCTGTTGAAAGCAAATACAGATCGTGTCGCGCCCCTCCCGCGCCGCGCGGAACGGGGAACCCAAACCCCGCAGCCCCGGCCTTGCCCGGCAGTTCCCCGCTCCCGCAGCCCCGGGGCCCTGCACCGCGCTCGGCCTGTGCCCTCCTTTCTGCTCCTCACCGCCCTTGGCCCTCAGCCCAAGACCGCGACCACCGCCCCATTGAGCCTTGTTCTTATGTCCCCCGCCCCAGGAGGGCGCCCCATGGAGGAGGGGGCTCGACAGGTCACTTCCGTGCCGCCAGCAGGGTCTGCAGCAGGACCAGTGCTCCTGGAGGTAGCGCCTGTGCCCGGCCGGGGGCGCTTTGCCTGCCCGGGATTGTGACTTTGTATCCACTCCGGGAGGGAACAGAATTACTTACCCTGAATTTTAATAGTCAGAAAACAGGTTTACCAGGCGGGTGCGCCCCCCTGCCCGAGATCCCAAAGGTAGTGCGGGATGCAGGCTGGACTGGGACCCCCGGGGTCCTGCTCAGAAAGGGAGAGGGAGGAGTGGACCCGGGACGGAGGGCGAGAGAGAGATGTAATGAAAGAGAATTAGAGGGGAAAAAGCATGAGACAGGAAGAGACAACAAAAGAAAATTTCGGAAAGGATGAGAGAGAGAGGCCCAAGGCCTGGGCAGGGGTCTGTCTCCTCCCTGGGCCCCGGACCCCGCCCAGGACCAGGGCAGCCCCAGAGAGCTGAGCTGGAGTTTCCGGCGCCTGACCCCTGGAATGCGTCCCCGGGGGGCAGGCCAGCCCGGGCGGGGTGCTTATAAGCCCCACGGGGTGCCAGCAGGAGGCACCAGGCTCCGCTCAGCTCCGCCGCAGAAGCCGAGAGCCGGGTGCCAGGTAAGAGGCCCGCTGGCCCCCGCCTGGACGCTGCAGGGTCCCCGGCCCCATTACCACCCAGCAGCCACTTCTCTGCTTGTAGGTCTCTCTGCTCAGCAGTGTCTCGGATTCTGAGTCTCCCCCTGTCTCGGGCTCAGCCTGGCCGGGGTCTCACCTCCCTAACGCCCTGGCTCCCTGGGCACCACTCCCCCACTTCCTCTGTTCTTGGATTCCGCACACTCTCGGCAGCTCGCTCACTCTCGCTCTCTTTCTCCCTCTCCCTCTCTCCTTTTCTCTCTCGATCTGTCTCTCTGGGCTCCCGGTCCCAGGTGGGGTGGGGTGGGGCTTCCTGTAGGTTCTTGTAGGTCCAGCGACAGGGAGGGAGAGCGAGGGGGCTGGCGAGGCCCCAGCTGCGAGTGCTCGCACGCATCTGAGTCCGGTCCTCATCGCCAGGTGCTGACGCGATGGCCACGCTGGGACGTCCCTGGGGCTGGCTCCTGGGGTACCTGCTCGCCCTTGGTGTCACAGGTATCTGTGCGTGTGCGCGTCTCGCCCCGGGGCGCAGTGTTTGCTAGTGCTCGGGTGTGACTCGGGGTAGCCCCGCTCTCCACGGTCACGGTGCGTGCGTACAGGTGCAGCCGGCGGGGGACACACGGGGGACAGGCGGCCGCTGGTGACGCTGAGGCGAAGGGGAAGCGAGAGGGGGGATGGGAGCGGGGGGCTTGTACGGAGTGGGGGTGGGGGTCGCCATGGCGGCTGACCGGGCGCGCCGGCTCCTGGCTGGGGTCGGGCTGGGCCGGGGAAGGAGCCACTCCGAGGGCCAGGGGACCGCGCCGCGCGACCCGGCTGTGCCTAAGCTCGCGCGGGGGGCCGGCCTGCGAGGCTGTGCCCGGAGCGGCCCCGGTGTGCGAGAGAAGAGGAGCGAGGCCCCCTGACGGGTCTGTGACTCGGAGCTGAAGCGCTGCTTGCGACCAGTGAGCCTGCCTCCCGCACGCAGTCCCAGCCCCCTGAGCCTAACCCCCACCCCAGAGCCCCGACCACGCCTCTGCAGAGGGCTCCGCCCCAACCCCTGGCTCCGCCCCCAGGATCCTGCCGAAGACCACGCCCCCAGAGGCCCGGGACTCGCCCCCTTCCTCCAACACCACCCCCAAAACCAGGAGCCCAGGCCCGCTCTGCCCCAGGTCCTGATGGAGACCACGCCCCCAGGCCGAGACTCCGCCCCCAGAGGCCCTGGGCCTGCCCCCCCCGTCCTCTAGCCCCACCCCCAGCACCCTCGGCCCCGCCCCCAGCCCTGACTCCGCCCCCAGCACCCCAGGTCTCCTGCACCAGCACCGGAAGTCAGATCATCAACGGTGAGGACTGCCACCCGAACTCGCAGCCCTGGCAGGCCGCCCTGTTCGCCGACAACGAGTTCTTCTGCTCGGGGGTCCTGGTGCACCCGCAGTGGGTGCTGTCAGCCGCGCACTGCGTGCAGGAGTGAGTGCAGGGCAGAGGTGGCCACGCTCCCAGGGGAGGGGGCCAGAGAACTGGGGGGGCTGTGCCCCGGGAAGAGCCCAGGAGCCCCAGGTCGGGGAACCCACCCCCCCAACCCCCCCCCGGGTACCCAGGCGGGCTCTGTTCCCCGGATGCAGCCGGGACCGGGGTGGGGCTGTGGTTGAGGATGGACGTGGCGCTGAGCTTACGGAGCCCTGGTCCCCAGGGCCTACACCGTGGGGCTGGGCCTGCACAGCCTGGAGGCCGAGCGAGAGCCGGGCAGCCGGATGATGGAGGCCACACTGTCCATCCAGCACCCGCAGTACAACAGCCCCTTCCTCGCCAACGACCTCATGCTCATCAAGCTGCAGCGGCCGGTGCTCCAGTCTCCCACCATCCGCACCGTCGGGGTCGCCTCCCGGTGCCCGGCCGCGGGCGACTCCTGCCTTGTTTCGGGCTGGGGTTTGCAGCGGAACGGTGAGCCCCTGAGGGTTCGCACGCGCCCCCACCCCCCCTCCCCGCCTCCCCAGGGGTCCCCCGCCCAGCCAGAGAGGCTGAGGCCGGGCTGTGTGTCCCAGGCAGGCTGCCCGGCGTGCTGCAGTGTGTGAACATCTCACTGGTCTCCGAGGAGATCTGCCGGTCCTTCTACGGCTCCGTGTACCACCCCAGCATGCTGTGTGCGGGCGGGGGCCTGGACCACAAGGATTCTTGCAATGTGAGACCCTGACGGGCAGCACAGGGGACTCGGGGGCAGACCCAGGGGACGGCGACAGGGGAGGGGAGGATGGACGGGGAGCAAGGGGCAGGGAGACAGAAACAGGGAGACACTGCAGGGGGGTGCAGGTCCAGAGCAGGCAGGAGCAGAGAGAGACACAGGCAGGAACCGCAAGAGGAACCTCCTACCCTGGGAAGAGGCACAGAGAGATTGAGAGCCAGAGAAGCGGCCATGAGCCACAAGGAGACAGGAGACAGATCCAGCAACCCCCAGGGAGAGGCAGCCAGGACCGGGGGGTCGGGGCGGGGGGCGGGGCACTGTTAGGTTCTACACACCTGTGTCTCTCCCTGGTCTCATGGGGGTCCTCCCTAGTCCCACGTCCAGCCCCGTCTCTCTCCCTCTCTCCCTCTCTCTCTCTGTGCAACAGGGTGACTCTGGGGGGCCCCTGATCTGCAATGGGTCCCTGCAGGGCCTGGTGTCATTCGGCCAAGCCCAGTGCGGCCAGCCAGGCTTCCCAAGCGTCTACACCAACCTCCACAAGTTCAGAACCTGGATAGAGGAAGTCATCCGGACCAGCTAGCCACGGGGGCTGGGACCTGTGATACCGACCCCCAGACACAGGCCGCGGAAGGAATTCAGGGGGATGCCCGCCCTGCCTCCCTCAGCCCGAGAGTCCACACCGCCAGGGCTCTGGTCCTGTGCACAGTGCCCCCTGGTGGCCCAGCGTCAGCACAGCGTGGAGAAGGTGGCCTTCCCTGGATCCCACAATAAAAATCTCACAGAAGCACAGGTTCTGGTCGCAGCGTCCTCTTTGCCTCCTCTCCCATTCAAGGGGTTCCAGAAAAGGCGTCCCCTCCTCAGGTCTCAGTGTCCACATCTGAGAAACAGGAATGCCCACCAGGAGGGCCACAGGTGTCCGGAGAGCAGCCACTCCCCTGGGCAGTTCCGAGAGAACAGTTCTGAGGACGGCGTCCAGCTCCTGTGAGCCCGCGCCGCCCACGCTGAACTTCTGGACGTTTCTTGCTTGCTTTCGCTATGCGGCATTGGTTGGCCCATCTTCCCGTCTCTCTTCTTAACCACATTCTAAGGGGTTTCAGTTTGCTGTGCCTGGGGGGCTGGTGGGAGGGCCCTGGAGAAGGCTGTTGAGAGTGAGAGAGCCAGGCATGGGCAGAGAGGAGACCGAGAGAGAGAGAGAGAAAGAGAGAGAGAGAGAGGTCTTCCATCCAGTGGTTCACTCCCCAAATGGCTGCAGTGGTTGGAGCTGTGCCGATCAGGAGCCAGGAGCTTCCTCTGGGTCTCCCACGTGGGTGCAGAGGCCCAAGCACTTGGGCCATCTTCTACTGCTTTCCCAGGCCATCAGCAGGGAGCTGGATTGGAAGAGGAGCAGCTGGGACTCGAACTGTTGCCCATATGGGATGCCGGCACTGCAGCTGGAGGATTAACCCATTACACCACAGCGCCAGCCCCAGTGGGATTCTTAGAACCTGATAGGACAGGGCCAGGCACCCGGCGTAGCGGCTAAGATGCTGTCTGGGACACCCACATCTCTCATGGGAGCTGCCGGGTGTGAGGCCAGCAGCCCGCTAAGGCCAATCCCAGCAGGTGGGGTCATGTCTCAAGGAGCCGGGTCCCTGGCACGCACCTGGGAAGCCTGGATTGGGTTCCCGTCTCCTGGTGTTGGCTCTGGTTCAATCTGAAGCTATTGTGGGCATTTGGGGAGTGAACCAAGGGATGAGCTCGCTCTCTCTCTCTCTGCCTCTGCCTCTTTGTGACTCTGCCTTTCAAATAAATAAATAAACCTTTTTTAAAAAGTTTATGGGAATGCAGAAAATAAAAAAAAAACCTGTGTGTGAATTTCAAAACTTTGTTTGCACTGAAATAAGCTTATCTTTGAATTCCGTTTCTCCATGAACTCTCTGAAGCCTGCTCTGCCCGGCGATCAGCAAGTCCACTCTTAGGCATCCAGATAAGAGCCATAAAAAAAAAAAAAACTTGCCTAAGAATAGGTTTGTAGTAGCTTTGCTCCCAATACCCAAATAGCGTCCAAAGAAACGCGCATCTGTAGGCAAAAGGAGAAACAGAGCTTGACATCCACGCTCTGCAGAGACACAACGACTGGTGTTCGGCTCTCAGAACTGCAGTGCTGGGTCAAGACCACACGGGAGAGCGTGCACCCTGTGCTCCCTGCGTGTGAAGCTCCAGGGCAGGCGCCATACATGCCTGCTTGCTGGGATGAGCGGGAGCAGGTAGAGAAGCAGATTGGGAGGGGGGGGCAGTGCTGTGCCGTTGTAGGCTAAGCCTCCACCTGCAGTGCCGGCATCCCATATGGGCGCCGTTTGAGTCCCAGCTCCTCTACTTCCAACCCAGCTCTCTGCTGTGGCCTGGGAAAGCAGCAGAGGATGGCCCAGATGCTTGGGCCCCTGCACCCACGTGGGGGAGACCCGGAAGAAGCTCCTGGCTCCTGGCTTCAGATGAGCCCAGCTCTAGCCATTGCTGCCATTTGGGGAGTGAACCAGTGGATGGAAGACCTCTCTCTCTTTCTCTCTCTCCCTCTCTATCTGTAACTCTATCTCAAAAAAAAAGGTTTAAAAAACTTTCTAAATTTATTTGAAAGATGGACAGTCAGAGACAGACAGAGTTCTTCCATCCACTGGTTCCCTCCCCAGATGCCCACAGGAGCCCTCCTTACAGTAAAGTTACAAAAAGATCCAGGCACTCTGGGAACTTCTCCCATGTCCCTTCCTGATTTATTTCTCTTCTTTTTTTTAAAGATTTTTATTTATTTATTCGACAGGCAGAGTTACAGAGACAGAGAGAGACAGACAGAGAGAGAGGCTTCCATCCACTGGTTCACTCCCCAAATGGCAGCAATGGCCAGAGCTGGGCCAGTCCAAAGCCAGGAGCCTTTTCCAGTCTCCCCTGTGGATGCAGGTGCCTAAGCACTTGGGCCATCTTCTACTGCTTTCCCAGGAGCATTAGCAGGGAGCTGGATCCGAAAAGGAGCAGCCAGGACTTGAACCGGTGTCCATGTGGGATACTGGCACTGCAGACAAAGGCTTAGCCTACTGTGCCACAGCGCCAGCCCCTAGGAATGTTTTGAAGTACACCTCAATTAACAAACCACGTTCAGCATTTGCAGAAATGAGGTAGGCACTGAGCTATGCAGGACATGCCCACACATTCCAGGGTTCCGCTACGTGCAGCACCTTGTCTGCCCGCAGGTGATCAAGCTAGAAACCACGACAGAGCCCAGAAACTTCCCAGGGGGTCTGGTTTTAAAAGGGCATTTCTGCAGAACCCACAGCTCACCCAACAACTGGAACGGGAATCAGAAAATATTCTGACAAATGTTCGTGGAATCAGATACATCAATTTTACACAAGAAGGTACTTGCAAAAAGTTTGCGGCACGTGGAATTCCAAGTTTATTAAAATCAAGATTCAAAGTTTATAAAAATCAATATTTGTGGACTTTTAAAAAATATTTCTTTATTTATTTAGGGGTCATTCCCCCAGAGGGGACAAAGAGAGCAGAGGGAAAACAAGACTGCAAACCAGGACAAAACGGTTGAAAGTGTGGACTTAGGAAGCCTAATGCATTCCAAGCAAGGTAATAATGCAAACCGTTGTCTAGACACATAGCAGATAAATTACAGAGTGCCCCAAAGAGAAGGCAGGAGAAGGGATGGGAGAGAGAACAGTTCAGGTACAGGGAGGAGCAACCACAAACACTCAGGTTCCAGGCGGCAGCAGAGCAGGATCACCGGTCCCAGGAGCTCCCTGCCAAGCCCCACCCTGTCCTTGGCGAGCCTTCGGGAGCCAGGGTGAGAGACGCAGTCGTTTGCAAGAAACAGAAACCGTGGGGATTTGCCGCCAAGATGCCTGCACGCAAAGACACCTGCAAATGCGCAAGCTATGTGCCACGGGTCCCAAAGGCACCCAAAGTCAGTGTGCACTGGGGTATCGAGTAAGCACAGCACAGAATCCCACCCCGGGGAGTGAGCTCCGAGAGCTCCCGGCATGGGAGACCACCAGGGCAGCCTGGAGGTGCAGGCGGCATCGCTGCCCCTGCCCCCGCTCCGGGCACCTGATCCCTGCTCAGACACCTGATCCCTGCTCAGACACACACTAAGGAATAGCACGCGTAAACCCCAGAGCATCGTCTGGAATGCACGAGCGAGCGAGAGCAGGGAAGGCGCTGGGCACTCCCAGCTGCCCCTGCGACATCCAAGGCGTGAGCTTCCCAGCCTGCACCAGGAGCCCGGCCACGGTGGCCATTTCTCAGTGCTATGAGTGCCCCAAACGCCACCCAAGTGTTGGCTGTACAGTGGCTAAGGGTGCCTTGTGTGAATTTCTAAAGCAATAAGTATGTCAGTCTGTACTGGGGAGCAGCAGCTCGCCAGTCAACAAGGAGATGACTGCCATGGGTCCTGGGCGGGGGCGGCTTCCGTCCAGCTCGGCTTCCATTCCAGCTTCCTGCCGATGTGCACCGTGGACGGCTCAGGTATGGGGGTCCCTGCCACCCACATGGGAGACAGGGTGGAGTCCTGGCCCAGCCCTGGCCATTGCAGGCATCTGGGGAGGGAACCAGCACATGGAAGACCTCTCTCTCTGCCTTTCAAATTAATAAAAACTTTTAAAAAATTAATGTATTCTCAGGTCCTCGACTGTTGAGCAAAGCAAGCAAGCAGTAAAGAGTTCTTTCACTCTCGACTTGGTTAAGATGAACGTGCATGATTAAATAAATAAATAAATCAGTGTCAGCATCCCATGTGGGTGCCAGTTCGAGTCCCGGCTGCTCCACTTCCGATCCAGCTCTCTGCTGTGGCCTGGGAAAGCAGTAGAAGATGGCCCAAGTCCTGGGGAGACCCAGAAGAAACTCTTGGCTTTGGATCAGCCCAGCTCTGGCTACTGCAGCCATTTGGGGAGGGAACCAGCAGATGGAAGACCTCTCTCTCTCTCTCTCTCTGTCTCTCCCTCTCTCTGTCTATAACTCTGCCTCTCAAACAAATAAACAAATCCTTTTAAAAAAAATCAGGGGCAGCCGGCGATATGGCTCACTAGGCTAATCCTCCGCCTGTGGCGCCAGTACCCCGGGTTCTAGTCCCGGTCGGGGTGCCAGATTCTGTCCCGGTTGCCCCTCTTCCAGGCCAGCTCTCTGCTGTGGTCCGAGAAGGCAGTGGAGGATGGCCCAAGTGCTTGGGCCCTGCACCCGCATGGGAGACCAGGAGGAAGCATCTGGCTCCTGGCTTTGTATCGGTGCAGCGTGCCAGCCATTGTGGCCATTTGGGGGGTGAACCAACAGAAAGAAGACCTTTCTCTCTGTCTCTCTCTCTCTCACTGTCTAACTCTGCCTGTCAAAAAAATTTTAAAAAGAACAGAAAAAAGTGTGATCAGAAGTCAGACACAGGGCTGGGGTCCAGCTCAGGGGTGCAGGCGCCAGGTTCACCTGCCCACGGCCCACACCTGGGCTTCCCACCTGCAGCTCCTGCCAGTGCAGACCCCAGGAGGCAGCAGTGGCAGCTCGAGCAATGGGATGGAGAACCTGGCTCCAGCTGTGGCCCTGGTGCGGCTCCAGCTTTTGTGGGCATTTGGAGAGAGAACCAGCAGAAGGGATCTCTCTCTCTCTCTCTCTCTCTCTCTCTCTCTCTCTCTCTCTCTGAAATAAATAAATTTAAACATTTCCAAAACACCATCTCAGGACTCCATGATGACAACTGGATCATAATAGGAAGAGTGAATCCAGACATCCAAGTGGGAGTATCAAAATCATTAGAACGGAAAGACACACGGGAAGTGTGCACAGCTACGTTCGCAGGGAGCAGCAGATCGGGGGTTTTAGGATATTCCAAGAAAGGAGGCGCTCATCTGAGAACAGCAGAGCAATCCCAGCACAAGCGGGAAACGACCTCTGCAGGGCCAGCCTGAGGGAGGGCAGCTGGGACGTGTGTCCGTATCTCCCCCCTTCCTGGTCCCTGCTGCGGCCATGTGAGCTGCGACATTGCTGTGTCTGCCTGCTGGGAAAAGTGTGTCCACCAGCCCGAGGGCAGGACTCTGGCCAGAGCCGCTGATAAGCCCCGGTGTGGCTCCCAGCAGTGCAGCCATAGGTGGGAACCCAGCCAGCCAGGGTCAAGCAGGTGCGTGAATGGGGGTGAGGATGCCTGTGCCATCTCTCTCTCTCTCTCTCTCTCTCTCTCTCCTCTCTCTGTACCCCCTGCTGGCTCTCACACATTCTACTCTGTGTCTCCATCACCCTGATTCTTCTCAGTTCTAATTCTCCCCCTCTTGGCCCCATCACCCCATCTTCTAACTGACACTGCCCTCCACTGTCTCTCGCTCTGCCTCGACGTCCCCAGGCTCAGTGTCCCAAGGTCAGACTCTCAGAGCTGCAGGGGCCCTGGCTGCAGCCCTGCCCTGCCCAGAGAACCCAGGCGGCCACAGTGGGAAAATGCAAGCCCCTACACACATACACACGCACGCACACACACATGCACACGCACATAGATGTGCACACACGCACGCACACACAGGCGTGCACACATGCATGCACACATACACACACAGGCACACATGCACACACAGGTGCACACACATGTGCACACGCACACACAGGTGCGCGCACACACGCGCATGAACACACATGCACACACGCACACACACCTGCATCACTTCACGTATTTGTCAGGTACAATGTTAAGAAACAAGCACTTGACCTCTGGCCCCAGCTCCATGGGGACAGAAGCTCTCAGGCTCGGGGCCCTGGCCGACCAGGCCATCTTGCAAGTTGTCCAGTCAAGGGACCAGGCTCCAGGAGAGGACGGTGGGAGTGACCTGTAGCCAGCCCATCAGGGGCCAGGGCCCGCCCAGGACTTCTGGTGGGGGCGGCCTCTGGGGTCCGCGCTGACCCCTGACAGGTAGCACAGCCTCCTGGTGCCCGAGGTCGGCTTAATTGAGAAAAAGCCCACGCACCTGCTCCCGGAAGTTAGCCTTCTTCCACATCGCATGCTGTTAAGTCAACAGTTTTAATAAAAGCGCTCATGATCTCTCTGTGTGTAACTCTGACTTTCAAGTAAATAAATAAATCTTAAAAGGGGGACCGTGGCGCTGTGGCATAGCAGGTAAAGCTGCCACCTGCAGCACCAGCATCCCATATGGCCGCCGGTTCGAGGCACGGCTGCTCCACTTCCGATCCAGCTCTCTGCTATGGCCTGGGAAAGCAGCGGAAGATGCCAAGTCCTTGGGCCCTGCAGCTGCGTGGGAGACCTGAAGAAGCTCCTGGCACCTGGCTTTGTATCAGCTCAGCTCTGGCATTTGGGGAGTGAACCAGCAGATGGAAGACCTCTCTCTCTCTCTCTGCCTCTCTGTAACTCTGCTTTTCAAATAAATAAATAAATCATTTTTAAAGCCAAGTATATACAATGGATAATAAACTTTTAAATTAAATGTTTTAGTATAAAGTTTTCATTGTAATACATTTTTTAACCAGAAAAAGATACTTTTTATGCAAGTAACTGCAAATGGGAAACCAGAGGGGGACAGCCTGGGACATAAAATGACTGCCCCCTCCCCGACAGAACAGGAGGATCGGGACAGGGACACCTGTCGTCATGGACACGGCCGCCCCCGCCCCCACTCTGCCAGCGGCTCTTCGAGTGGAGAGGAACGTAGCAGACCGAAGCACTGAACAAAACACACAGCTGTGCACAGGTCGCGTGTGAGCACAGGGAAGCCGGGACCAGAACCGTGGAGGGGGCTGGCAGGGCCGGTGTGCGGAGGGGGAAGCCGCCAGGGCTGGGGGTGCAGCCCCAGCCCCCCTTAGGTGGCCCCAGGGGGAGCCCGGCCGCACCCGGACAACGGGTGACCCTGCCGCCTGCCTATACACACTCAGCTCCCAGCGTGAGGGCCAAGGGGTTCAAACACCGGCCGTTTCTTCTTGTACCCCAAAGAGGGCTGGTACAGGCAGGATGAGAGGAGGGGCGGAAGGAAGGTGGGTGTCCCGGGGGCCATGCACCGCCCTCCACTGGGGAGTGGGCTGGGGCCTGGCCTCTGAAGACCAGGGGAGCCTCCTCGCCCCAGGCCCCTCTACGGGAAGCCAGAGAGGAGCCGTGGAGCAGAGAAATGGCCCTCACACCCAGAGCCCCAGGGGCAAGGGGAGAGGCGACATAGCAGGTGCAGGACGCCGCTGGGAGCGGAGGCCCGAGGCAGCTGCTGCCCACTGCGCAGACGCAGGGCGCCTCCGCCCTCTCCCAGGAGCCGCAGGGCGCGCCCCCACCCCAAGGTGCCGTGGGGCTTGCGCAGGTGGGAGCCAGGGACGGCTGTGCAGCCCCAGACGAAGATGGTGGAGCCGGCGCACGGCGGCCGCCCCCACCCTAGGACCCCGCACTCCGCTGGACTCGCTGCGGTGCGCGCTGCGGGCTGCGCCCAGCCCCGGCCTGGAGCCTCCACTCTGAGTCTCCATCGGGGTTATCTAATAATTTTTTAAACTGCAAATTGTATCATCTTAAATTACAATATGAATTTTAGATTTTAATAAATGTTGAAAGTATAACAAATTTTAATTGATATTATTAAGTTAGAATAATTGTTAGATTTAAGTTCGTAATTTAGTTTACGGGGGCCGGCGCTGTGGCGTAGCGGGTAGGGCCGCCTTCTGCAGTGCCGGCATCCCATATGGGTGCTGGTTCGAGTCCCAGCTACTCTACTTCTGATCCAGCTCTCTGCTCCGGCCTGGGAAAGCAGTAGAAGATGGCCCAGGTCCTTGGGCCCCTGCACCCATGTGGGAGACCCGGAGGAGGCTCCTGGCTTCTGGCTTTGGATTAGCTCAGCTCCAGCCGTTGGAGCCATCTGGGGAGTGAACCAGCGGATGGAAGACCTCTCTCTCCCCCTGTCTCTGTCTCTCTCTCTCTCTCTCTGCCTCTCTGCAACTCTTTCAAATAAATAATTTTTTTTAAAAAACTCAATGACTAATTGAAGCATATAAAATTTTAATTAATTCTGCTTGATATAGAAATAAAATATGCAACCTTAATATGGTAATTTGGAGGAGACCTACTTTTTATTGCTTAACAGAGGAAAAATGAGCCAGCGACACCGCACAGGACCGTGGGGGCGGACCGACAGTCCCTTCCTATTCTCATTATTGCGTCCACCTGGATGGACATGAACTTGCTCCCCAACTGATCCTCCACAGGTGGCCTCCTGAGCGTAAGGGGCACACAAGGACAAAATGGTGACACCTGGGTCCCTGTGGCACCCCCTGCCTTGAAGAAAAGGCGGACAGCCCGCGCATCCCCAAGGGTCTCCGCGCCCAGCCGAGGGGGCAGGCAGGCCGGCCGCCGTGGCCTCGCTGGCCCTCTGTTGTGTTCAGAGTGCCCGGCTCGGTCGGCTTTCCCCGCTTCGGCTAAGGCACCTGTGGCTGGCAGAGGCGTGTGGAGACAGGAGGCTGCTCAGGCTCGGCCTCGGGGGGATTTTGGAGCCCAGGGGTTCAGGCTGTGCGGGAGGTGCGGGAGGGGGAGACAGGCAGCCAGCGCGCAGGCGGTCCCTCCCTTGGGAATGCTGGGGTCCCCGGGAACCAGCTCAGCACCCCAGCGACCCAGCCTCCTCCCCTCGGCTTCACCTGCCGGTGAAGGGGTGCGCTTGCAGCACAGGGACTTCCAGACAAATCGCGTCCAAGCCGCGGCAGCCCCCGCGTGCCCCGAGACCCCCAGACTCTGAGCCCTGCGCTCCCTGATGTGAGAGTCCCGCTCCGGGGGCCCGGCCTGACCGGGTGGGGGAGGGGGACGCACGCCGCACCTGCAGGCCGCCTCCAGCGCCCCTGTCTCTGGGCACGCGCGCTCGTTGGTGCCTTATCTGCGGCTGCAGAAGCGTAATTGGGGCCGGGAGCGTCTGACCCGCCACCGCTGACGTCACTCCTCTCCGGGCCTTTACCGTAAGTGAGTGCTGAGCTTGGGTCTGCATTCCAAACCCCAAGATCGCACTCCGCCCCGGGGGTGGGAGGGGGGCCAGGCTGCGGATGCCACAGCACAGGCTGGTGGCTCCCAGGGGCCCCTGGACCTCAGACCCAGCCTGGAGACGCCAGCCTGCAGCCCAGAGTCCCGGCGCAACCCCAGCCACAGGCTGACACAGGCGGGGAGGCAGCAGGAGAGCCAGCCATAGAGACACAGAGGAGATGGAGAGGGGTGTGTGTCTGTGTGTCTGTGCAGGAGTGTGTGTGAGTGTGTGTGTCCGTGTGTGTATCTCTGTGTATGTGTGAATTGTGTGTGCGAGTGTGTGTTCTATCTGAAAGAACCAGATCCGGACACACACTATCCCGAAATATCAGAAACCCGGACGGAGGCATACAACGGCCAAGAGCCAGAGACCTTTCACTCACGGTCACCCACGCAGCACTGACCAAGCGCCTACCCTGTGCTCGGCGTGGTTCCTGGGGCTTTGAATAAATCCAGGAATAAGCTGCGTGGTGGCTCAGTGGGCCTAGACTGCAGCCTGCAACGCCGCCATCCCCCATGAGTGCAGGTTCGAGTCCCGGCTGCTCCACTTCCGATCTGGCTGCCTGCTAATGTTCCAGTGTTTGGGCCCCTGCACCCACGTGGGAGACCCAGATAGGAGATCCAGGCTCCTGGCTTCAGCTTGGCACAGCCCCAGCTGTTGCGGCCATTTGGGGGAGTGCATTGGCAGATGGAAGATCTCCCCCCCCCCGTAACTGCTTTCCAAGAAGTAAATAAATAAATTTTAAACATAAAATACAAATAAGAGCACTGGCAAAGATTCTCACCCTTGCTGGAACGGACAGGTACGAAGGACAGCACATCCGTCTGATGAAAATAAACCACCTATGAGACCTCCATCTATGCCGTTGATAAACCATCATGGGTGGATAGAAATAATATATAATAAACAGGAAGGGGGCTCGGGGTGGGGGAGGGGGAGGACCGAAGTCAACCATGACACCTGCTACGGCGCAATCCTACCCAGCATCCGAACGGGATGGAGACACCGCACTCACACCGCCATGGCCAGAACACAGCCCAGTGGCCACCAGGGGCTGGGGGCTGGCCCGCGGAATGTGGGGGTGACAGTGGTAACTCGGCCGCACATGGAGAAGATTTCAAAACATGTGTGCAGGAGCGGAATTAAAAGACGCGTGTAGTTTGGTGCCAGGAAGTTCTGGGATCCACACACGGTGTCTCCACGAACTTCTTGGAGACCCCTTGTGTTTGTCAAAATCCGCAGAGCAGGTGAACTTTGTGGAAATTACAGTTTTATTTTTAAAGGAAAGAATGAGATGGCGAAGGGAGACTTGCTGAGAAAGGGACTTGGGTGCAGAGATTTGAAAAGAAAGGTGCGCTTCCGGGGGCAGGGTACCCGGCACAGGGGCTGGTGCAAAGGCCGTGAGACGGGTGCAGAACGGGGGGCAGCCGGGGGGGGGGCCTGCCAGGGGGGTCTGCGGGGGCTCAGAAGCCATTCTGATTCAAGAGCCAAGAGGCACAGAGAGTCTCCAAGGCGCAGAGAAAGCCAGGGAGAGGGGAGGCTCAGAGGAAGAGGGTCAGAGAGAACCAGGCAACAGGAGACAGAGCCTGGGCGACAGGAGTTCCAGGAAGGGTAGAGAGACAGCCGCGGGCTGAGGGCCGGGGCCCCAGGAATGCACCCCGGGTCTCCCTGCGGGTCTCCTCTGATCAGGCCAGGGCAGCCTGGGGGAGTGTCATGGAATGTGCACCGGCCGGCCCGGGGCTAGGCGGGCCGAGCCCGGGGTGCTCATAAGCTCCCTAGGAGGCAGCGGAAGGAGGAGACCAGCCCAGTGCAGTGCAGGACCCAGGGTCCCAGAGACGCCCACGCCGACGACACCCACGCCGACGACTGCCTCCCCCGGACCGTGCACTCTGCTGATCCCTCTCTTGGGTCTCTCTTTCACACACGGTGTGTGGTGAGGTTTTTCAGACCAGGGTCTCGGGGCTCAGGCTGTGTGACCCTGGGCAAGTCGCTTAACCTCTCAGTGCGTCTGGGAAGCCGCTTGCTGAGTGCCTCTTCGCGGGGAGATGGGGGTTGGTCCCAGCAGGCAGCGGGCAGAGCCCTGAGCAGGGCGTGCGTGCAACCCGGGGCCGCTCCCATCACAGCGCCGAGGCCAAGCGCTGCCCTAGCTCCTGGTTTGGGGTCTCTCGGGGCTTGGATGGGGAGGGTCTGTTGGGGGGGCGGAGACGGCTGAGGTCGGGGAGTCACCGGCACCCCCTCCGTCCCTGCAGGTGCAGCCACAGCGATGCCAGCAGCAGCAGCAGCAGCCTTCGGGGCCTGGCTCCTGGGCTGCGCCGTCCACCTGGCCTCAGGTACCGAGTGTGTGTCCTGTGCGTGTCTGAGGAGCCTGGAGGCCGCAGTCCGAGCCGCAGGCGCAGCCGGGCTCGGTTCTCTCTTCCCCTCTCTCAGAGGGCTGGGAGCGGCCCCAGCGCAGCCCCCAGCGCACATGTGTGCGTGCGCCCGTGTGACATGTGTGTGGCGTGTGATGCATGCGCCGTGTGCGTGCGGTGCCGTGGTGCGTATCCTGTTGTGTGCGGTGCGTGCTAGGTGTGGCACCGGGGGGGGGCATGGACCTTGCTGGGGCGCTGTGGGGTCTCCGGGAAGCGGTGGCTGGGCCCTAGGTGAACCTGCCCCGGTGCGCAGCACCGCGCGGACGCCTGCAGGGACGGCGTGGGGCGCGGGATGACCGGAGTGTGCGGTCCGGCACGGCGTCGGGGGAGCTGCGGGGCAAGAGGGGTGAGGCTTGGAGCCGCCCCTTCCGGCCTCGCCCGGGCCGCTGCTCCCGCCGCCGCCTGACCGCTCCCCCCCACCGCCCCGTCCTGGCCCCGCCCCAGGAGCTGTCATTCCTCTCCGAGAAGCCGGTGCGCCAGCCTCCAGTGCCTTCTCCCAAGCCAAAGAAATCCTCATTTCCGGCGGCCATGCGTGCAGGCCGCACTCGCAGCCCTGGCAGGCGGCGCTGTTCGACGGAAGTTTTTTGTTCTGCGGGGGCATCCTGGTGCACCCGCAGTGGGTGCTGTCGGCGGCCCACTGCTTCCAGGAGTGAGCGAGGGGCGGGGCCTGTGGGGGCGGGGCTCGAGGGAGGGGGCAGGGCCTGCGAGGGGCGGGGCTCGAGAGGGGCGGGGCCTTGGGCCGGGGCGGGGCACTGCTGTTAGTAGGGCCTGAAGCAGTTTGGGGGTGCAGAAGAGGCGGCGGTCGCTATGGTTACCGACTGCCCGCCGTCCTCAGGTCCTACACCATCGGGCTGGGCCTGCACAACCTCTCAGCCCAAGAACCGGGCAGCCAGATGATCGAAGCCAAGCTCTCCGTGCTCCACCCGGACTACGACAACCCCCAACTGGCCAATGACCTCATGCTCATCAAGCTGAACAAGGCGGCCGTGGAATCCGACACCGTCCACACCATCCCCGTCGCCTCGCAGTGCCCGGTCCCCGGGACCAAATGCTTGGTGTCCGGCTGGGGTCGCCTGTCGGACGGTGAGTCCCGGGGGCGGGGGGCCGCCTCCGACCGCGGCTGTCGCGGCCCAGCTGGTGTTTCTGACCCAGTGTCCTTGTCACAGGGAATTTACCCCAGGTCCTGCAGTGTGCGACCATCCCCGTGGTGTCCGAGCTGTTCTGCCGCAACTCCTTCCCCGGCCTGTACCACCCTAGCATGTTCTGTGCGGGCGGCAGGGACATCAGGGACTCTTGCCGGGTAAGACACGGGGCCAGGGAGGAGAACCAGAATGGACCTTGAGGGGTAGGGGACACACGGGCGACACGGGAAAGGGGGCAGCGGCTGAGACTCGGAAACACGGGGAGCCCCAGAGAGAAGATGGGGGCACGGAGCCAGCCCTGGGGAGCCGCCGCGCAAAAGCCAAACGTCAATGGGTGCAGTTCTCAAGAGCACCGCTTGGGGGCGCAGTCTGGGGCTGCATCCCTGCCCCAGCCGGATGCCCAACTCGGGGGGCCCTGGCTACCAGCGGCGGTGCGCGCGGGTGTGTCTCCAGTTTTGCCCACCAGTCTCTGGGTTTTTCCCTGCTCTGGGGCCTCACTGTAGGGGTCAGCGCTGTCTGCCGGCCGGTGGCCTCCACGTGTCCACTCCCGCCCTGGGGCTGCTGCCTTCGATCTGTCTCCAGCTCTCTCTCTCTCTCTCTCTTCCTCCACAGGGAGACTCTGGGGGCCCCCTGGTCTGCAACGGGACCCTGCAGGGCCTCGTGTCCTGGGGACCGACCCCGTGTGGCCAACTCAACCTACCAGGCGTCTACACCAACCTCTGTCTCTTCACTGAGTGGATCCAGCGGATCATCCAGAACAATTAACCACAGACGTGAAGTCCCGGCTGCTCCACTGCCCACCCAGCTCCCTGCTCGTGAGCCCGGGGAGGACAGCAGAAGGTGGTCCAAGTGCTTAGACCCCTGCGCCCACGTGGGAGACCTGGAGGAGCTCCGGGGTCCCGGCTGCAGCTGCTGCAGCCCTCGGGGAGTGTGTGTGTGTCTCTGTGTCTCTCTCTCCGTCAATCTGCCTTTCAAATAAATGAAATCTTGAAAAGGACGCCCAGCTAGCACGCGGTCTGTCGGGAGAGCTGTATTTCCCGTGGGGATGGCACAAAGTCTTGCTCGCAGGAGGCCTGTTCGGTGCCCCCTCCCAAGGCTAGGGCGCCTCGGGCTCCGGGAGTCCTCCTGCTCCGCCCCGATCGCCCTCGGACTCAGGGTCCACGCGAGCCCCGTGCCCTCCGCCGCCCACCCCGCCCTGAGCCCGGCCTGGCCCTGCGGGACTGAGGGGACCGGATGTCAGGGGACCGGATGTCGCGGTCCCAGAAGGCGGCACCGGGGAGCACGCGGTGCGGAGAACCAGGGGCCAAAAGGGAAAGCAAAGTTGAACCCCTCTAGGACAGGGTCCGCCAGGAGGCCCAGCACCTGCCCCTCAGGGGGCGGGGACCATGCGGAAACCCTCAAGGTTCCTATCCTGCACCAGGCCACACCCACCACGGCGCAGACGTGGGCAGCGCCAGGGAGGCTCCTGATTGGCGCGGAGCGAGGGCGGGGGCGGGGCCAGTCTCATCAATATGACGTCAGGGCGGTGGATGCTAGGTGGTGGAGAGAGCTCCGTGGGCCCAGACACTGCGCACGCGCAGACTGTGCTCGCCCAGGCGCACCTGCGTGGAGCTGTGTGGGCGGGCGGCAATCTGCAAGGGCACAGACAGATGGGTAGGAGAGTGGGTAGCCTGAGGTTTGCCGAGCCCTTTGGGAATCTGGGGACACCACCACCATGCCAGCCCCTTGGCGGGAGATCTGAGAAGCTAAACACGTGTCAAGTGTTTCCACAGAGAGGGTCAGCAGCCTTGGCTGGGGGGGGAGGTGCGCATGCCTCAGCTCCCAGCACCTTGTCACCGTTCTAGGCCTCTGGGAGAGGAAAGAGACCCAGGGGACCACCGTACCCCCCCTCCCCGTGCCCGTCTCTACCTCCGTGTCATTCACGCGTGGTTTGTCCACCGTCTGTCCGGAAGTCCCTGGTGTTTTTAAGCTCTCTCCTTTTAGGTTTTACATGGGCATGGGTGTGCCTCAGCAGCGAAGGCACGCGTGGTCATGCGTGTGTAAGTCATGCAGGTGCACACACACACTCATGCACACACTGGGACACAGGAGTTTCAGCCAAATTCATACTCTCCAGCGTGGGTCTGGATATACAAGGCCACAGATGAACATAGTTGCACACAGGGCCTGGGCAGACGAGGTGGGGGCCTTAATAAGGGCACACGGGGCGAGGCACTCGGGCCCCACACTGGCACACAGACAGGGGTCTATAGTGGGGTGATGGTATCCAGAGCCTGCCCACCCGGGCTCAGACACACCCGCGTTGACTAAACAAATTATTTCGCAGTGCGCTTCCCTTGCCTTGTGGGTAAACTGGAGACTTCTGAAGAGGTGAGATGAAGGGGGGACTGACATCCGGACACCGCTAATAAATATCAAGTATTGTAAGTAATTTATATAACGAGTTCACAGACACTTAGGTGTGGACATTCAGGTTTGGGATACAACTCTGGCCAGAGTGACTCAGACAGGCCCGTGGGTGGTCCCGAGGGTCAGAAGGGGCCACAGTTCTCCACGGGGCTCTTGCCTTCTGACGTGACTTCTGAAACAAGGCCTTACACCATTTTGCTCAAGGTGTCTACCGCGGAGAGCTGCCCGGAAAGCAGTCTGGCGAGATAGCTATCTCCACAGGCAGGGTTGGTTTACCGTCCAAGATAATAAGGGTAGCGTGTCCCCAGAACTCACTTGTTTAATGTCCTGGACAACAAACAGAAATAAAATCCCTCCCTGCAGGGCAGCTCTGTTTGCGGCCTGGGACAATAAAGACAGCATCGCCTCGGGGACGATGGCTGGGCAAGGTTGCTGGCAACCCTTTTGTGAGACTGAGGATTCCCAACTAAAAATCCCCCGCGGTGTGCAGACTCCCGCTGGCCTGCTCTGGTCACCCCCGAGTGACTGGAGGGGCAGGTGCACCGATGTGAACATGCACCCCGAAGGACCTGGGGGCCGGGGGAACGGCCGTGGACATGAAGTCCATGCAGCCTGCCCTGCCAGGAGTCAAGGCCTTTGTCTGCCCCCAGGCATTCACGTGTCCAGGCAGCCTTCAGGAAACTGTGCCAGGCTGACTGATGTGGTCAAACATCAGTAGAATCCCAAACCCTTCAGAGTCGCTGACAGACGCTCGGGCACTGAGGCTGCCCCTGGCCAGCTGGAGTCAGAGGTAGGAGGGGGACCCAGCTGGCCAGAGCCAGGTGGTGGGGGAGGGACCACAACTTAGCGGCACTTTGGGGACAAAGCTGAACCCTGCCAGCTCCCAGTGTTCCCCTCCAGAGACAAAGTCACGCCGCCTGCTGCTTAAGAAGCCTCCTCTCACCACTCCTGTCCTTCCCCGTCCCCCACCTGCCACTGGTCTTGGGTTCCACATCCCCCACGCACCAGGACAGACCCCCCTGGCACCCCACAGCCTGTCCCACCCCAGCCACAGCCCACTTGCCCTGGATCTTCTCCCTCCCCAGGACGGAAGCAGATGCCGCATCCTGTGTCTGGGCCCAGCCCCGGCCGCCTATTCTGCCTCCAGCCTCCTGTCCAACTTCCCCTGACCTCAGAGGGCACTTTAAGCCCAAAACAAGCAGCAGAAAACAAATGACAAAATGGAGCATACGTGAATGAAACCAAAGACAAGAAATCAGTAGAAAAAACCAACCAAAACAGAAGTTAGTTCTTCTAAATGATCGATAAAATTGCTAAGCCTCTAGCCAAGGCAACCATGAAAAATAAATAAATAAATAAAATAGAGAATTGGGGCCAGCGCTGTGGCGTAGGGGTAAAACTACCATCTGCAGTGCCGGCATCCCATATAGGCACCAGTTCGAGTCCTGGATGCTTCACTTCTGATTCAGCTCCCTGCTGTGGCCTGGGACAGCAGTAGAAGATGGCCCAAGTCCTTGGGCCCCTGCACCCGCGTGTCAGACCCGGAAGAAGCTCCTGGTTCCTGGCTTTGGATCGGCATAGCTCCAGCCATTGCAGCCATTTGGGGAGTGAACCAGCAGATGGAAGACCTCTCTCTCTCTCTCTCTCTCTCCCTCTCCCTCTCCCTCTCCCTCTCCCTCTCCCTCCCTCTCCTGCTTTCTCTACTCTTTCAAATAAGTAAATAAATCTTTTTTAAAAATAGAGAAGACACATTTTACTAAGATCAGAAATGATAGCGTGTTCATCACCACGGATCCCTTGGACGGGAAAGGGACAGCAAAGCCTTGGCCGTGCTGGACTTAAGGGGGAGAGCACTGGCTGGGTCGACAGCCGCGTGCCAGGGGAGCCGTTCGTTTGCTCAAGCAGCGAAACCATGTTTGGAGCAGCAGCTGCAACCGGACTCGCTGCCACTTCCATTCTGCACAGGTGCACGGCAGGTGCGTGAGGATGAGGTGCGGCCCCTCGGGGGGCGCCCAGCAGTCACCACTGCATTCTCTCCTGCTGCTTATCTGAAAATCTACCATTCTGTCAACAATTCTACTGTGCCTACTGCACGCTTCTCTCTGGCCCTAGTGTGTTCTTGCTCATGTTCCACACTTCCGTGCCTCAGTATGCTTTTCAGCCTAATTTCCAAGTCAATCTGAAATCCGTTTCTCTCCACATTCAGGCTCAGCTAACGCCCCCTCCTCACCCTACGGCCTGTGGTCTGGACATAAGAGTCGGTCACTGGGTGCTGCCTCACAGCCCTAACTGGGAGCGCCTCCAAAGGACCACGAGGTCAGAGGTGCCCCCGACCCCGCGGGATGGCTCTGCCATCCCTAGCTGGTTTCTGTCCCCGGGGGGGATCTACTGCACCCCCAGCAACTCCTCAGCCTAATGGGACTCACTTCCTGCCAGCCTGCAGCCTTCCTGGGTGAGACAACCACACCCTCCCGTGGGCACCAGAATTCACCGCACCCTCCTGTTGCTGCGAAGCTCGGCTCCCGGTCGCTGCCTGCGCACACTGGTCCCGAGCACCACCCGCTGTCAGCCCGCACGGGGAGCAGCCCCCATCTCGTGACCAGCAACACGCCCGTGTGTCCCGCCGTCCCCCCGAAGTCCCCGGCAGCGTGAAGAGAAGGCACCGCATCTTCACGGAGCCCAGCACCTGCCCTCCAACCTGCTCCTACTTCCGGACGCCCCGTGGCGGGGACGGCTCTGTGTGGCCCCTCGAGACAGAGCCAGAGCCCCAGGCGCCCACCCCGCACCCAATGGCGAACTCAAGGGCCTGCGGGACTCCGACCCTGCTCATTCCAGACACAGGACGTGCCCCTGGCAGAGCCGTCCAGGGGTTGGCATTGGATCCCAGAGACTGTGTGGTCTTCCCGGGCCCTTGGGCCGTGCCTGACCATCGGCCAACACCTGCTCTGGGGGACCCCGGGCCGAGCTGCAGAGCCAGAGCCCACCCCCAGTTCTGGAAGCACCCCACGCCCCGCAGGCCGACTCCCCGCAGGCTCTCTGGACACTTGGGCCGGGCTGGGCCAGGCCGGGCTGGGCTGAAAGGCTCTGGAAGACCCCACCGGCAGACAGCACCGGCCGCTGGTCCATTTCCTCCCCCACTCAACCTGCACACGTGTTGCCTTTGCTCGTTTTAACGTGTGGCCCGTCACTGTCGACAACTACGGCAACCCAGAGTGGGACACCTCCTCCGGGTTCTGCGGGTTCCGCAGGGAATGTGCTGCCTCAGGGTGCACTGGGCAGCCCCAACGCTTCCCCCACAGAGCCGGGGCCGCCCAGCACTCTGGGCCCCCCTCCCGGGATCCCCCACCACGTCGAAGGCCCCTCTGCTCTCCGCTCAGGTTGTAGGCTCCGTCTGGCACGCGTTCCCCACAGAGGGCACCCAGTGCACCTGCCACCCACCCTCCCAGGCTGGGCCCCGCCCCTCCCACGTGGGTGTCCTTGAACACCGCCCAGGTCCCGGAGCGCGTGGGGAGGAGGCTGAAGCCACACCCACGTGCACCCCACCAGTCGACCCTGCCCCTGCACCACGTGACGTGGGCGGGAGGGCTGGAGGCGCCAGGTTGGGCGCCGAGCCCTGCACTTCGGCTGCCCAGGGTCTACAGAGGCTGCAGGATACAGAGCTCGGTGTGGACTCGACTTTACTCGCTGTGGAGGGGGTGGGGGGCACTCAGGGGTTGGCTGCCATGGTGTCCTCGATCCACTTCCGGTACCGCACCAGCTTGGTGTAGAGAGCCGGCTGCCTGGCCCGGGCGCACGGAATCCCGCCCCACGAGGTGAGGCCTTGCAGCTCACCGTCACAGACCAGGGGGCCCCCGGAGTCCCCCTGGAGCCAAAGGGACGAGAGAGCCAACGAGAAGGGTCAGCCCCCACCCCGTTCTGTCCAGGAAACCCGCCCGTCGGGCCTGGGCTGCGGACCGCTCATGTCATCTCCCCCGTTAGAGGAAGGAGACCGCCTCCAGAGGCCACGCCCAGGGGAGGTGGGGGAGGTGCCGCTGGAGTCCAGGCCAAGGGGCAGGGGCTTCAGGGTCCAGGACCCTCCCCCCACCCAGGGCTCAGCCAGAGGCCCCTCTCCAGGTCGCTCTGACGCCCCCTCCCCAGGGCACTGGGGAGCCACGGAGGACTGTGTGCAGGGGCAGGGCAGGGGCAGCTCTGAGACCAGGACATACTGGAGCCGGCTGGGGCGGGGGGGAACGAGGGAGGGGGAGAGACTGAGGCAGGGAGCCTGCGAGGAGCGCTGGGGGTCTGTCCAGGTAGGGGCAAGGCCTGGAGCCCCCTCCTCACTCCCTGACCCCTGAACTCTCTCGGCAGCCCCCAGGACCCTCGCTGCTCCTGCCAGCCCCGGGGGCCACACGGGCCCAGTCACCTGCGCCGTGTTGGCTCAGTGTCCCCCATCTCCTCCCGACTCCTCCCCCATCACTGTCCCCCTCAGCGGAACAGGGCTCCCTGGGGAAGGGGCTCTTCTCCCTCAGCCTCCGGCTGCCTTCTCAGCGTCTGGGCGGTGCCAGGCACATCACAGACGTTCTGTGAGGGACAGGTGAGCCACGCCAGGGAGCGGCCTGAGGCAGGGGGTGCCTGGAGGTGTGTGGGAAGGGGTGGGGACCCCGCTGGAGGCCCCGCCCACGACCAGGGTCCTCTCCCCCTTTCCTTTAAGACCCTGAGGTGGGGGCGGTGCTGTGGCACCGGGAGCTAAGCCGCCACCTGCACCTGCACCACCGGCATCCCACATGGGCACCCGCTCCTGTCCCAGCGTCCCCACTTCCGATCCAGCTCCCTGGTCCAAGCCCTTGGGCCTCTGCCTCCCATGTGGGAGACTCCTGGCTCCCGACTTCAGCCTGGGCCAGCCCTGGCCATTGCGGCCATTTGGGGAATGAACCAGCAGGTGGGAATTCTCTCTCTCTCTCTCTCTCTCTCTCTCTCTCTCTCTCTCTCTCTAACTCTGCCTTTCAAATAAAGAAATACAACCTTAAAAAAAAAAAGACTGGGGGGGAGAGGCTGGCGCACCTTGCAGGTGTCTTTGCCGCCTTCCAAGTGGCCGGCACAAAGCATAAACTCTGTCACCTTCTCAGAGTAGACGTTTCTGCACTCGTCACTGGACAGGAGACGGAGGTCCACACACTGGAGGCTCCTGGGGCGCAAGACTAGAGGCCAGGAGGGAAACGGGCTGCGGCCGGCCGGGCCCCTGCGCGCCCCGAGCCTCCCGCCCCGGCCCTGGGCATACACTTCTCCGGCTTGATGCTGCCCCAGCCCGAGGCGATGCAGGTGCTGCCCTCTCGGGGGTCCCGGGTGGGCAGGCCCAGCACCTGCACGGCGCCCGAGAGCCGCGCGGGCTCCGCCAGCCGCAGCAGCATGAGGTCGTGGCTGTCGTCTTCCCCGGCCGTGAGGTTCGCGCTCCCCAGGAGGCTCAGGTTGTAGAGGGGGTGCGGGAAGCTGCGGGCCACCTGCGCCAGCGTGGCCTCGGCTCCGTCCTCCAGCAGGCGGTCCAGCCCCAGCCAGACCTGCGTGTTGCTGGGCGGTGGGGGGACAGGCGGGCGTGAGGAGGGAGGGGGGCACGGGGAGAGGCTCCCCAAAGTGGCAAAGGGACACGGAGAATGAGAAAGTCCCGGGGAGGGAGGCAGAGGAGGGAAAATGCATCGGGGTGAGAGCGAGGGGCAGAGACAGAGGTGTGGGGAGGGGGGAGCGGCTTATGGGACACGGGTGAGCAGGGCAGAGAGAGAAGCCAGATGGTGAGGAAGGGGCCGCGGGGAGGCCAAGGGCAGAAGAGGGGGTACAGAGGAAGGAGCGGACAGGGAGAGAGACAGGGAGGGGTGGGGTCTGAGAGCTGCTCAGGGGCTGTGGGGTCCCAGCAGGGGGGCTGGCCTGCAGCCCAAGGCCAGCAACCCCCCCTCTTTCCCCTTCCCTCCATTGCCCCCCCCCAGCTGCAGCCCAGCCCTTCCTGTGTCCCCACCACCACCCAGGGGGGCTGCGGGTCCTACAGAGCAGGTGGGACACAGGTCTCCTGCCTTGGGGTCACCCTGGGGCTCAACCCGGGTGTGCTCAGTGTGGTGGGGGAGGCGCGGGACACAGGTGCAGGGGGGACAGACAGGGACAGAGATGGGTGCAGATTCACCCAGACAGGACAGAGACGGGGGACATACGGAGACAGAGACAGAGAGGGGGCAGGGAGACACAGTCCCAGGGCGAGACCCCCCACCCTGCACAGACAGAGCCAGGCACCCACCGAAGGACACAGGCAAGCAGACAGAAACAGAGAGGCAGTCATGGGGAGAGACGGGGAGCCCCAGGCAGCAGGGAGAGGGTGGCCCGGCCCCAGGTCATCCCAGGGGGAGGGCCTGACCCTCCTACTCACTCGCTGAAGCAGTGGGCGGCTGTGAGCACCCACTGGGGGTGCACCAGGACGCCCCCGCACGCTGTGAGACCACCGCGGTTCACAGCCACGTGCCAGGGCTGGGAGTGCTTGTCACATGCCCAGCCGCCTATGATCCGGGCCTGGACGAGGGGCGCGGCGCCTGCAGAGGGGTGCGGGGCAGGGCCAGGGCTGACGGGTCTGGGCCAGCACAGGGAGCTTCCGGCAGAGCACCCAGTGTGGGAACCAGGACGGTTTGGAACCTGGCAGCGCGGAGGGGCTGGGGTGAGGCTGGGCGCCTGCTTCTCTGATCTGGGGTGGACTGAGGGCCGGAGGGACAGGCTGGGTGCTGGGTCGGAAGGGGGGGACTACAGGGAGAGGAAGCAGTTGAGCCTGGGCCTGCTTTCCCTCCCACTGCCCCCGAGCCCCCCAGCCCCGCTCACCAGTGCCCCCCAGGGGCAGGGAGAGGCACAGAACCAGAAGCCACA
Source organism: Lepus europaeus (assembly GCF_033115175.1). Lineage (NCBI taxonomy): Eukaryota > Metazoa > Chordata > Mammalia > Lagomorpha > Leporidae > Lepus > Lepus europaeus. Next base: position 5,783,201 of record NC_084845.1, read on the forward strand.
TGGCGAGAGAGGTGTCAGGGTTGGTGGTGCGCTTAGGGCGGCGGAGCCTTCCCGGGGAGCCTTATACACAGTCCTCCCTCGGCCCTGCCCCTGCTGCCGGGGAGGGGGCTGCGTGTCTCCTCCCACACTCGGGCCGGCAGGGGGAGGGGAGCCAGTACTCGTCCTGACGACACCAGCTCCGCCTGGACGCGTTCCCAGGCCGGCCCTGTTTGTTCTAAGGGAGTCCAGGGGCTGGGATAATCACCGACCCTCAATACCAAGCCCGAGTACGTCTTTGCTCCCCAAGACCCCAAGTTCCCCGAAACGCCAGCACCACGGGGCTGGTTCTCACTCTCCCACCCAGCACCTACTTCCCCAAGTCCACCGCACTTCGCAAAGCACAGCAGAGCCTCGTGGCACCGCCCAGCCCAGCGCCCTCCGATCCGGACACCTGCGCCCCCCACGCCAACTTCCCCAGCCTGTGTGCACCCTAGGCGAGATCAGAGAAGTGCCAAGTGCATGGACGGAGACAGCAGTGCGGCTGGGATCGCCCCCAGCGAAGGCCCTGAGGACGGGGGCGGAGGGATTTGCTCACACCGTGACCCCTCCGCCCCTTCCCCTCCACAGCGCCCAGCTTCCCCGGACTCGGTGGGCGGAAGGCAGTTGGAGGGAGAGCCTCCTGGGTCCAGGAGTCCCCACCCAAACATCACCCAAAACTGACCCAGTCCAGTTTACCACCACCCCAGCCCCTGCGCTGTCCCCCATTTATAATCCAACCACATTGGTGTCCAGCCGGCGCCCACCTCTGAGCCTTCCGTCTCAAACCCCAGGCCTGACTGCGTCCGGACTACCGCAGCCATGCTCCCCGGCCAACACCACACCCAACCCTCCCCCACCCCGCACCAGCGCCAAGCCCAGCGCGCCCTGGCCCCGCCTCTAACCCACCCCCACCTGACCCTCCGCGCCCATCCCCCTCCGCCCTCAGCCCTCCACCCAGCACTTCAGCCAAAGGGAGCCAGGCACGGCCGCACCCCAACTCTCCAACGCGCCCACAAAGCCCTAACTCCAGGCCCTTGTCCCTCCATAATGGAAGCCCTTGTGCTTTTATGGACGGTGAAGGTCCCACCGCGGGTCCCACCGCGGGTCCCTGCGGCCGCAGCATCCCGTTTGGACACCAGCCCCTGGCCCGACACCGCGGAGGCCTCGAACCCCTTGGAGCCGGCCTGCGGCAGCCCGGAAATCACCACGTGGCCGGGCTGCGCGCAGGAATGTGACGTCACTATCCGGGCACCTCCTTGCGCAGACACCGCGTGCAGCCAGGAAGGCACCGCCCACTGACTGCCCGGATGCTGCGCATGCGCAGATGGGGCGCGCCTGGGTTTCCAGCTTTGCGTGGGTCGTCGCTCACACGTGACGTGAGGAGAAGGCGCGAAAGAGCCTCTGAGCTTTTGGGAGTCTGGATTTCCCACAGCATGGCTCCCGTGCGGCCAGCCCCTGCCCCCTCGGCGACCCCGGAGTCTTGCGTACTGGCAAGGTGGATGGCGCCGTCTCGGGTTCCAGCGCCGGAAGCTGCAGCCGCAGGCGCCTCGCGTGGACCTGGCCGGCCGCTCCCCTCAGCCCTCGGGGACACGAGGGCTTGGACCCCACGAGCTCCCGGCGCGGGGCCTCCGCCACCCGGGGCTCCGGACTATTCGGGCGCCGCCATTCTGAGCTCTTGGCATCGGGGTCCGGGGAGCTTCCACGCCGCGATGCCTCTGCCCCGGCCGTCTCCAGGGGCGGCGGTGGACGGGCTCCCCGGAGCGGCTTTGCTTGCTGTCCTAGATCGTGGCGATAGCGGCCCCGGGCAGGTTGGGAACAGCAAACACGGGGCTGTCCCCGGGCCAGGCCTGTAAAGAGCCGGCGCCCCTCAGGGCCGGAGGCCGGGCAGCTCCGCCAGGGCGCAGACCGCGGGTGCGCAGCGTCCACCGGGGCTGCCCCACAGTCCGTGGCCTCCGACCCGGGAAGCTCGCGTGTCCCGGTGCTGCCTGAGCCAGGCCAGACCTGTTTTCCCGGGAGACACCTCGTGGCCACCCTCCCTGAGCCGGGGCCACGCGTGCCGTGGGACAGCCCTGGCTTGGGCCCATGCCCCGCGCGGAGACCATGGGGAGTTCCGGCTCGCGGGCGCTCCTGGGCTTTCCCCGTGCGCCTCTCCCCTCGCTGGCCTTCGTCCGCGCCCTGTAATGATCCATGGGCATCCCGGCTCCCGGCTCCCGGCGTCCTCCTGGCCGACGGCTGAACCTGCCTCCGGTCTTAGTGCGTCACAGGGGGTGTCAGCGGGGAGGGTCTTCTTGGGACCCCCGCCCCCCAGCGCTGCTGTCCCCGCCCTAAAGCGGGAGTCAGGGGCCCATTGAGACATCGGCAGAGCTGGGCTTACCATCATCTGTGCAGACAGAAATCCAGGAGGAAGGGGGGGGGGGTGCACACACACACAGGGCTTGGATCGGTGCCGCCTAGGGTCGAGTTCGTGGCTATGGCCCCACTGAGCAGGAATATTCTAGAGCTGCCACCGCCCCCGGGGGCGTCAGAGAGGCTGCAGGGGTCAGTTTGGTCATTTGCTGAAAACACGGGCCAAAAAGTGCCCCGGGCTAAGTGACCTAGGAGAGACTGGGGTCTCACTGCAGGCTGGAGACGTTCAGCCAGAGGTGACAATTCTGACCGCGGAGGCCGGACTGCGGGAGACAGAGGACAGAAATGGACGGAGGGAGGCCGCAGAGAGAGGGGAGGCGAGGGGCGGCACTGGCAGAGGCGCTGGCCGGGACAGAGGGACACGGAGGCGGGTGCAGGCGGGGGTGGTGCCTCAGAGCTGGCATCAGCCCCCGCGAGGGCGGGCCACGCCTTTCTCAGTGGCCAGAGACACCTGCTGCCGCTTTCCCCTGCATCTCTGGGTGGACAGCCTCTGCAGCCTCATTTTTAGAGCAGAGAGAAACAATTCCATCATTGAAATGATCTCCTTCACCGCCGGCACCACGGCTCAACAGGCTAATCCTCTGCCTTGCGGCACGGGCACCCCGGGTTCTAGTCCCGGTCGGGGCGCCGGATTCTATCCCGGTTGCCCCTCTTCCAGGCCAGCTCTCTGCTGTGGCCCGGGAAGGCAGTGGAGGATGGCCCAGGTCCTTGGGCCCTGCACCCCATGGGAGACCAGGAGAAGCACCTGGCTCCTGGCTTCGGATCAGCGTGGTGCTCCGGCAGCAGCGGCCATTGGAGGGTGAACCAACGGCAAAGGGAGACCTTTCTCTCTGTCTCTCTCTCACACTGTCCACTCTACCTGTCAAAAAAAAAAAAAAAGAAATGATCTTCACAATCTGTGTCCCATCTTCGCTCTTTGGGAAACACATCTTTGCACTTCAGTGGTCTCTGCTGGGCGTCTCATCTCCAGTCTGAGGACTGCTGCTGCGTTTGGGGAAAACTCCGACCAAGTCTCTTCCAGACACGAGCCAAACGCTTCCGAGACTTCCCCGCTTCCTGCTGCATCGCTGTGACCGGTGACACGGATTACCGCGTTTATGAGCCGGTGGCACGGATTACGCGTTTATGAGCCGGTGGCACGGATTACCGCGTTTATGAGCCGGTGACACGGATTACGCGTTTATTGTCCTTTCCTTGGTGCAGGGCACGATTGTGAGTCTGTACTGCACTCATCAGTGTCACTCTCGGTGACAAATAGCACAGATGTCAGTTTAACAAGAAATCAGCGAACACGTGTGCACATGGGGCCAGACACGGAGGCAGCACATAGAGGTTACAGAGGCTAGAACGTGACGGAGGCTATCTGGGACGAAAAGCCTTCTCCACACGACTTCGAAAGCACTGGTGACCTCATTATGTGAAAATTTAAAATTCTCGCTGACAAGTCACTACAGTCGACAAGCTTGTAGAAGAATGAAGGGGTTTTATTTATAAAAGAAAAAAATGTACGGTGTTCAAAACCAAGGACGGACTAGTGTGTAGGATACACAAGGACTCCTATCATGAACAAGACAGCAACCCCCAAAGAAAACAGGCAAATGATGGGAACAGCCACTTCACAGAAAAAGGAAAGAAGTTAACCAGGGGTGCCAGTGCTGTGGCCTCGTGGGTAAAGCCGCCACCCACAGTGCCAGCATCCCATATGGGTGCCAGTTCTAGTCCCGGCTGCTCCACTTCCCATCCAGCTCTCTGCTATGGCCCGGGACAGCAGTAGAAGATGGCCTAAGTCCTTGGGCCCTGCACCAATGTGGGAGACCTGGAAGAAGCTCCTGGCTCCTGGCTTTGATCAGCGCAGCTCTGGCCACTGCGGCCATTAGAGGAGTGAACCAGTGGATGGAAGACCCTCCCCCCCACCCCGTGCCTCTACCTCTCTGTAACTCTGCCTTTCAAATAAAATAAATAAATCTTAAAAAAAAAAAAAAAAGTTAACCTGGATATGAGAGGAGGCTCCACATCATGGTGATAAGGGGGAAAATGCAAATCAGGTTAAATGGAAAATAAAACCAAAGCAGGTGCGATCTGGATGAGCAAGCGGCCTGAGGGGGACGGACCGGCCCAGGCATCCTCAGGGACTGCTCCCGCGAACTCCACGGGCGCTCAGGACCCAGCGAGCTTGCTGGGGGGAAGCGGGCCAGGCTCCTGCTGGATCCCACAGGGAACCCACAGGGAACAGGCAGGCGACTGTCCGTGGCTACCTTAACTCCAGCACCCCGGGAACCTTCCTGGGAAGGAGAGGGCTCGTCTCGGCTCAGAGTCTGGAGGTAACGGGGCAATGTAGGAACAATCGCACAGACAGCCAGGCAGCAGAGAGAGCGCCCGCACAGACCGACCTCGAGCTACGCAAGCACTCAACTGGCTCACGAGACCCACCTTCCGGCGGCCAGCACTGTCACGGCCTGCAGTCGCCAGCATCCCACAGGGACACCGGCTTGAGTCCTGGCTGCTCCACTTCCGATCCCGCTCTCTGCCGGAGCTCCCAGCTCTGGGTCGCAGTTCCAACCCAGAGACCTCACACACTCCAGCGCCAGTGCCTGTTCCCACTCTGGGTCTTTAACTCGATCACCCCACGCCGCCTGCCCCTCAGAGTTCATTCCTGGGCAGATACCACTTGAGCATCTTTTTTTTTTTTTTAAAAAAAAAGGTTTATTTATTTATTTGAAAGCCAGAGTTACACAGAGAGAGGAGAGGCAGAGAGAGAGAGAGAGAGAGAGAGAGAGAGAGAGAGAGAGAGAGAGGTCTTCCCTCCACTGGTTCACTCCCCAGTTGGCCACAACGGCCGGAGCTGCGCCGATCTGAAGCCAGGAGCCAGGAGCCTCTTCCAGGTCTCCCCTGTGAGTGCAGAGGCCCAAAGATGTGGATCATCTTCTGCTGCTTTCTCAAGCCACAGCAGAGAGCTGGAGCAGAAGTGGAGCAGCCAGGACTCAAACCAGCGCCCATATGGGAAGCCGGCACTGCAGGTGGTGGCTTTACCCACTATGCCACAGTACCGTAGTTGAGCATCTTTGAGGCTGAAAATTGAATGACCCCTTATCACAGGATGGGGGGGGGGGTCCACGGACCACAGCACGGGGGGTGGGTGGAAGCAAAAACTAGAAGGGGGGACAGTGATTTCTTTAAAACAAAAAAACTCAGAGACTTCGGCCGAAACCGCAGACAACCGTGGGGTGGAGGGGAGAGGGGAGTAGGGGGAAGGAAAGGCCCCGGGGCCCCAGGGACATTTCATCTGCTCTCACAGAGGCCCTGTAGGGCACAGGGTCCAGGAAGGTGGGGGGGATAGGCGCCCTGCCCCCAACCAAGGCAAGAGGCCCCTTTCCAGTGAGGACATTTTAACCATGTCTCCCCACACTGGCGCTGGCTTCCGCCTGCCACCAAACCCCATCCGAGGGCAGGGGCCCGAAATCGCAGGACTGGAGCGAGGCAGACGTCGGGTCTGGGAGCAGGAAGAGGCGAGAGGCGCAGGCTTAAGTTCTGCTGTGAGCAGAGCCTTGGGGCTGAGAGGCCCGGATGCAGGCCCAGGAATGCCGAAGCCTGCAGCACGCACACGACCTAGGACACCTTGGAAGGCATGAGCTGCAGCCACCAGCATGAGGGTCTGTGGTGAGGGTCTGTGCGCTCCAGGCTGCCCGCTCTCAGGTCTGCCCCTCACTCAGCTTGCGGGTAACCACCCCACCGTCCGGGCACCCGGAACCTGTCACCTCCTCCCAGGGCAGCCATGTGGATGTGTGACAGGCCCTGCCCTGGGGGCCTTTCCAATATGGCGCCTCCCCTGGCGCTGCCTGCTGGTGTGTGCTGTCTGGCTGGGGCCAGAGAAGGGACCCAGGACCCCAGGGGGCCTTGTGTCGCATGGTGCGTGAGAGGGGCTGGGTGTCGTCCTCCGTGGAGCCCTAGACTCCTGGGCTCCTCCTGGGCTTCGGAACGCGTGGACGCGCCCAGCCCACTGTCCTCACTGCCCGATGCCTGGAAGCGGGTGCAAGTCAGGTCTAGGAAGACCTGGGGGCAGGGTTTGATGGCAGTGGGGGTGAGATCACCCAGCTGTGGTCTGATTTTGAATGGGGAAGACGTGGGGGCTGAGATGTCCTCCAGAGAGGACAGAGGCCCCTCCCTGCCAGGCCTGTCCTGCCGGCTGAGGACACTTTGGCCCTGCAGGTGCGGAGGGGGCAGGACAGGCCCTCACCAGGTGTTCACGGGCTCCCTCTGGTGGCTGTGGGGGAACCAGCTTGCTCCAGGTGGGGAGAAGGGTCAGGAGCGGCCTTGCCCCCGCCTCGAGGTCCCCGGGGCCGTTCTCACAGGCTCCTGGCTCCAGTGTGTCCTGGTCTCAGAGTTGACCCTGCCCTGCCCCTTGCTCACAGCCTTCCGTGGCTCCCCAGTGCCCTGGGGAGGGGGCATCAGAGTGACCTGGAGAGGGGCCTCTGGCTGAGCCCTGAGTGGGGGGAGGGTCCTGGGCCCTGAAGTCCCTTCCCCTTGGCCTGGACTCGAGCCGCTGTCGCCGTGTTGGCACCTCCCCCGCCTCCCCTGGGAGTGGACTCAGCGCTGCCGACCTCCCCCACTGTCTCCCCGTACTCCCAGGGTGACATGAGTGGGAGTGCTGCTCTGTGACATGTCTCAAGGCAGCCCTGGGCAGGACACCAGGTGGCACCCGCAGAGGCACCTGGATGCCCACACAGTAGCACCAGGACGCAAACCCAGCCCCCCTTCCTGGTTCAGGACATCCCAACCTGCTTCTTAGCCAAACGCCCGCCCCAGCAAGTGAGGACGTCCGGCGGGGCCTCTGTGTGCTGGGTCCCCGGGAGACACAGGCAGGCTGAGCACGGTTCTCCCACTCAGGAAAGCCCCGGGAAGGTGCCAGCCTCTAGGCTGAGCATCGGCTGAACTGAAGGCAGCAGAAGTGTGAGAGACCTGGGGAACGGCCGGCGCCATGGCTTAACAGGCTAATCCTCCGCCTTGCGGCGCCGGCACCCCGGGTTCTAGTCCCGGTCGGGGCGCCGGATTCTGTCCCGGTTGCCCCTCTTCCAGGCCAGCTCTCTGCTATGGCCCGGGAAGGCAGTGGAGGATGGACCAAGTGCTTGGGCCCTGCACCCCATGGGAGACCAGGAGAAGCACCTGGCTCCTGGCTTCGGATCAGCGCAGTGCGCCGGCCACAGCAGCCATTGGAGGGTGAACCAACGGCAAAAAGGAAGACCTTTCTCTCTCTCTCTCTCTCTCTCTCACTATCCACTCTGCCTGCCAAAAAAGGAGAAAAAAAAAAAAAGAGAGAGAGAGAGAGACCTGGGGAACAGTTACAGGAATGCCTGCAGTCGGGGCTCGAAGCCTGCGGCTGTCTCTCCCTTACCCCGGTTTTCTAGGGGCCCCCAACCCCCAGCTCCACTTCCAATTCCCTCTCCCTGCTGACTCGGACCCCAGAGAGCAGCAGTGATGGCCCAAGGGCTTGTGCCCCCCGGCCTCCATGTGGGAGACCCGAAACAAGCTCCTGGCTTCCGCCAACCCAGCCCCAGCTGTTGCAGCCGTCTGGGGAGTGAACCAGGGGAGGGAAGACCAACCTCTCTCTCTCTCCCCCCCTCCTTCCCTCCCTCTGCCTTTCAAATAACTAAACCAGTCTCCATTTAAAAAAATCATTAAGACCCTCCCCTTGCCCTAGCTTGGTGGAGAGCCACGTGGTCTCCACAGCAGGTGCACTCCCACCACGAGGCCCTGCCGCCCTAGGTGAGCCCGGGAATCGTCGCAGCATCTCTGCCTCCCGGTGACAGGCCGACTCCGCAGAGGTGGGACTCGAACCCACGCCGCCTGGCTCCAGCGCCCACGCCTGAATCCCGGGTTGTGTAACTCAGCCTGATTCTCGGACAGACACGCCTGCTCCGGGGATGCAGTCCCACCCCAGCCTGAGATGGCCAGAGGGGCCGGCTTCTCACCCCAGGGGAGACAGGACCCCTGGGATCCTGCACAACGACCCGCCCTCCCCCCCGTCCTGTGTCAGTTAACAGCCATCAGTGGCCATAGTCTGGGCCCTTTGCTCGATGCTTCCTGCAAAGATTCTCCAATTCGATTGTTTGGTTTTTTTAAGAAGAGACTGAGACAGAGACTTCAGGGGAGGCTGAGACCCTTGTGCGGGTGTGTCCCCAGGGTGGGCAGCACGCAGGGGCTGTCTCGCTGGAGAAGGGTGCAGCTCCCGCCGTTGCGGCCATCTGGGGAGTGAACCAACAGATGGAAGACATCTCTCTCCCTCCCTCCCTCTCTCTCTCTCTCTCTCTCTCTCTCTGTAACTCTACCTCTCAAATGAATAAATAAAATCTTTAAAAAAAAAAAAAAAAGAGCATGGGCCAGCGCCATGGCTCACTTGGTTAATCCTCCACCTGCGGCACTGGCATCCCATATGGGCACTGGATTCTATCCCAGTTGCCCCTCTTCCAGGCCAGCTCTCTGCTATGGCCCGGGAAGGCAGTGAAGGATGGCCCAAGTGCTTGGGCCCTGCACCCCATGGGAGGCCAGGAGAAGCACCTGGCTCCTGGCTTCGGATCGGCGCAGCACTGGCCATGGCGGCCATTTGGGGAGTGAACCAGCAGATGGAAGACCTTTCTCTCTGTCTCTCTCTCTCTCTCACTGTCTAACTCTGCCTGTCTAATAAATTAATTAAAAAAAAAAAAAAGCATGCAAGCAAATTTGAAGCTCCAAAGAAAGTCTACCCAGGAAACCCCAGCGTCTGGATTGAGAGTCGAGAATCTATTGCATAAATGCAAAGCCCAACATCTGCCTTAGGCTCCACACAGCAGGTCCCCGTTGATCACAAACACCACACTCAGACAGTTGCAGTCTGGACTCCTGGGTGCCGAGGCCCAGGATCCAGAATCCAAGCCCGAGACCCTGTCACCCAAAGACCCCACACCAGGCTCCGGAAGTCAGACTTCAGGTCACAAGCACCAAACTCCAGGCTCCGGCATCCAGAACCCCAGACTCCCAGCCGGCATCTCGGCTCTAGAGCCCCACCCCCGTCAAGCCTAGGCACAAGGAGCCTCACTCCTCGGCTCCTGCTCCAGGCTCTGCAGGTTCCTGCCGCCCCTCCTCGCGGACGCCCTGGCCCTAGGGGAGAATGCCACCTCGGAGCCTCAGACGGCAGCTTCAGTCCCATAAATGCTCATTAGGACCGGTCCGCCACCCAGGCGTCCCGCCTGTAAACCTGCCCCCTCCGCCACCTCCCACCGCACCCGGCACCACCCTAGCCCCAGACCCAGGTGGGGCTGCGAGCTATAAATACGGGCAGCCCGGCACCTGCTCCCCTTCTCCCGGCCTCCAACCTGCCCTGGGTGCGGCGGAAGGATCTGCGCGCGGTGAGACCCACGTGGCAGAGGAGGGAGGGGGAGGTGCCGGGTGCTTTGGTCTCGGGGTGGGGGGGTGGGGTGGCAGAGACACCAATCACCCCAAGTGGAACCTGAATGGGGAAGATACCTCGGAGCCCCAGGAGGAGATGGGGGGGGAGGAGATGGTGTGAGTCAGGGGGCGTCCCTGGAAGAGCCCAGAACACGGTCAGCTCAGCGCAACCTCGTGAGGTCTGGCGTGTGCAGGCCCCAGGCTGGGGGCAGTGCCGGGGCCACAGGGCGCACCCAGCCTGCACCCCACTTCACTGCAGGCCTCTGGCTGTCAAGGGGGCAGAAGGGATGCCTGTTAGGGGTGGGAGCCTCCCAGAAGCGCTGGGGCTGAGCCTGGGCGGACCAGCACGAATCTGGAAGCTTCCGGAGACTGGAGTCCAGAGTGGAGGCAGGGCAGGGCTGCCCAAAGGCAGTTCCCAGTCTGATGGAGGAGGCCACAGAGAGGCAGGAAGTGGGCCCAGACGGGAGCGGCAGTCCTGGGAGGAGGGAGGGACGGGCTGAGCAAAGGCACGGAGGCATGAATCTTGCCAGGGGTGGGGGGTGGGGGTGGCCTTGGCCGAAGAACTGCGGCTTTATCCTGGCTTTGTGACCAGGACAGGGGCACAGACCCTCGACGCTTGGGGGGTGAGAGCTGGGCGGGAGGGGACCCAAGAAGCTGGAGTTGTCCTCAGGGTCCTGAGTGGTAGGGTCTGAGCCAGGGGAGCATCCGGGACCTGTCCTGGGAGGGGTGGGGGCGCCCTGGTCTCGGGGACAGGTAGCCACGGGAAGGTCCAGCCCCCACCCCCTCCTCTCCCTCCCCTCCCAGGCTGCAGCTGGGCACCGGTGCCTGCACCATGTGGAGTCTCCTCACCGTGTCCTTCCTGCTAACGGCTACAGGTAACACGGGCTCTGCACCTGGGGGAGGGCGGGGCCCCCTTCCACAGTGCGTCTGCCAGCCCCTACCTCAGCCAGAGCCGTGCCGCCCTCATTCCTGCCCCCCTGCCAAGGTCCGGAGTTCTCACCCCTCCCCGGGGGTCGCTGTGCCACCTGGGGGTCTCACCGCCTGGGACAATGGACACAGAAACCTGGGGCTGTCCGCTCCTTTGCTGCGCGACCTTGAGGTGATCACTCACCGCCCCCCGCCCCCCGGACCCCGAGCGCCCTCTCTCTTTAGAACGGCACCTATCTGGGATCACGAGGCCCCGTGCTGTGCTGTGGGGCGTGCACGTGATCGGAGGCCAGGCTGGAATCTGCCAGGGGCTCCGCACCTCTGTGGCCTGGGCTCATGCTAGACACAGCCACAGCCCTTCCTGTGGGACAGGACCTGCCCCCGCTGGGCCCTGTGGGGCGTGCAGGCCTTGGCCTAGGGTTTAGAATGTGCCAGGCACGACACTTGGTGTGCACGCCCGTCCTCCGTGGAAGGAGGGCACCACTGCCCACTTCTGACAAGGGGAGGGGCTGTAGCCCAGAGAGGGGCAGCCGCTAGGTCAAGGTCAGTCTGGGTGGTGGATGACCTCCAGCCACCACCCATGGAGAAATGAATTGTAACCTGATGCTCTACCCTGGAGAAATCGGGGTGTAGACTTGCATTAACCCCCCCTTCTTGCCCCATGTGACGCTGGCTCCTGGGCCCACACTGCCAGCCTCCCCTGGGGCTCTCGCTGTGCCCTCTCGGTCCTGCCTTCGGCCTGCTTGCACCCGGCCGAGGCCTCCACCCTCCTCCGGCTTGGACCAGCCAGGTGCAGCTCTGGCCATGCAGGGGACGACCTCACCCTTCCCCTGTTAAGCACCTCTCGTCCACACATCCGCATTTCCCCGGCCTGTGGGCCGGTTCCTGCCCCTGCTGGGCAGAGGGTAGGTGTCCGGGCCATGCAGATGCTGTGCTGCCCCCCCCCCACTGTGTGTCGTGTGTGTGTGCGTGGATGTGGCTTTGAGGGGACACATCCTGTGCCCAGAGTGACTGTGTGTGTGACCCTGAAGCATCCTTGGGCCTGGTGCCCTTGTCTGTGTGGAGGGGGTGTGCAGAGCCCTGGGGTCCCCGTCCTGTCCCACGTCTGAAGCCCAGTGACCTGGCCCAGCCACCTGCATCTCTGGCTGTGTGTCTTTGACCTTGAGTGCCCAGGCCTGTGGCTGGGTGTCGCCTGAGAGTCTGACACACTCAGAGCCCGCCCCGAGTCAGCGTCTGGGACTCTGAGGGCTGGCCAGTGAACCACAGTCCTGCCGGTCTCCGCAGGTGTCTGCCTTGCTCTGGCCATGTCAGTGTCCCACCGCCTGGACAAGCAAGAGCATGTCCCTCTAAATAAATCCGCGTGTACTTTGTGGCAATAATTAATAATGTTAAACAGCTGCATTATACCCTCCCCCCCCCCACACACACACACGCAGGTGCATCTCCTGTAACAGGTGAGAGGTTAAATAATATGATCAGAGTTGCACAGCCAGCGTGTCTGAATCCAGGTTAAGGGCCCCACTGTCATTGTTGAGCTGTGTACACGTGTACACAGCTGTGAGACTGGGACTGGGAACCCATGGCTCCTCTGTGTCCAGCTGAGTGCCTGTGCCTGCGGGCGCGTCCCTGACCTTGTGCGGCCGCGGCAGCCGCGTCTCCCCGGTACACTGACACCGCGCTGAGAGGCGTGTCGCACGATTTGAGTGTCCTCATCCACTTGATATCTGTGACAACGTGGTGACCTTGAGGGACCGCTGCCAAGTGACCCCTTCTGAGCCGGAACCCAGTGTCCCCTCCGCCTCCTCCCGCGACCCCGCCCTCTGGCCGGTGCCCCTGCCTCTGCCTCCCGGAGCCCTCAGAGCAAATGGAGAGGGGGCTGGCGTTCTGGTGGGAGGGGGCGGCAGGTGTAAGAGCCAGCGGGGACAGCCCGGGGTGGGGGAAGGCGTGGGCGGGAAAGACGCGGGGGAGGGGCTCGGGGGTCTTCCACGCGCTCTCCCCGCAGCCCGGGGCGGCAAGCAGAAGCAAGACGAGGAGTGCGTGCCCTACTCCCAGCCGTGGCAGGTGGCTCTCTACGAGCGCGGACGCTTTAACTGCGGGGCTTCTCTCATCTCCCCGCGCTGGGTGCTGTCGGCCGCCCACTGCCAGAACCCGGTACGCAGGCTGGGTGCCCAGGCGCCGCGGCGGAGGGTGGGACCTCTGCCTCCACCCCCGGGCCTGGACCGCTGGGTCGGGGAGGGACCCCCGCCTGCTGGGTCTGGAGGACGAAGCTGCAGGGGAAGCGGGCTGTGGGTTCCCAGCCCAGAGGCCCCCGGGATGAGGAAGGAGACTGATAACGTTTGGGCTTTGGGGGACCTGGACCTGAGACTCCAAGGTTCTGCCCAAGCAGGGGCGCGCGCCTGAGGATAAGAGACAGCAGCTAAAACCGTTGGCATCAGGGTCACGGGAAAGGCTAATGGAGTTTTCCAAACAGCCGGGGACCCAGGGTTTCCCCACTCATTGAGCCTCCCCTCTGCGCACGCGCACAGCTTCATGCGGGCGCGCCTGGGCGAGCACAACCTACGCAGGTACGACGGCCCGGAGCAGCTGCGGGCGGTGTCCCGCACCATCCCGCACCCGGGCTACGAGGCTAGCAGCCACCTCCACGACATCATGTTGGTGCAACTGGCCCGTGCAGTACGCCTGACGCCTCAGGTGCGACCCGTGGCGCTGCCCACGCGCTGCCCCCACCAGGGCGAGGCGTGCATGGTGTCCGGTTGGGGCCTGGTGTCGAACAGTGAGCCTGGGACCCCCGGGAGCCCCAAGTCGCAAGGTGCGTGAGAGGACGGTGCGGCCGGTGGGGCCTCCAGGGGCTGGCGGGTGGAGGGAGGGGACAAGAGCCCCGCGTCCACTGTGCACTCCCCGCCCCACCCAGTGAATCCGCCAGACACGCTGCACTGCTCCAACATCAGCATCATGGCGGACGCATCCTGTGACAAGGACTACCCGGGGCGCGTGATGGACACCATGGTGTGTGCAGGAACTGAGGGTGGAGGCACCGACTCCTGCGAGGTCAGAGCCCGCAGCCCCCCCACCCCCAGGGGGAGGAACAGGGAAGGGGGCGGCAGGTCTGGGAGCTGGCATGGGGTTGTATTCTGTTTGCTTCGGGGCCAGGGATGGAGCAGGAAGAGCAGCCCAAAATGAGGATGGGTGAGGTTGCAGCTGGTGTTAGAGACAGAGGCCAGGTTGGGTTGGGTTGGGAATGGCACGGGCTGAGCTGAGGATGGGTGTGCTTTGATTGGGGGGTTGAAGTGGAATGGGGTGGGTTTGGGTTGGGGTGTGGAAGACGTGGAGACTGGGATGGAGGGGTGATGACGGAGGGAGGGCATGGGTGGAGACTGGGGTGCAGGGGCGATGACGGAGGGAGGGCATGGGTGGAGACTGGGGTGCAGGGGCGATGACGGAGGGAGGGCATGGGTGGAGACTGGGATGCAGGGGCGATGACGGAGGGAGGGCATGGGTGGAGACTGGGGTGCAGGGGCGATGACGGAGGGAGGGCATGGGTGGAGACTGGGGTGCAGGGGCGATGACGGAGGGAGGGCATGGGTGGAGACTGGGGTGGAGGGGCGATGACGGAGGGAGGGCATGGGTGGAGACTGGGGTGCAGGGGTGATGACGGAGGGAGGGCATGGGTGGAGACTGGGATGGAGGGGCGATGACGGAGGGAGGGTATGGGTGGAGACTGGGGTGGAGGGGTGATGACGGAGGGAGGGCATGGGTGGAGACTGGGATGCAGGGGTGATGACGGAGGGAGGGCATGGGTGGAGACTGGGATGCAGGGGTGATGACGGAGGGAGGGCATGGGTGGAGACTGGGGTGCAGGGGTGATGACGGAGGGAGGGCATGGGTGTGGGCTGCTGTCCAGGGGAGAGGACGTGAGGGGTGGGCTGGTTCGGATTGAGGTCAGCTCAGTTGGGTGGGGGGTGGACGTGGTCAAGTTGAGGTTGCCAGGGATGGACTGGGCTTTGGTTGAGACTGTGGATGGCGATCAGGATGGGGATACGCCACATCCGGAGGTGACGCCTCAACCTGAAATTCCCCTCTTTCCCCCCCACAGGGTGACTCTGGGGGACCCCTGATCTGCGGGGGTGCCCTGCAGGGCGTTGTCTCCTGGGGTGACGTCCCCTGTGACACCACCACCAAGCCTGGCGTCTACACCAAAGTCTGCCACTACGTGGAGTGGATCAGGGAGACCATGAAGAGGAACTGACTGATGGGCTTTGCCACCTGTGCCCCTGACCGAGCAGACGCCCCCATGGTGGGTGGGGGGCCCCCCAAGACTGTCCACGGCCCAGATGTTAGCCAATGACTTGTCCCACCAGAAGCCAAAGCTGGCACTCAAAGACCACCTGCTTAACGCCCAGATAACACAGAATGCTGACCCCAGTCCCTCTGTCCGAGTCTCCGTGGCTTTCTTCTGGGAGTGACGGTTGGGGGAACCCCAACCCTTAGGTGAACAGACACAGCTTGGGCAGGGCTCTGTGCACTGGACACGCAGCACTGGCTGTGTGATCCCGAACAAGAGGCCCTGCCTCACTCGGCCTTGCTGGTCCCATCTGCAGAATGGGACCCATTTTGTTGCTCACCTCACGGGGTTGCCGCTGCTGTGTGGGTTCAACGAGGCGATTCTCGTGAGCTCGTTAGAATGCTGTCTGGCACTGGGTAGCCCCTCCGCCTACCGACCCCGGCATAAGGACCCGCACACGCTAGATTCCCAGGAAGGACCTGGTTTTTCTTCAGGATTTCACACTAGGCTCCCTGGCAGCCAAGGCAAGAAGGCAAATTCTCCGCTTGCTTCAGCCGAACTCCTGCGACTGTTGGCACTGGCGGAAGCTGGTGCCTGATTCCCTTCAGAGACCCCAAAACGTGGTTTTCAAGGTCACCGAGGGTTGACGTACGTGACCCTGGTCCTGTGTGGCAGGGTGGGGGGGTGCTTTGTGTGGAGGGCTGTGGTGATGACCGGACTTGGGAGGGCCGTCAGTCCAGGACTTGGGGAATTGGGAGGACGTGACCTTGACCGCCCACATGGGAGAGGCAGGGTCACGGGGCGGGGCAGGGGATGGCGGCACTGTCTGGGGGAGACATCCCACTCTGAAATGCCGGAGCTGTCGCCCTGGCACACCCCCGACGCCTCGTATTCCTGGAGCTGGGGGTGCTAGGATTGTGGTGGGGAGCAGCAGGTGGGAGCACCCCGACCCGGGGCGTCCTGAAGGCCAAGGCTTGCACCGCAGGGGGGCGGGCAGCTGACAAGCCCACATCGTGGCTCTGAGCGGGGAAGGGAACTGGGGCTTGAGAGGGTGCCGGGTCTTGGGGTACAAGGCCTTACGGGGACTTGGGCATATGAGGCTTTGTCCTGGGGGCCTGTGAGTCCTCCGACCGTCTGTCTCTGCTCCCCCAGACCCCCGCCCTCCCTCCTGGCCTCCTGGCTCTGTCCCCAGGGCCAAGGCCCCGGAGCTGCCAGCACTGCCCACGTGCCCTTGCTGAGCACTTGGGCGTGGGTCCAGCCAGCTCGAGGGCCTGCAGGACAACAGGTGCAGGCTCTCCCTCCCGCGCCACAGCTCTGGGGTGGGAGGGGTGTGCACCCCCACACAGGAGGGGCAGGGCCTTGGCTGGCATCTGGGTGCCAGCAGGGCAGGGGCGGGGCTCTGGGGACGGGGTGAAGGCTTTTAAAGGGCTCCCCACGGAGTGTCCCCAGCTGCAAGTTCACTGCCTGCCAGCCCCTTGGACACCTCTGTCACCATGTGGCTCCTGGTTCTGTGCCTCGCCCTGTCCCTGGGGGGGACTGGTGAGACGGGGCAGGGGGCTGTGGGAGGGGGCGTGGGTCCTCCCCCTCCCACCCGGCACCCAGCCTCGTGCCTCCAGCCCACAGCCTGCCCCAGAGCAGGGTGCGGGGCTGTCCCCCGCCTCTCACAGCCCCTCCATCCCACACTGGGTCGCTGCCACCTCTCAGGGATCCCCGTGCTTTCTGCTCCCCCCTGGTCAGCCCCTGTGGCCGGCCCCTTCACCCAAGGGCAGAGCTGGGGCCATCTGTCTGCCTTAGGCTGACGCCCCTGCCCCATGGCTCTTGAGAACCTGATCCTCTCCCACCCCTATGGCTCCCTGTGGCCCCCACAGCCTGGCTCCTGAGCCCATGGGCTCTCCCCATCCAGCTCCCAGCTGTGTCCCCCAGACCCTGAATGCTGTCCCCCAGATCCCGCCACCCAGAAGGGGTCTGCCTCGGAATAAACGCACATCACCCAACTGTGGCCGCCCTCAGCTCTAAACCCCACATCGAGGGGGTCCTCCACACTGTCCCTCATCTGGGCTGGCCTCACCTTGGTCTCTTCTCTGTGTCTGCCCCGGCACAGGCCTCCAAAGAACCCAAAATTCCTCCGGTACCCTTGGACCCCATCCCGTTCCGTCCAGAGTGACCCTCACTCACTGCCACCTCTTGACCCCAAGCTGCTCTCAGAGCCCCCACTGACTCAGATGCCATTCCTGTTCACGGGAGGACCCCAAGCCCTCACAGGAGCCCACGGCCCGCCTCAGCCCCACCCCTTTCATTTGGAACCCCAATTCTCCCAGCCCCTCCCCAGGGGCCCCCAAGTCACTGCCAGCCACGCAGCCCAGAAGCTCCTCTACCATCTCAGCTGTGGCTCCCTAAAACCATGTCCTGTTTGCGCCCCAAGATCCCAGCCCAGGCCCTAGCCATGTCCCTCCAAATCCCACCCAACCCAGCGCCCGACGCTTCCCCCTGGTTTGGGGAACGTTGCTTGGCCCTCAGATCAGCCCAGCGCCCTAACAGGCACAGCCAGTGCCCGCTCCTGAGCCCGTCTGTACCTCCCACCCTGACCCCCGGCTCTGTGAGCAGAGCACGGAGTCTCCCCAGCCAGCACCCCTTGCCCCTGCCCCGTGTCCCTTCACACCCCCAGAGCAGCCCCCTCTCCTAGCCTCATTCCTGTCAACCCCACCTCCCACCCCTCTGCAGGCGCCGCGCCCCCCCTCCAGTCCCGGATCATAGGCGGCTGGGTATGTGGGAAGAACTCCCAGCCCTGGCAGGTGGCTGTATACCACTACAGCAACTTCCAGTGCGGGGGCGTCCTGGTGGACCCCCAGTGGGTGCTCACAGCCGCCCACTGCTTCAGCGAGTGAGTAGGGGGGTCAGGCCCTTTCCCTGGGATGACCTGGGGCTGGGCCACCCTCTCCCTGCTGCCTGGGGCTCCCTGTCTCTCCCCATGACTGCCTCTCTGTTTCTGTCTGCTTGCCTGTGTCCTTCGGTGGGTGCCTGGCTCTGTCTGTGCAGGGTGGGGGGTCTCGCCCTGGGACTGTGTCTCCCTGCCCCCTCTCTGTCTCTGTCTCCGTATGTCCCCCGTCTCTGTCCTGTCTGGGTGAATCTGCACCCATCTCTGTCCCTGTCTGTCCCCCCTGCACCTGTGTCCCGCCCCTCCCCCACCACACTGAGCACACCCGGGATGAGCCCAAAGCAAGGGACCTGTGTCCCGCCTGCCCTGTGGGTGGGGTGGGGGCACAGGAAGGGCTGGGCTGCAGCTGAGCAGCTGGGAGGGGGGAGCAATGGCAGGGAGGGGAAGGAGGAGGGGTGCTGACCTTGGGCTGCAGGCCAGCACCCCTGCTGGGAACCCGAAGCCCAG
Source organism: Lepus europaeus (assembly GCF_033115175.1). Lineage (NCBI taxonomy): Eukaryota > Metazoa > Chordata > Mammalia > Lagomorpha > Leporidae > Lepus > Lepus europaeus. Next base: position 5,801,635 of record NC_084845.1, read on the forward strand.
CCCCAGCTGCTCCTAAGCAGCTCTCAGACCCCGCCCCCGCCCTGTCTCTCCCTCTCCCCCTCCTTCCTCTCCTCACTTTCCCAGCCCCTGGCCTTCCGCGGGACCCCTTCCTGCTGTCTGTCTCTCTCTCTCTGCTTCTCACCACTCTCCCCTCCTGTCTGTGTCTCTTCTCCCTTTCGGGTCCCTCCCCCAGACTCCCCTGCACCCCCTCCGCCCTGCTCTCTCCTCACCTCCTCCGCCCCTGTCTTTGCCCAGCAACTACCAGCTCTGGCTGGGTCGCCACAACCTATTTGATGACGAGCCGGAAGCCCAGTTCGTCCAAGTCTCCGGCAGCTTCCCGCACCCCGGCTTCAACCTGAGCCTCCTGGAGAACCAAACCCGTGGCCCGGACGAGGACTACAGCCATGACCTCATGCTGCTGAAGCTGGCGAGTCCCGTGCAGCTCACCGATGCCGTGAAGGTGCTGGCGCTGCCCACCCGGGAACCCCAAGAGCGGACGTGCTGCCTCGCCTCGGGCTGGGGCAGCACCACACCGGTGAAGTGTACGCCTGGGCCAGGCTCCCTGGGCTGCGGGGGAGGGGCTGAGGGTGCAGGCTGGGCGGGGCCACGGCCCTCACTCTCCCCCCCGCCCCACCCCCAGTCACTTACCCAGATGAGCTCCAGTGTGTGAACCTCAAAATCCTGGCTAACAGCGAGTGTGACAAAGCCCACGCCCAGACGGTGACAAACTCCATGCTGTGTGCTGGCCACTTGGGAGGCGGCAGAGACACCTGCGTGGTGAGCCAAGCCCCCTCCCCCCCCACCCCGGGGAGGGGGAGGGGACTCAGATTCTGAGCTGGGGTCCTGCCTTCAGAGCCGGAGCTGCACACGGGACACCCCTGCCTGCCTCAGGGAGCCGCCCCCCTCTGGGTCCCCATGTGCACCAGCCTCCCCTCACTCTGTCTCCCCCGTATCCCCAGGGCGACTCCGGGGGCCCGCTGGTCTGCAACTGTGAGCTGCAGGGCATCACATCCTGGGGCCACATCCCATGCGGCAGCCCCAACAAGCCCGCCGTGTTCACCAAAGTGCTGTCCTACGTGCAGTGGATCCGGCAGACCATAGCCGACAACCCCTGAATGTCCGCCCCGCCCCGCCCCGCCCCGCCCCCAGTAAAGACGCAATGTGCATCCGAGGCAGGTCCGGCTCTCGCATTTTCTGGCCGCCCAAACGCCAGGCACCCGCACACTCTCGGGATCCGCTCCACGCCCCGGAAGGGGCCGCACAGCCAGGGATGCCGGGGGTCTCCGCTCACGCTGTGCCCGACCTGGGAGGGAGGTGGCGGGCAACCACAGGGCGTGACGCCGGGAGGTTGGACAGCACCCACATTTTATTGAGTCGGGGGAGGCCAGGGTGTTGTTGCAAGCCACGCCTCCCGGGGGAGGGGCCTGTCCTCCCCTAAGTGCTGGGCGGGCAGCGTCCTCCCCTCCCGGGGACAAGCGCAGGGCTCCGGGAGAAGACTTCCGAGGTGGGCGGCCCCCGCTAGGGGTGGGGAGTGGCTCTGGGGTGGGGCCTGCGAGGGCCAGCACCTGGGGGCGGGGCCCCACGGAGTAGCCGCCCGGCGAAGGGGGCTCAGCTTCGGGAGGGACAGGGAGGAGGTGTGTCGGACTCTAGGGACCCAGTGGGCGCAGACAAAGCCGGGCAGGGCGGGTCCCGGCGGCGCCACCTGTTCCCGCAGGAGCAGTTGTGAGGGGGTGGAGCCTCACGGGGAGGTCTCATCTTGGGGGCGTGGGCGTGGGCCCCTGGTCAGTGTCCAGAGAAAGCTGGAGGGCCCGCCCTAGACGGCGCAGGAGGTGGGCGGGTCCGGGGTAGGCTCGGGGCCCCTGGCCGGCCTCCGGCGTTTGGAATCGAACCTGAGGACGCACTGCTGCAAGGCCCAGCGGCGGTAGCTCCCTTGCCGATGCCTGGAGGAGGTGCCCTTGCTCCACATGCCCACTTGGTTCAAGTAGGACAGGGCTCCTGGGGGAGGGGGCCAGGTGGGCCTTGGCTCGGAGCCCCGCCCGGACCCTGAGAGGTCCGCCACCGCCCGGCTCCGCCCCCTGCCCTGGCGGGGCCCCGCCCCTCGCCCCCCTCCCGGAGGCCTCGCCCTCACCGGCCCACAGCATCAAGACGCTGGCGCACCAGCTCAGGTAGAAGGTCACCAGGTAGGATACCTGTGGCCTGGGGTGCAGCGACTGGCAGTTGACCGCAAAGAGCGTCAGGCTGAGCACAGTCAGGAGTCCTGCACTGGGGTGGGGCCAGAGATGGACAAGAGGCTGGACAGTGAGACACGGAGACGCCCCTGGCCACCCACACGCCCACAGCGGACACACAGAAGGGCACCTGGGGAGAGGAGAGGAGAGAAAGACCCCCCACCCCCACACACACACCTGGGGCGGGAGAGGGTGCACACACACACACAGCCTGGGACTGGCAGCTGCAACCTGGGAGCCAGGGGAGAGGCTGGGGTGCGCGAGGCGCGCACACACACACACACACACAGAGCCTGGGACTGGCGGCTGCAACCTGGGAGCCAGGGGAGAGGCTGGGGCGCGCGAGACGCACACACATACACACACACACACACCCCGCGCCGCCGCCGTTACCGATGCTGATGCTCAGGGAGCTGAAGACCAGGTCCACCTTGCTCAGGCGGCGGAAGGCTGGCCAGAAGGAGATGCCCATGGCCGGGAGCAGGACGAGGCACGTGGCCAGAGCCAGCATCATGAAGCCCTTGCTCATGTGGATGAGAACTGGGGGAGGGGAGCAAAGTGGTCCCAGTCGTCCCCAGGCACCCCTCGGGGTCCCCCTCCAGAGTCGGCCACGCCCCGGAACCCACAGCAGACACCCTCACCGCCACAGACCACTCACGCAGCCAAAGTCACTCCCGTCTCCCAGACACCGCCTTCAGAGAACCCTCGCCCCAGGGGCACCCAGAGGGCCTCCGGCCCCACTCCGTCACCCCGGGAGCACCCACAGACCTCCAGGCCCACTCCCACTCCCTCACCCTGGGAGCACCCAGAGAACCCCTGGCCCCGCTCCCACTCCCTCACTCCAGGGCACCCAGAGGGCCCCGGCCCCACTCCCACTCCCTCACCCCAGAAGCACCCAGAGGACCCCCAGCCCGGCCCCGCTCCCTCCCAGGGGCACCCAGAGAACCCCTGGCCCCACTCCCACTCCCTCACCTCTGGGCACCCAGAGGACCCTGGCCCCACTCCCACTCCCTCACCCCGGGAGCACCCAGAGGGCCCCCAGCCCGGCCCCGCTCCCTCACACCAGGGGCACCCAGAGGGCCCCCAGCCCTACTCCCTCACCCCGGGAGCACCCACAGACCTCCAGGCCCACTCCCACTCCCTCACCCCTGGGCACCCAGAGGACCCCGGCCCCACTCCCACTCCCTCACCCCAGGGCACCCAGAGGACCCCCAGCCCTACTCCCTCACCCCGGGAGCACCCAGAGGGCCCCAGCCCAACCCCACTCCCTCACCCCAGGGCACCCAGAGGACCCCCAGCCCTACTCCCTCACCCCGGGAGCACCCAGAGGACTCCCGGCCCCACTCCCACTCCCTCACCCCTGGGCACCCAGAGGGCCCTGGCCCAGCCCCACTCCCTCACCCCAGGGCACCCAGAGGACCCTGGCCCCACTCCCACTCCCTCACCCCAGGGCACCCAGAGGACCCCGGCCCCACTCCCACTCCCTCACCCCAGGGCACCCAGAGGACCCCGGCCCCACTCCCACTCCCTCACCCCTGGGCACCCAGAGGGCCCCAGCCCAGCCCCACTCCCTCACCCCAGGGCACCCAGAGGACCCTGGCCCCACTCCCACTCCCTCACCCCTGGGCACCCAGAGGACTCCCGGCCCCACTCCCACTCCCTCACCCTAGGGCACCCAGAGGACCCCGGCCCCACTCCCACTCCCTCACCCCAGGGCACCCAGAGGACCCCGGCCCCACTCCCACTCCCTCACCCCTGGGCACCCAGAGGGCCCCAGCCCAGCCCCACTCCCTCACCCCAGGGCACCCAGAGGACCCTGGCCCCACTCCCACTCCCTCACCCCTGGGCACCCAGAGGACTCCCGGCCCCACTCCCACTCCCTCACCCTAGGGCACCCAGAGGACCCCGGCCCCACTCCCACTCCCTCACCCCAGGGCACCCAGAGGACCCCGGCCCCACTCCCACTCCCTCACCCCTGGGCACCCAGAGGGCCCCAGCCCAGCCCCACTCCCTCACCCCAGGGCACCCAGAGGACCCTGGCCCCACTCCCACTCCCTCACCCCTGGGCACCCAGAGGACTCCCGGCCCCACTCCCACTCCCTCACCCTAGGGCACCCAGAGGACCCCGGCCCCACTCCCACTCCCTCACCCCAGGGCACCCAGAGGACCCCGGCCCCACTCCCACTCCCTCACCCCTGGGCACCCAGAGGGCCCCAGCCCAGCCCCACTCCCTCACCCCAGGGCACCCAGAGGACCCTGGCCCCACTCCCACTCCCTCACCCCTGGGCACCCAGAGGACTCCCGGCCCCACTCCCACTCCCTCACCCCAGGGCACCCAGAGGACCCCGGCCCCACTCCCACTCCCTCACCTCAGGGCACCCAGAGGACCCCGGCCCCACTCCCACTCCCTCACCCCAGGGCACCCAGAGGACCCTGGCCCCACTCCCACTCCCTCACCCCTGGGCACCCAGAGGGCCCCAGCCCAGCCCCACTCCCTCACCCCAGGGCACCCAGAGGACCCTGGCCCCACTCCCACTCCCTCACCCCTGGGCACCCAGAGGACTCCCGGCCCCACTCCCACTCCCTCACCCTAGGGCACCCAGAGGACCCCGGCCCCACTCCCACTCCCTCACCCCAGGGCACCCAGAGGACCCCGGCCCCACTCCCACTCCCTCACCCCTGGGCACCCAGAGGGCCCCAGCCCAGCCCCACTCCCTCACCCCAGGGCACCCAGAGGACCCTGGCCCCACTCCCACTCCCTCACCCCTGGGCACCCAGAGGACTCCCGGCCCCACTCCCACTCCCTCACCCTAGGGCACCCAGAGGACCCCGGCCCCACTCCCACTCCCTCACCCCAGGGCACCCAGAGGACCCCGGCCCCACTCCCACTACCTCACCCCTGGGCACCCAGAGGGCCCCAGCCCAGCCCCACTCCCTCACCCCAGGGCACCCAGAGGACCCTGGCCCCACTCCCACTCCCTCACCCCTGGGCACCCAGAGGACTCCCGGCCCCACTCCCACTCCCTCACCCTAGGGCACCCAGAGGACCCCGGCCCCACTCCCACTCCCTCACCCCAGGGCACCCAGAGGACCCCGGCCCCACTCCCACTCCCTCACCCCTGGGCACCCAGAGGGCCCCAGCCCAGCCCCACTCCCTCACCCCAGGGCACCCAGAGGACCCTGGCCCCACTCCCACTCCCTCACCCCTGGGCACCCAGAGGACTCCCGGCCCCACTCCCACTCCCTCACCCTAGGGCACCCAGAGGACCCCGGCCCCACTCCCACTCCCTCACCCCAGGGCACCCAGAGGACCCCGGCCCCACTCCCACTCCCTCACCCCTGGGCACCCAGAGGGCCCCAGCCCAGCCCCACTCCCTCACCCCAGGGCACCCAGAGGACCCTGGCCCCACTCCCACTCCCTCACCCCTGGGCACCCAGAGGACTCCCGGCCCCACTCCCACTCCCTCACCCCAGGGCACCCAGAGGACCCCGGCCCCACTCCCACTCCCTCACCTCAGGGCACCCAGAGGACCCCGGCCCCACTCCCACTCCCTCACCCCTGGGCACCCAGAGGGCCCCAGCCCAACCCCACTCCCTCACCCCAGGGCACCCAGAGGACCCCGGCCCCACTCCCACTCCCTCACTCCAGGGCACCCAGAGGGCCCCGGCCCCACTCCCACTCCCTCACCCCAGAAGCACCCAGAGGACCCCCAGCCCGGCCCCGCTCCCTCCCAGGGGCACCCAGAGAACCCCTGGCCCCACTCCCACTCCCTCACCTCTGGGCACCCAGAGGACCCTGGCCCCACTCCCACTCCCTCACCCCGGGAGCACCCAGAGGGCCCCCAGCCCGGCCCCGCTCCCTCACACCAGGGGCACCCAGAGGGCCCCCAGCCCTACTCCCTCACCCCGGGAGCACCCACAGACCTCCAGGCCCACTCCCACTCCCTCACCCCAGGGCACCCAGAGGACCCCGGCCCCACTCCCACTCCCTCACACCAGGGCACCCAGAGGACCCCCAGCCCTACTCCCTCACCCCGGGAGCACCCAGAGGGCCCCAGCCCAACCCCACTCCCTCACCCCAGGGCACCCAGAGGACCCCGGCCCCACTCCCACTCCCTCACCCCTGGGCACCCAGAGAGCCCCGGCCCAGCCCCACTCCCTCACCCCAGGGCACCCAGAGGACCCTGGCCCCACTCCTACTCCCTCACCCCAGGGCACCCAGAGGACCCCGGCCCCACTCCCACTCCCTCACCCCAGGGCACCCAGAGGACCCCGGCCCCACTCCCACTCCCTCACCCCTGGGCACCCAGAGGGCCCCAGCCCAGCCCCACTCCCTCACCCCAGGGCACCCAGAGGACCCTGGCCCCACTCCCACTCCCTCACCCCTGGGCACCCAGAGGACTCCCGGCCCCACTCCCACTCCCTCACCCTAGGGCACCCAGAGGACCCCGGCCCCACTCCCACTCCCTCACCCCAGGGCACCCAGAGGACCCCGGCCCCACTCCCACTCCCTCACCCCTGGGCACCCAGAGGGCCCCAGCCCAGCCCCACTCCCTCACCCCAGGGCACCCAGAGGACCCTGGCCCCACTCCCACTCCCTCACCCCTGGGCACCCAGAGGACTCCCGGCCCCACTCCCACTCCCTCACCCTAGGGCACCCAGAGGACCCCGGCCCCACTCCCACTCCCTCACCCTAGGGCACCCAGAGGACCCCGGCCCCACTCCCACTCCCTCACCCTAGGGCACCCAGAGGACCCCGGCCCCACTCCCACTCCCTCACCCAGGGAGCACCCAGAGGGCCCCGGCCCAGCCCCACTCCCTCACCCCGGGAGCACCCAGAGGACTCCCGGCCCCACTCCCACTCCCTCACCCTAGGGCACCCAGAGGACCCCGGCCCCACTCCCACTCCCTCACCCCGGGAGCACCCAGAGGGCCCCGGCCCAGCCCCACTCCCTCACCCCTGGGCACCCAGAGGACCCCGGCCCCACTCCCACTCCCTCACCCTAGGGCACCCAGAGGACCCCGGCCCCACTCCCACTCCCTCACCCCGGGAGCACCCAGAGGGCCCCAGCCCAACCCCACTCCCTCACCCCAGGGCACCCAGATGACCCCGGCCCCACTCCCACTCCCTCACCCCAGGGTACCCAGAGCACCCCGGCCCCACTCCCACTCCCTCACCCCTGGGCACCCAGAGGGCCCCGGCCCCACTCCCACTCCCTCACCTCAGGGCACCCAGAGGACCCCGGCCCCACTCCCACTCCCTCACCCCTGGGCTACCAGAGGACCCCGGCCCAGCCCCACTCCCTCACCCCAGGGCACCCAGAGGGCCCCGGCCCTACTCCCTCACCCTGGGAGCACCCAGAGGACTCCCGGCCCCACTCCCACTCCCTCACCCCAGGGCACCCAGAGGACCCCGGCCCCACTCCCACTCCCTCACCCTAGGGCACCCAGAGGGCCCCGGCCCGGCCCCGCTCCCTCACCCCAGGGCACCCAGAGGGCCCCGGCCCAGCCCCACTCCCTCACCCCGGGAGCACCCAGAGGGCCCCGGCCCGGCCCCGCTCCCGCTCACCGGTGACTTGGCCCTGGATGGCACACTTGTGTCTCCTGCAGTCCGTCCAGAAGCCCACGTAGCCCGTGTAGGAGCCCTGCAGGTAGGCCACGCGCCCGTCCACCATGCTCAGCATCATCAGAGCCGCCAGGATGCTGAAGACAAGAGACCAGCCCCGCAGGATGAACTTGCGGTCCTCCTCCCAGGTAGAGACAAGGTCCGCTGGGGAAGAACAGACGTCTGGGGGCCGGGGTCTCTCTCCACCCCTCACTGCACCCTCGTCTCCTTCCCCAGCCACAGACACTGCCCGCTTCTCTACCTGGACCTCCCACCCAAACCACAGCCCCCTGCGCACCTGTGCTCCTGTCCCGACCCCGGCTTTGACTCCACCCCCGGCACCACCCTTGACCCAGCCATCCCCACCTGCAGCTGTGACCTCATTCCCACCTCTCGCCTTAATGTAGACGCAAGCCCCCCGCCCCGTAACCCTTTCCTAACTCATTCCCACCTCCAACTTTAATGTAGACACAAGCCCTCCCCCCACCCCCGCCCCGTAACCCTTTCCTAACCCAAGCCTGCTTGCCTGGCCTATTACAATCCCATCCTCTGATCTCCATCCCCCAAACCCCAGTTCCATCCTGGCCCCCAGCCTCATCCCCTTACCCCCGCCCACCCCGTCCCCATATCCCAGTCCAGGGTATGGGTCACTACAGCAGAGGTTCCCAAGTGTGTTCATGAGGGCAAGGCCCCTGGGGCCCAAAGAAGACCTGAGTGGTTCACACCACACCTGCAGGTGCCTGGGACCCTGTCCCCCTTCCCAGTGCCGTCTCACACCCTCCCCCTCTGACCTCTCACCCGCAGCCACACCCAAGACTCCACAGGGTCCCTCCCACAAGCAAGGGCCCTCCTCCTCAGGACAGCCTTGTCCTTTGGTGTGGGACACTCCCCTCCCCCTTAGCCCAGCCTGCCCCTGTCAACTCCAGGGTCACTTCCTCCACATCTCCTTGCGCCATGGCACCACCCCCTGCCAGGCCTAGCTCAGCTAGCCCCCCCACGCTGCAGACTGCACACTCGTGGCCAATTATCTAACTTTATTATTACTGTTTTCCTACCAATCTGCCTCAACAAACCAACACGAGGGCAGGCAACAAATCCGTTTGTCTTCCCACTGCATCTCCATTGCCCGGTACATTTGATTAGCAAAAGGAGGAATGAATGAGTGAAAGGGTGGGTGGGTGGGGCCATAAAGCAGTTCATTCATTCAATGAGCACGCACGGAGCAATCCTGCACAGGGGCCCCGTTCCGAGGGCTGGAATGAGAGCACCAGCCGTGGAGTCCCGAGAGCTACGGTAATCTTAATGTCCAACAGGAGGGGATCGGTCGGAAGCACACGAGGGCCAAACGCCAGGCGGCAGAGCAGAGGCTGAACTTGCTACCTGGGCCCGGCACGCCCGGAACAGAGACGACATCTCCCAGCTTCCCTTGCAGCTCAGTGGCCCTAGGACCGAGTGTGGGCCACAGGGTGGTTCCTGCCCAGTGTGTGTGGAGGAGGGAGCTGTGCAGGCCAGGGACAGTGTAGGAAAAAGAGGGAGCCCAGACCGCAGCATCAAGGTTCACGTGTGAGAGAAATAATTTTTTAATCATTTGGATCACCAAACAAATCGCAACTAATCCTCAATGGAATTCCTCACCTCCCTGATTCTAAAATGCACACTTTGCACATTTCAACACCTCTGAAGCTGGGGGCTGCATCACATACTCTGTAGCATCTTTTTTTAAATGTTTATTTTCATCTACTTGAGAGGCAGAGTAAGAGAGATGAGAAAGAGATCTTCTATCTGCTGGTTCCCTCCCCAAATGCCCACAATAGCCAAGGTCAGGCCAAAACCAGGAGCCAGGAACTCCATCTACGCCTCCCATGTGGGTGGCAGATGCCCAAGTACCTGAGCCATCACCTGCCACCTCCCAGGTGCACTGGCAGGAAGCTGGATCAGAAGCAGAGCAGGAGCCTGCCCTGTGGTGTAGCAGGTAAAGCCGCCACCTGCATCCCATATGGGTGCCAGTTCGAGTCCCAGCTGCTCCACTTCTGATCCAGCTCTCTGCTATGGCCTGGGAAAGCAGTAGAAGATGGCCCAAGTTCTTGGGCCCCTGCACCCGCGTGGGAGACCTGGAAGAAGCTCCTGGCTCCGGGCTTTGGATCAGCACAGCTCTTGCCATTGTGGCTAATTAGGGAGTGAACCAGCGGATGGAAGACCTCTCTCTCTCTCTCTCTCTCTCTCTCTCTCTCTCTGCCTCTCCTTACCTTTCTGTGTAACTCTGACTTTCAAATAAATAAATCTTAAAAAAAAAAAAAAAGAGCAGAGTAGCCAGGGCTCAGACAGGCACTCTGATAATGGTATTAGGGTGTCCCAGGCAGCAGTGCCACAGCACCCAACCCAATCAGGAGCATCTTAAAGTCACTGTGCCGTGGTTTAAAGATCACAGCATCGACCAGGGTGGTGTCCTAGGGTCTACGGGATGCAATGCTGCTAAAAATGCAGTAACATGGCTATTCACGTAAGTAAGGACCTAAAACCTATGCGTGCTTTTTTTGTAAAGACCCTGGCAAAAGCCAAAAGAAAGGATGGGGGTCGTTATTTGAAAGGTCGTCACCCCTCATCCACGGGAGAGCTTGCACGGCCAACTTGGGGTTCCTGCACCCCTGCTAAACGCTCTTTGAGATTTTTTTTAAATTTATTTGAAAGGGAGAGGGGAGGGAGGGAGAGAGAGAGAGAGAGAGAGAGAGCGCATGATTTTCTACCTGCTGGTTCACTCTCCAAGATGGCTGAGCCAGACTGAAGCTAAAAGCCGGGAACTCCCTCCAGGTCTCCCACGCGGGTGCAGGGAGCCAGGCACACGGGCCATCACTGCTGCCTCCCCAGTGCCTTAGCAGGGAGCCGGGTGAGAAGCAGAGCAGCCAGGGCTCCAACCAGCACTCTGGTAGGGGATGCTGGTGCCACAAGTGGCCACCTAACCCACTGCGCCACACCGGCCCTGCCCTGGCGGCTGCGGCACAGTCTTCCTCCCCAACTCGAGCCTCAGCGAGAGTCTTCGAGCCCGGGGCCCTGGAGACCCCAGGGAAGGGTGAAGGGAGACAGACAGAGGAGGAAGACAGGGGACAAGACATGAAACTGAGAAAGGAATAAAGGGGTGAAACGGATTCAGAAAAGGACACAGGAAGGGGTGGGGGCGGGGAGCAGGTGGGAAGAGGAAATCACACATTCAGCTCTCAGATCCCCCCAAAACAGAGTGCGTCCCAGAGCTGCTGCTGACCCAGCCCTGAGCCCTGCCCCTCCCCCGACCCTGCCCTCACCCCCTGATTCCACCCTGGGTTTGCCCCGGCCCATCCCTGACCAGTGTGACCCCTTCCTCACCGGATCCTGACCCTGCCCAGATCCCACGCTGAGCCCTCCCTGACCCAGCCCCAGCCCCCGTGTCACTCACGCAGGGGACTGGGGGAGTCTGAGGCCATGGCCAATATCCTGGAAGCCCCTCCAACTGTCATGGAATCCCCGGCTCCCAGGGGCAGGCCAGGCTGAATCCCTGGGCCCTGCCTGTGGCCACAGCAGAGCAACCAAGACACCAACGGCAAGGAGCAGAACTGACCCAGAGAGAAGCTGACCAGCCTCCAGGTCGCCATGAGGTGGCCGAAAGGGGGGTGCTGAGACCATCCGAGGACTGGCCCCGCCCTGCACCTCCCCATGTCCCAGAAGCCTCAGCCTGACCCCCTGGATGCTCAGCCAGCAGCTCGCAACAGCACCCAGGCCGAGAGCCATGACTCTCCCCCGGTCATCTATATCCGCCGGCTCAGTGCCCACGACCCCACGCCCATCATCCAGGGACGTCGGGCCAGCATCCGGGGACCTTCCCCCATAGCAAACACCTCCCAAGTCAACAGCCAAGAGCTGTCCCCAGCTCTCAGAATCCGCCGGGTCAGCATCCAGGAGCCTCTTCCCTCCGGCAGCCCCCGCCGGGTCAGTATCCAGGAGCCTTCTCCCTCCGGGACCCCCCGCCGGGTCAGCATCCAAGAGCCTCCCCCATATGTGAACCTTCACAGGCTCAGCATCCAGGAGCCTTCTCCCTCTGGGACCCCCCGCCGGGTCAGTATCCAGGAGCCTTCTCCCTCCGGGACCCCCCGCCGGGTCAGCATCCAGGAGCCTTCTCCCTCCGGGACCCCTCACCGGGTCAGCATCCAGGAGCCTTCTCCCTCCGGGACCCCCCGCCGGGTCAGCATCCAGGAGCCTCCTCCCCCTGGGAGCCCCCGCCGGGTCAGCATCCAGGAGCCTCCTCCCCCTGGGAGCCCCCGCCGGGTCAGCATCCAGGAGCCTCTTCCCCCTGGGAGCCCCCACCGGGTCAGCATCCAGGAGCCTCCTCCCCCAGGGAGCCCCCGCCGGGTCAGCATCCAGGAGCCTCCTCCCCCTGGGAGCCCTCGCCGGGTCAGCATCCAAGATGCCTCAGCTTTGCAAAGTCGCAGCTTCAGTTCGCAAACCTCTAGCATGCTGGCCAACATGGACCCCGCCCTCCAAGGCAGTTCGGTCAACGTGCAGAACTACATGACCGCCCAGATTAGGAAGCAGAGCCTGTCGTCCGCACGGTGCAGCATCGAGGTGCCCCCGTCCATCACCCACAGCCCCGAGGCCAGCATCAGCAGCATTGAGTCTGTCATCTGTGACTCCCTGGACAGCCTCGAGGAGGCCGAGCAGGCTCAGCTGGAGCACGGCAACCTCGAAGGCACCCACAGCTTCACCTCGGTCACCTCCATTGGCGACCTTTCTTCCCGGTGAGAGACAGGGAGCCAAGCTGTAGGCAGAGCTCGGACCACAGCAGCAGCCAGGGGTGGGGACCCGGAAGCCATTGCATCAGAAAGGAGAGGGGTGGCAGGGTTTGGGGCCTGTGGGGCAGGGCACAGGCAGAGACCCGGGTGGGGGGGATATGGAAGACAGAGGGCGTGCGGAGGTGGCTGGGGTCGGAAGGCGGGACCAGGGTGGCTGGGTAGGCGGCGGGTCCCGGAGCCGCCGACACGGTGGACCGTCTGCGGCCGGCAGGTTCCAGAAGGGCAGCCACCAATCCCTGCTGCCCATATGCTGGCGGCTGCTGCACGAGGCCAAGAAGATCACCCGCTACGTGAGCCTGGTCCTGACGCTGGCCGGCTTGCTGGTCATCAACCTCATCTCCCTGGGCCAGCCCTGGCTGCACTTCCAGGTGCCACTGAGGCCCCCCGGGGATCCCGCCGGCCCCCAGACCATCCCCATCGACACCTTCATCTTCGTCCGCTGTCCCGACATCTCCTGCCTGCACGAGTATGACCAGAATGCCTGTAAGGCTGACGCCGGGCTCTGTGCTCTGGGACACATCTCCCCGCGCTCCTGTCCCCGCGCCTCCTGTCCCCAAGCCTCCTGTCTCCGCACCTCCTGTCCCCAAGCCTCCTGTACCCTCGTCTCTGGTCCCCATGCGGTCCCCGCTGCCCTGGGAAGTCCCCACTGCCCACCTCACGCCCCACAGCATCAACATCCATTCCCGGGGTCCCAACACATCTCCCCTTGTCTCCTGTCCCCACGCGGTCCCTGCTGCCCACCTCACGCCCCACAGCATCAACATCCATTCCGGGGGTCCCAACACATCTCCCCTTGTCTCCTGTCCCCACGCAGTCCCCGCTGCCCACCTCACGCCCCACAGCATCAACATCCATTCCCAGGGTCCCAACACATCTCCCCTTGTCTCCTGTCCCCACGCGGTCCCCGCTGCCCACCTCACGCCCCACAGCATCAACATCCATTCCCGGGGTCCCAACACATCTCCCCTTGTCTCCTGTCCCCACGCAGTCCCCGCTGCCCACCTCACGCCCCACAGCATCAACATCCATTCCCGGGGTCCCAACACATCTCCCCTTGTCTCCTGTCCCCACACGGTCCCCGCTGCCCACCTCACGCCCCACGGCATCGACATCCATTCCCGGGGTCCCAACACATCTCCCCTCGTCTCCTGTCCCCACGCGGTCCCCGCTGCCCACCTCACGCCCCACGACATCGATATTCCGGGGGTCCCAACCTCAATTTTCTTATAACGAGAACCAACAGCTGTTTGGGGCAGTGGGGAGGGAGGGAGAGACGCCCCCAGGCTGGCTGGCGGCCCTCCCGCCGTGCTCAGACCCCAGGGCCCTGCCCCCTCCAGATTTGCTGGACCTCGCCTGGGCCTTCATCGTCTTCTCCAGCATCAGCAGCCTCTGCCTCTTCATCACTCTAGTCAGCACCATCTTCTTCACCACCTCCAACCTGCCTGTGCTCGACTTCTCCATGTTCGTCAGCAGCATCCTGACAGGTGCGAGCCCACGCTGCCCGCCTCGGGAACCAGGGCCGGCCAGGAGACCCCCCCACCCCATCACATTCCAGTCCCTTCCTCATCCCAATCCCACCTCCTCCCAGCGACAAATGTCAGTCTCCAACTCAGCCAGGGCTCCAGCAACACCACCAGCCAGCCTCACCCTCGGCCACACCCCCTCCCTGACGCCCGGCCCATCTCTCAAGTGCTCCATCTTCTTGCCAGCCTCCAAGCCATCCGCATTATGGTCTCCAAGCCGTGCACAAATCTCAAGCCCGGACTTGACCTCATTCCTAGTCACGCTCAACATTTGTTTCAAGTTCAGCCTGTCTCTAACACTTGAACTTTAACCTCAAGCTTCATGCCAGCCCATCTCTGCCTTCTCAGACCAACCCCCCCATCCCCAGCTGCGTGCTTACCTATACCCAATACCCCCCAGCCCCCAACATTGGCCCCAACCTCAGTCCCAGCCCTTCAACTTCAGCGTCTACTCAGAAGCCAACGCCACTCCAAGTCCTGTCTCCCCACCACCAGCCGCTCTGAGTCTTGTCCAAGCTGCCTGATCCTTCTGAGCCACAGTTCTGTCATCTGTAGGGTGGGGATAAAACTTCCCAGCACGCGGCGTTGTCACGAGGACCGAGTTGAAAAGTGCCAGTTCTCGCGGGGAGCTGTTTAATTTGCACCAGTCCTGACCGGGATCATCTCTCCACCCCCAGCCACATAACCCAGGATTCACACACTGAGTGGAACAGTTCCGCTCTCCATGGGCACGCCAAACCGCACTTTTAAACAGCTGGAGCGGCTAGTTTGGAGCTGGGGAATGCTGTGTTCCTGTCCCTTGGGACAACTCCTCCCAACCTCCAGTTGCAAAGCATTTCTGGAGAGTGAGAGCTAAGGCCAGGAATCGAGAACATTGGACTTCTCGATTCTTTCTTTCTTTCTTTCTTTCTTTTTTTTTTTTTTTTTTTTTTTGACAGGCAGAGTGGATAGTGAGAGAGAGAGACAGAGAGAAAGGTCTTCCTTTTTGCCGCTGGTTCACCCTCCAATGGCTGCTGCGGCCGGCGCATCTCGCTGATCCGAAGCCAGGAGCCAGGTGCTTCTCCTGGTCTCCCATGCGGGTGCAGGGCCCAAGGACTTGAGCCATCCTCCACTGCCTTCCCGGGCCACAGCAGAGAGCTGGACTGGAAGAGGGGCAACCAGGATAGAATCCGGCGCCCCAACCGGGACTAGAACCCGGTGTGCCAGCGCCACAAGGTGGAGGATTTGCCTGTTAAGCCACGGCGCCGGCCAGGACTTCTCGATTCTTTGTAACTGGCACTTATCCTGTTTGTATAGGAGCTCTTATTATCTAAATATAGGATACAAAGGGTGAAAAACCATCTAAAACAGAAGCCCCGAATGCAGGACTGGACATAAATGTCGCTACAGGAACCGCGCCAGCCTCAGCGCCTCCTCAGCACCCCTACTGGATGTGGGTCCCACCGTTGTGCCCACTCTAGGTCCAGCGAGACAAACTGGCCGCCCTGGGCTGAGGGGCGGAGCTCTGGAGGCCCCAAAGCCCGTGGCGGTTTCCGATGCCACCCTCCCTGGCTAAAGGCGGAGACTCGTGCTTCCAGCGTGCTGCAGCCTCTTTCCCAACTCTGAGCAGGGGTACGGGGCCGGGAGGGTGAGGAGGGGGGACGCCGAGGCTGACGGCGCACTCGCGTCCGCGCAGGGACCAGCATCGTCCTGGGCGTCCTGTTCTACCTGCTGCAGGCCAGCAAGTTCCTGCAGGAAGGCATGACCTACAAGCTGGGGGTCAGCTTCTACCTGGCCTGGATGGGCGTCTTCTCCTTCCTGATGACCGGTCAGGCTGGGGTCTGGTGCTGGGGGGACAGGGCCTGGGGTGGGGGCGCTGGGGGGACAGAGCCTGGGGTGGGGGCGCTGGGGGGACAGAGCCTGGGGTGGACAGAGCCTGGGGTGGGGGCGCTGGGGGGACAGAGCCTGGGGTGGGGGAGCTGGGGGGACAGGGCCTGGGGTGGGGGCGCTGGGGGGACAGAGCCTGGGGTGGGGGCGCTGGGGGGACAGAGCCTGGGGTGAGGCGCTGGGGGGACAGAGCCTGGGTTGGGGCACTGGGGGGGACAGAGCCTGGGGTGGGGGCGCTGGGGGGACAGAGCCTGGGGTGAGGCGCTGGGGGGACAGAGCCTGGGGTGAGGCGCTGGGGGGACAGAGCCTGGGGTGGGGGCGCTGAGGGGACAGAGCTGGGGTGGGGGCGCTGAGGGGACAGAGCTGGGGTGGGGGAGCTGGGGGGACAGAACCTGGGGTGAGGCGCTGGGGGGACAGGGCCTGGGGTGGGGGAGCTGAGGGGACAGAACCTGGGGTGAGGAGCTGGTGGGGACAGAGCCTGGGGTGGGGGAGCTGAGGGGACAGAGCCTGGTGTGGGGGGGGCTGGGGGGGACAGAGCCTGGGGTGGGGAGCTGGTGGGGACAGAGCCTGGGGTGGGGGAGCTGAGGGGACAGAGCCTGGGGTGGGGGGGGCTGGGGGGGACAGAGCCTGGGGTGGGGAGCTGGTGGGAACAGAGCCTGGGGTGGGGGCATTGGGGGGACAGAGCCTGGGGTGGGGGCATTGGGGGGACAGAGCCTGGGGTGGGGGAGCTGAGGGGACAGAGCCGGGGTGGGGGAGCTGAGGGGACAGAGCCTGGGGTGGGGAGCTGGTGGAGACAGAGCCGGGGTGGGGGAGCTGAGGGGACAGAGCCTGGGGTGGGGGCACTGGGGGGACAGAGCCGGGGGTGGGGGAGCTGAGGGGACAGAGCCTGGGGTGGGGGCGCTGGGGGGACAGAGCCTGGGGTGGGGGAGCTGGGCGGACAGAACCTGGGGTGGGGGCGATGGGGGGACAGAGCCTGGGGTGAGGCGCTGGGGGGACAGGGCCTGGGGTGGGGGAGCTGAGGGGACAGGGCCTGGGGTGGTGGAGCTGAGGGAACAGAACCTGGGGTGGGGAGCTGGTGGGGACAGACCCTGGGGTGGGGGCATTGGGGGGACAGAGCCTGGGGTGGGGCACTGGGGGGACAGAGCCTGGGGTGGGGGCATTGGGGGGACAGAGCCTGGGGTGGGGCACTGGGGGGACAGAGCCTGGGGTGGGGGAGCTGGGGGGACAGAGCCTGGGGTGAGGCGCTGGGGGGACAGGGCCTGGGGTGGGGGAGCTGGGGGGACAGAGCCTGGGGTGAGGCGCTGGGGGGACAGGGCCTGGGGTGGGGGAGCTGGGGGGACAGAGCCTGGGGTGGGGACACTGGGGGGGACAGAGCCTCGGGTGGGGGCGCTGGGGGGACAGAACCTGGGGTGGGGACACTGGGGGGGACAGAGCCTGGGGTGGGGCACTGGGGGGACAGAGCCTGGGGTGGGGGAGCTGGGGGGACAGAGCCTGGGGTGAGGCGCTGGGGGGACAGGGCCTGGGGTGGGGGAGCTGGGGGGACAGAGCCTGGGGTGGGGACACTGGGGGGGACAGAGCCTGGGGTGGGGGCGCTGGGGGGACAGAACCTGGGGTGGGGACACTGGGGGGGACAGAGCCTGGGGTGGGGGAGCTGAGGGGACAGGGCCTGGGGTGGGGGGGCTGGGGGGGACAGGGCCTGGGGTGGGGAGCTGGTGGGAACAGAGCCTGGGGTGGGGGCATTGGGGGGACAGAGCCTGGGGTGGGGGAGCTGAGGGGACAGAGCCTGGGGTGGGGGAGCTGGGGGGTCAGAGCCTGGGGTCGGGGAGCTGGGGGGACAGAGCCTGGGGTGGGGGTGCTGGGGGGACAGAGCCTGGGGTGGGGACACTGGGGGGGACAGAGCCTGGGGTGGGGGAGCTGGGGGGACAGAACCTGGGGTGGGGACACTGGGGGGGACAGAGCCTGGGGTGGGGCACTGGGGGGACAGAGCCTGGGGTGAGGCGCTGGGGGGACAGAGCCTGGGGTGGGGCGCTGGGGGGACAGAGCCTGGGTTGGGGCACTGGGGGGGACAGAGCCTGGGGTGGGGGAGCTGGGGGGACAGAGCCTGGGGTGGGGGAGCTGGGGGGACAGAGCCTGGGGTGAGGCGCTGGGGGGACAGGGCCTGGGGTGGGGGAGCTGGGGGGACAGAGCCTGGGGTGGGGACACTGGGGGGGACAGAGCCTGGGGTGGGGGCGCTGGGGGGACAGAACCTGGGGTGGGGACACTGGGGGGGACAGAGCCTGGGGTGGGGGAGCTGAGGGGACAGGGCCTGGGGTGGGGGGGCTGGGGGGGACAGGGCCTGGGGTGGGGAGTTGGTGGGAACAGAGCCTGGGGTGGGGGCATTGGGGGGACAGAGCCTGGGGTGGGGGAGCTGAGGGGACAGAGCCTGGGGTGGGGGAGCTGGGGGGTCAGAGCCTGGGGTCGGGGAGCTGGGGGGACAGAGCCTGGGGTGGGGGTGCTGGGGGGACAGAGCCTGGGGTGGGGGAGCTGGGGGGACAGAACCTGGGGTGGGGACACTGGGGGGGACAGAGCCTGGGGTGGGGCACTGGGGGGACAGAGCCTGGGGTGAGGCGCTGGGGGGACAGAGCCTGGGGTGGGGCGCTGGGGGGACAGAGCCTGGGTTGGGGCACTGGGGGGGACAGAGCCTGGGGTGGGGGAGCTGGGGGGACAGAGCCTGGGGTGGGGGAGCTGGGGGGACAGAGCCTGGGGTGAGGCGCTGGGGGGACAGGGCCTGGGGTGGGGGAGCTGAGGGGACAGGGCCTGGGGTGGGGAGCTGGTGGGAACAGAGCCCGGGGTGGGGGCATTGGGGGGACAGAGCCTGGGGTGGGGGTGCTGGGGGGACAGAGCCTGGGGTGGGGGAGCTGGGGGGACAGAGCCTGGGGTGGGGGAGCTGGGGGGACAGAGCCTGGGGTGGGGGGGCTGGGGGGGGACAGAACCTGGGGTGGGGACACTGTGGGGGGACAGAGCCTGGGGTGGGGCACTGGGGGGACAGAGCCTGGGGTGGGGGCGCTGGGGGGACAGAGCCTGGGGTGGGGCACTGGGGGGGACAGAGCCTGGGGTGGGGGAGCTGAGGGGACAGAACCTGGGGTGGGGCACTGGGGGGACAGAGCCTGGGGTGGGGGCGCTGGGGGGGGACAGAGCCTGGGGTGGGGAGCTGGTGGGAACAGAGCCTGTGGTGGGGGCACTGGGGGGACAGAGCCTGGGGTGGGGGCATTGGGGGGACAGAGCCTGGGGTGGGGGAGCTGAGGGGACAGAACCTGGGGTGGGGAGCTGGTGGGGACAGAGCCTGGGGTGGGGCACTGGGGGGACAGAGCCTGGGGTGGGACGCTGGGGGGACAGAGCCTGGGGTGGGGGAGCTGAGGGGACAGAACCTGGGGTGGGGCACTGGGGGGGACAGAGCCTGGGGTGGGGGGCTGGGGGGACAGAGCCTGGGGTGGGGCACTGGGGGGACAGAACCTGGGGTGGGGCGCTGGGGGGACAGAGCCTGGGGTGGGGGCATTGGGTGACAGAGCCTGGGGTGGGGAGCTGGGGGGACAGAGCCTGGGGTGGGGGCACTGGGGGGACAGAGCCTGGGGTGGGGGCGCTGGGGGGACAGAGCCTGGGGTGGGGGCGCTGGGGACAGGACTGGGCAGGGCGGGCCTGAGGTGGGAGACAGGGAGGGGATGCAGAAGGGGGAGGGGAGATGGAGTTGAGCTTGGACTGCTGCCCCTGGGTCTGGGGTCTGGGGTAGGCCTGGGGACAGGACCCAGGTCTGGGCTGGTCTCAGGAACTCTGCCTCCCCCGCTTCTTCCCTCTTCCTCACCAGGTCTCCTGTCCTACTTGAATTACAAGAATTTCTGGTCCATTCTGGCACTGCAGGCCATCTGGATTTAAGACCAGGACCCTGTGTGGGCTCTCAAGGCTCCTGGACAAGCACCTGCGGTGCGGCTTCTTGCTCCTACCCCACCCCAGACCCGGTCCATTTTCAGTCCCCTCTGATACCCTCGGCCCAGATTAACAACCTGTATTTTTAAATAACCTCTGGTTTTGTTTGTTTGTGTGTGCAGAACAGTCTTGTATTTAGTTCAGGGCCTTGGATACCCTCTGTGGAGCCGCCATCCTGCCCTGGGCCAGCCTCGGGCCGAAGGGGAGGGACTCAGAGGTTAAGGTCAGCAAAGAGCTGGACCCCTGGTCTCTGCAGCATGCAGACGGCGCTCAATCAGTGCTTGCTGAATAGCTGGCTCCCCACCCCAAGTCCTTGGGGATTTATCCTGTGCCTGTGCAGTCCCCAAGGATTCCTGAGCCACGTCCACACCCCCGCACCCCTGCACCCCGCCCCCGGAGCCCCCAGCACAAGGCTGTTCTGTGCCGCCGCCTTTGGATAATGGTCCGGGGCTACCTGCAGAAGGCGACAAGGGCTGAGCCCCGAGGACAGAGCTCAGAACAAAGACCCCGACCCTCGCCCCCCAGCCCCGCCCCTGCCGGTCACGGGGCCACGGATCGCTGGCCCCCGGGGCACAGGCGCGGGACCTACCTGGGCTCGGAAGCTTCTGTAAGCGGGCACGGGGCTAAGACTCGAGCCCGGGACGGGCAGGCGCTCTCTCCGCAGGAATTACAGGTCGTGTGCCCGCGCCAAGGCCGCGGCAGGGACCGCCCAGGTCCTCCAGGGGCTGCGCGTCCGCCGGGCACGCCGGGCCTCCCTGGCTCTGGCGAGGGGGCGCAGGGCGCGGAGCCCCTGCCAGGGGGCGCCCCTCGGAGGCAGCAGGGCGCCGGGGTGCCGGGGTCCGGGAAGGCCGGGGCACTGGCGCAGCTCACGAGGGGGCCTTGGGGACCCCGGGGACACAGGGAGAACTTGGCTCTCTCTGGGGTGACACGGAGTCAGCCATGAACTGCAAACCGAGACGTTCCCGCTGGGGGTCTCCTCACCCCATGAAGACCACTTAAAACCCAGGGGAACCCCCAAAACGCGGTGAGGAGGGGGCGGGGCGCACGCGGGGACCCGCAGGACCCGACTTTAATAGGCTGGGGGCGGTGCCCGGGACAGAGCCTAATTAAATATTTCAAGAGGGCGGAGTTTGGGGCGGAGCGGCAGCGCACGCGGGGATGCCCCTGGAAAGTGTCATGGCGTCCGGTGCATGATGGGAAGTGAGGCTCAAGGACACGCGCGGGGCGGGTGGGCGGGGCCTGCCGCCATGTTGGATGCCCAAGGAAGGGGCCAGGGGGGACTGGGCGGGTAGGCGGGGCCTGCCGCCATGTTGGATATTCAGGAAATGGGCGTGGCTTTGGAGGGGCGGGGCTTTGGAGGGTGGGCGGGGCCCTGGCTGGCCTCAGCCCCGCCTCGGCTACCTCCCTGCCTACATCACAAATAAAAGTGCGTATAAAAGACTCCTTGGCCACTGTGAGTGAGATGACCCACTGGCGGGAGCTACTGGGGCGGGAAGCAGCTTCACCCTTAATGCACTTATTTGAGAGACCGAGAGTCCCACATGCTGGCGCACTCCCTGTACCATCTAACCCGGGGGGGGGCCCCCAAGTCGAGTTCCTTCTCGGGGCCAGAAGCCCTGGCGCCCAGGCCCCTCCTCCCGCAGCTCCGGAGTCCGGCCGCCTGACCAGGACGACCCCTGTCAATCTCCTCCCTGGCCCCGCCCCTTCCGCTTCGCGCCTCTCAGCGTCAGCCCTCCTCCGCGGCCTCCTTCTTGCCCCGCCCACCGGGGGGTCCTTTCTCGTCCCGCCTCGCCCTTGGTGCTGTCCTCAGACTTGCCTGACACGCCTGACAGAACGACCATCCCGGATATCCCTCAGATCCTTTTTATTTCGTCTACATAGAGAATATCTCCTCTTCTGCTCTGGAAGATTCTCCAAATAACAGGCTTTATTCCCGTCCCCAAGCACCAGGGCTGCGTTTCGTGCACAGGCGTGCGAACTGGACGCCCCGGGCGGAACCCAAGATGGCGCCGGGGGGCTTTGCGAGCGGCCCGCGCTGTTAAATAGGAGCGCGTGGCCGGGGGCGTCCCGGTCGTGTGAGGTAAGGGGCAGGGGCTGACGTGAAGGGGGACTCTTCCCTGGGGGCCGGCGCGAGCCTGGTCGGGTGTGGGGTGGGTTCCCTGCGGGGAAGGTGGCGCTGCGGCGAGCGTGCAGTTGGCCTCCAGCCGGGCCGCGCCATCTTGCCCGTGAGGTGGGGGACCCGGAAGGGGTCTAACACCCAGGGGTTTTGTTCTTAATTTATTTGAAAGAGTTAGCGGGAGGTGCACTGCTTGGAGCCCCCGAGCGCGGGTGCCGCGGGGCCTTGCCGCCGAGGCTCCCGTGATGCCTAGCACTGGGCTCCGATCCCCGTGAGGACACCGTGCGCCCCGGGACCTTTGACACCCGGGGGTCTGAGGAGCCTCGGCGGGAGTTGAGCCCGGGACCTGCAGTGCGCTCCCATCTCGTGGGTGGGGAGCTGCTCTCCGGGGCCCCAGCGGGGATGGCCATGTGGGAGCCGGAGAGCAGAGGCCGCCGGGGATGATTTTGATTTTAACTTTATTTTTAAATATTTGTGATGAAGAGGAGAGGCAGACAAAAAGACGTTCCATCCGCTGGTTCGCTTCGCAGCCGGCCACCACGGCCGGGCCAAGGCCAGGAGCAACATCCGGGGCTCCCGTAGGTGGCGGGGCCCAGCACTTGGGCCGTGGTCCACGGCCTAACCTGGGTCCGAAGCGGGGCCTCTGGGACTCCTGGGACAGCGACCCCGCACCACGGGCCGGAAGCTGCTCCCCAGGGCCCCTCCCCTCGCACAGCGGGGTCACTGCCCGCCGGGGACCCCCGATGGCCGGCACCGGGCTCTGGCCATCGCTGAACACGTGGTGGGCCCGGGGACCCTGGCTGCCCGCGCCCCACTGACCCCCCCCCCCCATCTGCCACAGGGGTTCCCGCAGACGCCGCAGCCGGGCCGCCCGTGCCACCCCAGGTAAGAAAGGGGCGGGGGCGGGGCTGGGACGCGGCCCCGCGATGAGCCCTGCGCGCCCTCACTGTCACGGCCTTGCCTGGTGCTATATGAGCCGCCGCCTCCAGTGAAGTAGACCTTGGTCAGAACGCTGTCCTGGTCTCCGTGCAGGTCTGCCCTCCCTGTGTCCTAGTTGATTGCCCCGCGCGCTGGGGCAGGTGGCGCCCAACGTGGGCCTCGAGGAACGGGAATTGAGCTGAACGTCGCTGGAAGAGCCAGCTGCTTCATTGAGGTCGCCGCCCTGCCTCGTACCAGCCACCACCGTCTGTGCTACGGGCCCGAAGAAGGCGAGTGAAGACCTGCATAGTGGCCACCGCGTCCTGACCCGCCCAGCGCAGGCCAAGAAGGTAAGACGAGCGAGGCAGTGATGGAGCACACACTCACTAAACAAGAATTGTTTGTAAGAGGGCTAAAAGCCTCACTCAGGACGGGAGGAGCAAGGGTTAAGAAAAAGGATCCTATAGATTTTTTTATATTCTTAGAAGATGTTTGTCCTTGGTTTCCGCAAGAAGGAGCCATAGATGATGAGAGATGGCAACGGGTAGGGGAATGTCTTAAAGATTGTTATCACACCTTTGGTCCGGAAAAGGTTCCTGTTCAAGCCTTTTCTTACTGGAATCTTATAAATAATATCCTCCAGGTTCGCCATCTTCGAACTGACGCCTCAAAGGTCGTAGAGGATGGCGAATCCTTTCTTAGGACACAATGTAAGGGGAGTCAGAGTTCTCTCTCTAAGCCGCCTAATCCATCCCCCTGTCCCTCTGTTTCCATCTCCATGCCGCCGAGGGATACGGAAGGGGATATTAAAAAACCAGGATCCATCTTTCCCGTTGTATCAGGGATGAAAGCAAGTGACCCTGGCGATGGTATGCCAGCTCCTGAGGGTGAGGCACAGTTAACCGACGAGCTGCGCTGCCTGGCCGCCAAGCGTGGCCCTCCCTCCACATTATGCAAATCCCCCTCCCTTTTTTGCCCCTGCACTTGCCGCAGCCTCCACAGATGACTCTTTCGATCTCACCCGCCGAGCTATTTTTAAACTCACGAGAGAAGCTCAAGCCTTAAAAACCTTGCTTCAGGTTAAGAGGGAAAAGTCAGACTTGCTCAAACAACTCAGGGAGCTAGATTTGGGAGTGAGCCGCTCACCTGATGACTCATCACAAACAAAAACAGTAGCTAGGTCTCGGGTGCGGTCTAAAAGCTCCTCCAGAGAGGAGGAGAGTCCTGAGAGCAGCGAGCGTGAAGACTCTTCAGATGAGGAAGATGGGAATAACCCCTTGATTCTTCAGAAGCCAAGTTACCGTCGGCTAAAGTGGAAGTGTGTAAAGGAGTTAAAGAGCGCGGTCTCTCTGTATGGGCCCACTGCCCACTTTACCCTGTCCCTTCTGGAATCCCTGAGTGAGGACTGGCTCACGATTCACGACTGGGAAATGCTTGCCAAAGCCTCGCTCAGCAGAGGCCAGTACCTTCTGTGGAAAGCAGACTACACCGAGAGATGCCGAGACATTGCCAACCGCAATGCCTCTGCGGGCGGCCAGTCCAATTTAAGGAAGCTGTTGGGACAGAGACCATACAATTCAAACGACAAGCAGGCGGCTTTCCATCCTGGGTTACTTGCACAAATTCAACTTGCGGCCCGCCAGGCATGGAATGTCCTCCCCTCCCAGGGCTCGGCTATTTCCTCCATTTCTACAATCCGCCAGGGGGCTCAGGAACCATTCGGTGATTTTGTGAGACGGCTCAATGAAGCTGCAGAACGGTTCATAGGGCCTGCGGAAACGGATAGTGAGCTTGTCAGATATCTAGCCTTCGAAAATGCCAATTCTGCCTGTCGGGCCGTACTGCACCCTCATGGCCGCAACAAGACCCTTGCAGATTATATCAGGCTTTGTGCAGATGTCGACCCAGTTTCCCATAATATAGGCTTGGCTGTCGGCACTGCTTTCAAAGATTCCACTCAGAGACCAAAAACGGGGACGTGTTTTAACTGTAAACAGCCCGGCCACTTCCAAAAGGGGTGCTCAGCTCCTAAAATGAAACGGCCGACCCCACCTTCCCTCTGCCCTCGGTGCAAGAGAGGAAAACATTGGGCCTCTGAGTGCAGATCAAAAACTGATAACCAGGGAAAT
Organism: Lepus europaeus; assembly: GCF_033115175.1. Lineage (NCBI taxonomy): Eukaryota > Metazoa > Chordata > Mammalia > Lagomorpha > Leporidae > Lepus > Lepus europaeus. Next base: position 5,826,797 of record NC_084845.1, read on the forward strand.
CCATTGCCTCGGAAGAAGGGAAACTTGACGAGGGGCCCACCCCAGGGCCCCAAGCCAACAATGGGATCGAACCCTGGGGCTGTCAGGTTTGTCCCCCAATCTCCAACCCTCCAGGTGTAGCCTCCCTCATGCGGGCAATAACAGGAAGTGCGGAGTGGACCTCTGTGCCACCTCCCACTCAACATTAACCCCTGACACCGGAACTCAAATCCTTTCCACTGGAGTTTTTGACCCTTTACCCTCAAAAATGTTTGGCTTAATCCTAGGACGTGGGAGCTCCGCCATTCAAGGTCTTCATGTTTCTCCAGGCATTATTGGTAGTGATTATACTGGGGAATTAAAATAGTGGCTACTGCCTCCCAGGGACCTAGAACTACCCTCCTGGGACAGCTGATAGCCCAGTTAGTATTGCTACCTCTTCTTAATAATGACCCCAGCCACAGAAACCAAAGAGGCTCTCAATTTTAGTTCTTCAGATGCCTATTGGGTACAACAAATCACAGAAAAAAGGCCTTTACTAAAACTCAAACTGGATGGAAAAACCTTTGAGGGTCTTGTCGATGCGGGAGCAGATGCTACTGTTATTTCTAGTAAGGGCTGGCCCTCAGCTTGGCCCCTTGATCCCTCCTTAACTCATTTAAAAGGAGTAGGCCAAACTGCTAATCCTCTCCAAAGTTCTGAGGTAATTTCATGGGGAGATGAAGAGGGAAACAAAGGCACGGCACAACCCTGTGTGGTCACTGGCCTGCCTGTGAATCTACGGGGCAGATTCTTTCTCAGATGAGACTTACTATGTGCAGCCCAAATGAATGAATACTCAGCAGATGCTTAACCAAGGGTACCGCCCAGGCCAAGGACGCATGGCTCTCGTTAGAATTAAAGTCAAAACAGGTTGCACCAGTATTGGCTATGAAAATCTTCCTTAGCGGCCATTGACGTGCCTGTATGCCATGCAGATCAAATCTCTTGGACAAGAACAGAGCCCATGTGGATTGATCAGTGGCCTCTTAACATCTGAAAAACTGACCGCAGCCACAGCGTTAGTACAGGAACAGCTCGCTGTCGGTCACATAGAACCAACCGCTTCTTGGAATACCCCAATTTTTGTTATAGTCATTGATTTAAAGGATTGGTTCTTCACCCAGAAGATCGCCAATATTTTGCATTCAGCCTACCAGTAATAAATGTTAAAGGTCCTATGCCCAGATTCCAATGGAAGGTCTTGCCTCAAGGGATGGCCAACAGCCCCACATTATGCCAAAAATTCGTTGCCCAGATTATAGACCCATTTAGATTCAACATAATCCATCACATGGACGATATTTTACTTGCTAGCCCAGATACTGACAGCCTTCTTTGTTTTTCTCAACAACTTACAAAAGCCTTAATGGACGCAGGCCTTCAAATAGCACCCGATAAAATCCAATTAAAAACTCCATATTGTTTTTGGGCAATCAACAAATGACCTTCATGGATTATAAGCAGCCTTGGCAGTTTGTTGTATGTGCCACTAGTTCTTCACCCACTGGAGTTCTTTGGCAAAAAGGACCCCTTTACTGGGTGCATTTACTTGCTGCACCTGCCGAGGTTTTGACACCCTACACTACATGGGTGGCTAGAATCATCAGATGGGAAGAGAACATAGCAGAAAAATGTTTGGTAAGGACCCAGATAAAATAGTTGTGCCGGATACTATCAATGGCGAGGTTACCTCTGTAAAGTCTCCTATTGTTCTGCCGAATTGGTAGAATTGTTCGCTGGTTTACAGGTTTTTGCTCAGTTTCCCTTCTTCCCCTTTTAACTTATACACTGATAGTGCCTAAATTGCCCAATCCATACCATTGCTCGAGACAGTGCCTTATATTAAACCAACTACCAATGCCTCACCTGTTTTCCTTAACACAACACTATATTCAAGCTAGAAATGCCCCCTTTTTTGTGGGTCACATTCGTGCTCACTCCCTTCTCCCTGGCCCTTTAGCCGAAGGCAATGAGATTGTAGATCAAGCCACTCAGTTAACATTTTTGGCTGAAATCAGTTCACTTGCTCAGGCCAAGGAAGCCCATTCTCTACACCACATTAATGCCCAAACCCTTCGCCTTCTCTTTAAAATTACTCGAGAACAAGTGTGACCAATTGTCAGTGTCACAGTTGTGTTACTCTAATACCTGTGCCCCATTTGGGGGTCAGCCCGCGAGGACTGGTTCCAAACGAGTTATGGCAGATGGACATCACTCGTGTTCCCACCTTCGGCAGTCTCACCTTCATGTCACCATCGACACTTCGGCGGATTCCTTTTTGCCTCTGCTCACACTGGTGAAGCCTCTAAAAACGTTATTGCCCATGTGCTCAGCTGTATAGCAGTCATGGGAAGGCCTGAAGTCATTAAAACGGATAACGGCCCTGGATATACTGGCAACATTTTTCAGTACTTCCGTAAACAACTCCAGATTAAACATATCGCTGGAATTCCATGTAACCCTCAAGGACAAGGCTTAGTTGAGCGCGCCCATCAGACACTTAAAACATGCTTCCAAAACTTGACACAAACCTTTTAGCCTTCAATAGGGGCACCAAAAAAATGTTCTGCACCACGCCCTATTTGTGTTGAATTTTCTAACCCTAGACGACTGGTAAATCTGCAGCTGATCGTTTCTGGCATCCACAGTCCACAGTAATGTGGAAGGATCCTCTCATGTCGCAGTGGGATGGTCCTGACCCCGTACTAATATGGGGGAGAGGGTCAAACACCTTCCTGACAGTGCTCTTACACTCTAATGGGTTTTTCACTCCATAATTATCTTAACCGACAGACCCAGGAAAAGCCCTTGTTCCTGAGGTTACTCTCCTCTTTTCAGGTACCATGAAGGCTCCGCCGTTTTTCCTGATAGCGTTTAAATCCACCGCAGAGAAGATGGAAATCCATCCTCCTCTCCAGTCTTGCGATCAATCGTGGTGCTCCCCTGAAACATGATACTATCTGGATGTGACTTGCAAATATTGCAGGATCAGATGATGTCTGCCTCCAGCAGGATGTGCACTGGGAACTATCTTGGGATCCTGTTTGCTACCCGTTTTGTCATCCAGCCGAAGAGATTAAAAATCTTACCTTCTTCTCACAATTCCCGAACAAGACTTTCTTGTGTGGACTCGTACAGTTGGGGAACTGCACCTTATACATTACCTAAGGACATGATTCAGTTAATGACGCCTCGGGTAGCTGTGTTAAAAAATGACACTTGTGCAGTGACAAAAAACTATATCACAAAATGCAAGAAGTTAGGTAATGGGCTACAGTGTACTAAGACTCGAGAGCTTACGGGACTGGACATGTTCTGTTACCGGAAGGTTGGTTTTTCTCCTGCGGTAATTTTACTTTTAATTATTTCTCTGCTAACATTTCTGATGGGACCCATTGTTGCCTCAACAGCCTAACTATTTCTTCCTTCTCCTGAGATGTTGGATTATAAGAATATTACACTTAGACAACATAGGGAACTCTTTTTAGACCAATCCTGCAATGATGAAGCACATTTATTGTCAAAAATAGAAGTAGATGCTCTGACCTTTTCCTTGGTAGGGATTCCTGGTCTAGCTGTAGGTGCTTATAAAACTTGCATGTGCCATGGTAAAAAATATTCTTCATTCTTCAACTGCCCTATCCTTAAATGAAGAACAACAAGTATTACGACAAGGTATTCTAGATAATCCTGCAGCCATTGATTATCTTCTCTTGTTACATCACAAAAATCTGTGTTTTAACCTTAGTGATAACTCCCATGGTATTTCTATTGAAATCCAGAAACTCACAGATCTTGCTTCTCGCTTTGCTCAAGACAAAGGGTCCGAAAGCTTATTCAATTGGCTTACATCTTGGCTGCCAAAATTCTCCTGGCTTAAAGAGCTGTTTGTGGGGATTGTAATCTTCCTCGTGAGCCTCCTCACAGCCTGTCCTGTCGGCAGGTGTTTCGTGTGTTCTAACTAGGCCTTGGAAGTCCCCCAGAAGCTCAGACAGTGGGTAGTCAATGACGGGTAAGATGGGTTGCCGCACATATCAACCTAAGACAGGGATTCATCGACGACGATGGATTCTGATGACGGGTAAGAATGTGCAGGTGGAACCCACGACCTAAGACAGGCACCACCGTTGGCTTCATTATAAAATAAACAGCACCGCTCACAAAAACGTAGCGGTATAGCACTGAGGACATGTAACCTCATTTGCTATATACAAAGGGGGAGACATTGGGAGCCACTGTGCTGGTTTCCCTGTCTAGGCCTCTGTTGAGATTCACCTTCAGCTGTGGTGAGGAGGGATCACTAGAAAGGTCATTTGGACAGCTCACTGATGTTGGCACTTGGCCGGCCAGCGGCCAGCTGCAGTGCTCTCCTGACCTCACGTGATAAGCACATCTGGGAGCCTCGAGGCCCCGTGGTAACTCCCTTTGTCAAATGTTGAAGACTCCTGTGAACCGTTCCTTGGAGCTGTGTTGTAAGATGAGCCCTGCTTGCCCTCACTGTCCTGGTACTATGTGAGCCGCCGCCGCCGCCTCCAATAAAGTAGACCTTGGTCAGAACGCTGTCTTGGTCTCCATGCAGGTCTGCTCTCCCCGTGTCCTGGTTGATTACCCTGTGGGCCGGGCACCTGGGGGTGCAGGGTGGGGGTGTGCCCCTCTCACCCGCAGCTCCGAGCGCGCTCCCGAGACCCCTGCTGCATCCCGCGCCATGAGAGCACCAGGGCCATCACTCCGAGCTTGGGGCCCCCATGCTGCCTCGAGAGCCGGGCGGGTGGTGCTGGCAGCCCCGAGGAGACCCGGGCCATCGCTGACAGGCACTGCGGTGCCATGCCCCAGCGCCCCCTGCAGCTGCCCGGGCGCTGTGACGGTGCGACCATAGCCGGGGCCGGGTTCAAGGCCCCGCGGGAATGTCCGTCCCCGTGCCCAGTGGGCAGGTGCCTGGAGTACCGCAGCCTGGCCCAGGACTGCCTCTTAGTAAAGTCTGGTATCTGGAGAGGTTTCTGGTTTGTGTGTTAGTGTCTGCCACACCCGGTCCACAGGCTGGGGAGGGGCAGCCAGGCCTCCCCTGGCCCTGTCTGGTGGGCACTGAGGTACATCAGCGTGGGCTTGGCGCCACCCACTGCCAGCCCCTACATCCCCATGCTCATGGGGTCCCTTCGCTCCCCCATGGGCCCTGGCAACCCTACAGGCAGGAAGCCCTGACCGGGCCAGGGGTGCGGCAGCCCAGTCGGTGGCCGCCTGGCACCAGGGGTGGGACGGCTGGGTGAGGCGTACTGAGGGCTGGGGGCCTGGCCAGGGACCCTGATGGCTGGTGGGCCCCATGTGGCTGTTACCCAGCAGCCACTGCTCCCCAGGTCTGGTCTGAGCAGGTGGGGCCGTTGGTTTTCCCTCTGCCTGTGCTGGGGGGGACTCCCCTCCCAGCTGGGGGCTGCAGGCCTTGACTCACCCCCTGGTATGGCCGGCGTGGCAGCGGCCACGTGCAGTGTCACGTGCTTCTGCTGTGCCCCCTGCACCCCCCCGCCCGTGTCTGGGTTCAGGGGTCATGGAGCTGACCCCTGGCCCGGAGCCCCACGGCCTGGGGAACTCCCGCAGACAGGCCGGCGGCCCGGGGCCAACCACTGTGACCTGGGTGCTGCACGTGGAGAGGAGCGTGTGTGGACACGCGTGCACACCATGGCGTGTGTGCGCACGGATGTACACGTGGAGGCCCTGGGGAGCCCCTGGCACGGCCGTGCGCACACAGTGGGCTCCAGGCGGGGCGGCCGGCCCCCACCCCCACCCCAGACACACAGTGAACCACAGACGCTGCAGCAGCAGGGGAGCACACGTGTTAGGGTCCAGCGTCAGCTAGGGGGAGGGGGCGCCCCGGCTTCCCGGCTCACACGGGCCCTCCCCAGGCCCGCAGGCAGGCCGGTCTCCAGGCCAGCAAGCCCAGCCCCAGGCTGAGCGCTGCCAGCACGGCCACAGCTCCGGCCAGCAGGGGCACCGTGGTGGCTGCGGGAGGAACACGGGGGGTGTGAGTCTGCGGGCCTGGGGGGCCCCGGCTCCCACCCCCAGCGCAGCAGGCTGTCACCTGGGGAGGTGGCAGGCACATAGACGCCGTAGCAGGGGATCCCGTGCGCGGGGGGCCGGGCCGCGGCGGTCAGGTGGCGGAAGCGGCCCAGCGGGCAGGAGGCGGGACACCCGGGGAGGCTGAGGGACAGAGGGGCCCGGGCCGAGTCATTGCGGTAGAAGAGCGAGATGGTGACGTTCCTGGAGGAAGAGAGACCGGGGGCCTCCTCACTTCTCGGCCGCTGCGCCCCACGGCCGCGGGAGGCGGACCCCCGCCCCGACGCCCGGCCTCACCCTCCGTCTTGGCCGGGGTCCCGCAGGCGCCTCCGGAACTCGAAGCCGAGGCAGGCCGCGTAGGGCGGGGTGTGGCCGTCGTAGAGGCCCAGGGCGCCCTGGAGGGCCAGCAGGGTGCTGTCGTGCTGCGGACAGGTGGAGGGCTAGGGCACGGGCCTCCCCGCCGCCGGCGACCACCCCGACCCCAGACTCGCAGGTTGGCCACACCCCCAGAGTCGGCTTGGCCACACCTCCTCCCCCGCCGCCGGGATCACCCCCACCTCCCAGACGGTTGGCCACACCCCCAGAGGCGGCTTGGCCACACCTCCTCCCCGCCGCCGGCGATCACCCCCGACTCGCAGGTTGGCCACACCTCAGAGCCGGCTTGGCCACGCCCCCCGAGTCGGCTTGGCCACGCCTCCTCTCGCATCACCGTCTCCCCTCCCCCCAGAGGCGGCTTGGCCACACCTTCTCCCCCCCCCGCCGGCGATCGCCCCCGCCTCCCAGACGGTTGGCCACACCCACCATAGTCGGCTTGGCCACACCCCCCAGAGTTGGCTTGACCACACCTCCCCCGCTGCTGGTGATCACCCCCACCTCCCAGGCACGCAGGTTGGCCACACACCCCAGAGTCGGCTTGACCACGCCCCCAGAGGCGGCTTGGCCACACCTTCTCCCCCCCCCCCGCCGGCGATCGCCCCACCCCAGGCACGCAGGTTGGCCACGCCCCCAGAGGCGGCTTGGTCACGCCTCCTCCCGCCTCGCCGGCCCCCTCCCCTGCCCCGGGGACTTACAGCCGAGTACATCACCATCTTGAGCGGCAGCCCCAGGCGCTGGGCCCGGGAGAAGTTGGCCAGGATGGCGTCCAGCAGGATCCCTGAGACGGCAGGAGCCGCGCGCTCAGAGCCGCGCCCCCTCCCCGCGGGAAGGCGCCCCCGCCCCCAGCCCCGCACCTTACCCCCCGACAGCTGGGCCTTCTCTGCCGCCCGGGGTGGGCCCACGTGGGCGCCGATGTCCAGCGCGGAGATCTGGGCCAGCGTCCGCAGGACGTGTGGGGAGGCCCAGGACGGGAGCTGGAGGCCGTGGGCTCGCTGCGGAGAGGGGGCGCAGGCCGTCACCACTGCGCCGGGGCCAGCCCAGCCCCCGAGCTCACCACCCCCGCGGGGCAGACGGGGACACTGAGGCTCACCTGGCAGATGAGGGTGTCCAGGACCTTCCACGCCCTGCGGAGCGGCTCCCCGACCAGCGACAGCCCCGTGAAGTTCTCCAGGCGCACCAGGAAGTCCTGGGGCGGGGCGCCGGGTGAGCCTCGCGGTCCCCCGTGCGCCCCGCGCCGCCCGCCCGCGGCCCCGCTCACCGTCCAGCCCTCCAGGGCCTCCCGGTAGTCCGGGGCTTCCGTGGACTCCCGCAGCAGCTCGTGGTACCGCGGACAGCTCCGCATGGGGAACCTCAGCAGCTGCGGGACACGCAGGCTCAGGCGGGCGCGCCTCGGGCCCTGGCCGCCCGCCCGGCCCCGCGCGGCCCCGTCCGGCCCCGCTGACCTTGTCCTCGCCCACGGGCACCGTGTGCACCGGGATGGGCCTCCAGTCGGCCTCGGCGCTCCCCGGGGCCGCCTCCGGGAACAGTCCGGCCAGGTTGGCCTGGGCGCTTTCCAAGGTGCGGTCGAAGTCGGTGCTGCGCACGTACACCTGCGCGGGGAGAGGGCGCGTGGGGGCCACGGCGGGGTCAGGGGCGAGGAGAGAGGGGCAACAGGTCAGACACTAGGAGCCGAGGCTCGGAACCTTCAGTGCCAGAGGTTGGGGTCAAAGGTCAGAGGCCAACAGGAGCGGAGGGGGCAGAGGTCAGAGTCGGGGGGACACATTGGACTGTAAGGAGAAGGGGATCAGCTGAGTCCATGAGGGTCAGAAAAAAAGATCAGAATTGGGAAAAGCCGGAGGTGAGAGGTCAAGAGGAGGGTGGATCAGGAAGAGTTCACGGGGTTAGAGGTCAGAGGTCAAGATCTAACTCAGGGGAGGATGCGGTCAGAGGTCACGGGGTGCAGGGGGTGGGTGGAGGTCAGAGGCCAGAGGTGGAAACCCAAAGACAGTGTTGGGGTTAGCGGGGTCAAGGGTGAGAGGTCAGGTCGCCGTGGCCGTACCTCCTCCCGCCGGAACTCAGGGCTCAGGAAGGCCTGGTAGCGCCGCCTCAGGAAGCGTCCCAGCTCCAGCTGCTGCCGGACGCCCTCCTGGGGACAGAGCAGGGGCTTCAGCCACCTCCCCTGCCCGCGCCGCCCCGCCCAGCCCTCACCCCACCCCCAGCGCTCACCCTGGTCAGCTGGCCCAGGCCGCGGGGCCACAAGGCGGACACCACGTCCTTGTGCGGGTCCGTGGGGTAGGAGGCCAGGGGGGCGCGGTCACCATGGCGGAACACCTGGGGACGGCTCGGGTCAGGGCCGGCCGGGGGCAGGGGCAGGGCAGCGGCTGGTGGGGAGGGGGCTTACCACAGCCACGAACACCAGGGGTCCTTCCGGCAGGGCCTGGGGGGGCAGCAGCAGCAGCAGCGGCAGCAGCAGCAGGAGCGGTCCGGTGGGGTGGCCCCCGAACCCTGGCCCGGCCATTTCCACACAGCCAGACGCTGAGCTCAGCCCTGTCTGCACCGCGGCCCCACCCACTCATTACCCGGGGCCTCCCACCCCCCAACGGGAGCAGGTCCCAGCGCGCCCTGGGCGCCAGCTCCCCAGGGCCTGCACCGGCCATGGGTTAACCCCATTCAGCCTCCAGAGGCGCTGAGACGCTTAGCCCCTCCCCCTGCCCGCCAGGGGACAGATGGGGGAACAAGGCAAGGAGGGTCCAGTGACACCGCACCCCCACATCTTCCCTCCCCACCCTCAGTCCCTGAACCTGGAGCCTCTTGGGGACTTCCCAGCCGGAGCCAGCGGGGGCCCAGGGCCCCAACACGCAGGCCAGGGGCTGGTTTCCAGAGTCGGGGTCTGTGCCAGGCTGCAGGGCCCCTGCCCAACGTGCACCTGCTCACAGCACTGCTTGAGCACCCTGACACCAGGGCGCTGGCATAGGTGGGGTGTCTTTCCTTCTTTTATTTTATTTATTTATTTTGACAGGCAGAGTGGACAGAGAGAGAGAGACAGAGAGAAAGGTCTTCCTTTGCCGTTGGTTCACCCTCCAATGGCCACCACGGCCAGGAGCCAGGTGCTTCTCCTGGTCTCCCATGGGGTGCAGGGCCCAAGCACTTGGGCCATCCTCCACTGCACTCCCTGGCCACAGCAGAGAGCTGGCCTGGAAGAGGGGCAACGGGGACAGAATCCAGCGCCCTGACCGGGACTAGAACCTGGTGTGCTGGCGCCGCAGGTGGAGGATTAGCCTATTCAACCGAGACGCCGGCCATGTCTTTCCTTCTGACCTCAGCTCGGGGGTCACCAAATTCCCCAGGTCGGCCGTGGCCCCAGGCCTTCCAGGGCAAAAGCCACCCTTTCTCTGGGACTCACCCAGCCGAGAACAGACTGAGACAGACCCACGCAGTCGACCCGAGAGCTCCCTTAGGTCCTAGTAGCAGTTGCCATTATTGATTTATTTTCCGTTTTATTCAAAAGGAGGAGGATTTAGCTGCCGACAATGTGTCTGCCTTGAATTACGAGGCCGGAAGGAGAGAGATGGAGGCCGGGGAGTGGCTGCTATGGCACACGTGCCTGGCGCAGGTACCGCACACACACCCGGTGCAGGTACCGCACACGCGCCCAGCACAGGTACCACACACACAGCACAGGTACCGCACGCACGCCCAGCCCAGATACCGCACATAGACCCCTGGGTCTGAAGGAGGAGGCTGGGGCTGGACCCCTGGGTCTGAGGGAGGAGGGCTGGAAGCTGGACCCCTGGGTCTGAGGGAAGAGGTACTGGGGGCCTGGACCCCTGGGTCTGATGGAGGAGGGGCTGAGGCTGGACCCCTGGGTCTGAGGGAGGAGGGGCTGGGGCTGGGCTCCTGGGTCTGAGGGAGGAGGCTGGGGCTGGATCTCTGTGTCTGAGAGAGGAGGGCTGGGGCTGGACCCCTGGGTCTGAGGGAGGAGGGCTGGGGCTGGACCCCTGGGTCTGAGGGAGGAGGCTGGGGCTGGATCTCTGGGTCTGAGGGAGGAGGGCTGGGGCTGGACCCCTGGGTCTGAGGGAGGAGGGTCTGGGGCTGGACCTGAAGTTTCCACTGTGACAGCAGGTGCCTGAGCTGGCTCTCCCGCTGCCGCCCTCTGGCACTGGGCAGGGGGTGAGCTCTGAGGAGGCCGAGTGTCACCTGCTGGGACCCTGGCCGGGGGCCCCAAGGTGTCAGCGACTCTGTGCAGGAGCGGGACCACAGATAGCCGGTGCTGACCTGCCGGCGACCAGCCCCAGCCAGCCAGGAGGCCGACTCCGGGGGAGGCATCGCACGGTGGGGCTCAGCTGCCCCTGGGCCTGCACCTGGGGGCAGCTGGTTCTCCAGGGCGGCGGGCGGGCCTGGGGCCTCCGGGGCAGGAGGCGGCGGGCGTCCCACACCGCCTGGGTTCAAGTCCAGGCTCCATCCTCCAGTGCACGCGCACCCCGGGAGGCGGCAGGGGGTGGCTGGCTGGTTAGGCACCTGCCGCCCCCGTGGGAGACCTGGATCGAGTTCCCAGCTCCTGGTTGTGGCCTGGCCTAGCCCTCGAGATGGATCCGCGGTATGGGAGCCCCCACCCAATAAAGCAAGTAATTAACGAAATAAAAGTTTAAAGAGGTTCTAGACAGCGCATTCGGCATCTCCGGAACAAGCCGGTGAGCTGCCAGTTCGCCTTGGCACTGTGTTCCAGGTCCCCGTCCCCCAAACCCAGCCCCCACGGGGACACCTCCCCCGCCACCCGCTCCTCTGGGCCCCTCCTCCAGGTCCCCTCCACTCAGAATGCCCCTCCCCGGTAGCCACGGCCACCATTCTGGTCTCCATTCCGCTGGCTCAGAGACCCCCAGGCAAAGGGAGAGCGAGGCCAGCCGGCACCCACTGAGCAATCATGGCCATGAATTTTCAGGAAGTGAGGAGGGCCTCCCGGGGGCAAGGGGTGGGGCTGGGAGGAGCTGGGCCCTGACCTCTGACCCCGCCCCCAGAACGTGACCCTGGCCATGGCGGTGTTCACCATCCTGGCCTCCATCTACTTCTTCAACAAGGTGAGCGGCTGGTGGGGCGGGGCGGGGGCTGGGTCCCGCTCTTCACGCCTCCTCCCTCAGACCCAGCCCTCGGCCTCCCTCTCCCCTCACTCAGGCTCAGCAGTGAGACGCCCAGGCCAAGCCCCGCCTCTGCCGGACCAGGACGCTGGCCTCTGACACCCAATAAATGTGACTGAACCAGCACGTATGGCTCCGCCCACCTCCTGCAGAGCTGTCCTGGGCCAGGCCAGGTCTGAGGGCGGAGGATGGGCCTGGGTCCCAGGTCTGAGGGAGGAGGGCTGGGGCTGGACCCCTGGGTCTGAGGGAGGAGGCTGGGGCTGGACCCCTGGGTCTGAGGGAGGAGGCTGGGGCTGGACCCCTGGGTCTGAGGGAGGAGGCTGGGGCTGGACCCCTGGGTCTGAGGGAGGAGGGCTGGGGCTGGACCCCTGGGTCTGAGGGAGGAGGCTGGGGCTGGACCCCTGGGTCTGAGGGAGGAGGAGCTGGGGCCTGGACCCCTGGGTCTGAGGGAGGAGGGCTGGGGCTGGACCCCTGGGTCTGAGGGAGGAGGGCTGGGGACCCAGACTTTCAGATTTGAAGCTAGGAGCCCAGCATCTTTTTGTTTGTTTTTTTAAGATTTATTTACTTGTTCGAGAGGCAGAGCTGCAGAGAGAGACAGAAAGGTCTTCCATCCACTGGTTCACTCCCCAGATGGCCACAATGGCTGGAGCTGGGCCAGGCCTCAGCTAAGAGCCAGGAGCTCCATCTGGGTCTCCCACATGGGTGCAGGGGCCCGAGCACTTGGGCATCTTCCACTGCTTTCCCAGGTGCATTAGCAGGGAGCTGGATTGGAAGCGGAGCAGCCGGGACCCGAACCGGCGCCCATATGGGATGCTGGCTGCGCCATGACGCTGGGCCTAGCAGCTGGGTTTTGGGGACAGGTAGGACTCTGTGGTAACTCAGGCATTCCACCTCTGGATGCAAGGGTTGGGGGAGAGGGGAGGAGCAGAGAGACTTGAGCCCCCCACCCCCACACCACGGTCACTGCCCCTTCCCGTGCGAGTGTGGACTCCCAGAGAGCCAGGCCGTTAGCACCTCCCGTGCCCCATGCGCCCCACACCCCCGCCCCCGGGGCAAATGCCTGGAGGACCCCCCCCCCAGCCTTGGGTTGGCGTTCATCGATTTCCTCATCCGGTTAGTATCCGCAAAGGCGGTTTCGGAACCGGGGACCGCCCGTGTTGGGTGTCCCAGGAGCAGCCTGGGTAATCCCAGTTCTGCACGGATCCCTCCCCGCGCGGGTTACTGTGGTGTAGGGGGTTCCAGCCCCAGAGGCAAACGTGTCCTGTAAGGAGGTTGCAGTTCCAGGTATGACCACGAAGCGGCGGTGTTGGACCACTTTTCCCAGCCGCGGGGTCAGCGCCGCAAACCAACCTCGGTTTCCGCAAAACCGCAATTTAATAACCCGGGCCGCGGGCGGCGGCACGTGGCGGGAGATCCCTGCTGCTTCCTCCTCGGCCGCCTGGGCCCTGACCCCCCTGGACCCTCCAGTCCTCTGACTGCCCTGCCCCTCCCTGCTCGCACACCCTCCCCCCAAAGCCCATGCCCTGGCTCCCCAGACCCCCAGGGCAGGAGTCCCAGGGTCTCCACCTTGTTCCCACGCCCCGCTGGCGTACCCGCGGCCACTGCAGCATCTCAGCTGCACCTCCCCTGCCCCGAGCGCCCTTCCCCCCTCACCTGTCCCCGCAGGTGTCTCCCGCCCCGCCCCACCCCCCGGGCTCCTGGTCCAGGGCCGGCCTCCCATCGGATGCCAGCTCCCCCTGGCATCACCGCAGGGGCTGCAAGGGACAGAGACCTGCAGGTCTCAGATGTGCCCGAGAGAAGACCGTGGGGGCTGAGGGGCAGCCGGTTCTCCGGGGGGGCGGGCACAGCCATCCCGGGGCCAGTGCCCTTTGGCATCGCCTTGGCCTTCCCGGTTGGCAAGCACCTTCCGGCTTCGGCGACGGCGTCCACAGTACGGGCAGCGGCCCGGGCTGTGTCCAGGACTTGGGGGATGGAGGGGAGGCAGGGAAGTGGAAAGGAGGCTTCGACCTGCGCCCACCGCCGCTCCGGCCCCTGCCCTGGTCCCTCCTCCCTCCTCCCTCCTCCCTCCTGGCCTCTGTCCGGCCCCCGTGAGGCTCAGAGGATTTTACTGTGCAACAGGGGCTGAGAGAGAGAGAGAGAGAGAGAGAGAGAGAGAGACCCTGGAAGTTCATGCAGTTAAGTGAGGGAGAGGGACAAAGCCACCAGCAGGTGCACATCCAGTCCCGCCCAACAACCTCCAGGGGAGGGGTCCCTGCCCCACCCCCACCCCAGTGTCCCACCTTGGGGACCTTTGTGTCTCACAATGTCCCCTCGGGCTTGCCCTGGACCTCTTCTGCCTGCCCACGTCCCAGAAGAAGAGAGGCTGGCCACAGGTGACCCCTGCCCCAATGCTGGCCACCTGGGTGCTCTCCCTACCGCCTGGGTGGCAGCTGAGGCCCCCTGGAGCCGGGGGGGGGGGGGTCTGGGGTTCTGGGGTCAGACCCCCTGCGGCCCCCAGCACAGCGCAAATCCCGACCTCTATAAGCACAGGCCCTGGGCAGGGTGAAGCCGCCACTGGCCACGCGCACCAGCACAGCGCCCTGCACCCGCCGCACCTGCCTGCCGCCCGCGGCTGGCGGGGCTGGGGAGGTGCGGGCGAGGCGGCGCTGACTGCTGTTTCCCGACTCTTGGTGACAGTCTGTCTGTCTCCCGGGCGCGGCCGCCTCCCCCGCAGCCCCCTCCCCCGCCCCCTGCCGCAGAGGCAGCGATTAGGGGCGTCACCTGTCGCTGCGGGGACGCGGGCGTCGCGCTGTGGGGTCCTGGGGCGCGCGGGAGCCTGGGCGGGGCGGAGACGTGCACCTGCTGTGTCCTCCATCGGAGCTGGACACAGGGCACGGACAGGAGGTGCGGGCTGCTGGACCCACAGGACAGGGAAGGGTCCGCCCTCGACCTGGACCACCAGCCCCTCCCCCGGGATGTCAGCCCCTCCCCCATGCAAGCCCCCCCCCCCCATGCCAGGGGGCCGGCGCTGTGGCCCAGTGGGGAAAGCCAACGCCTGCAGTCAGACATCTTATGTGGGTTCGGGTTCGAGACCCGGCTGCTCACTTCCGATCAGCTCCCTGCTGTGGCCTGGGAAAGCAGTAGAAGATGGCCCAAGTCCTTGGGCCCTGCACCCACAGGGCTCCTGGCTTCAGATCAGCTCAGCTCCGGCCATTGCGGCCATCTGGGGAGTGAACCAGCGGATGGAAGACCTCTCTCTCTCTGCTTCTCTGTAGCTCTGCCTTTCAAAAAATAAAATAAAGGTCAAGCTTGGTTTTTTTTTTTTTTAAGATTTATTTATTTGATATTCATAGTTATCGAAAGAGGGAGAGACAGAGAGAGACAGCTCTTCCATCTCCTGGGTCACTCCCCAAATGCCTGAATCAGCCAGGCTGGGTCGGGCTGAAGCTCACTAGAGGTCGCCCATATAGGTGGCAGGGCCCAAGCCCTGGGGCCACCCTCTGCTGCTTGCCCAGGCCACTAGCAGGGAGCAGGACCGAAGTGGAGCAGCCAGGACTCGAACCTGACAGAAGTGCTTCCCTGAGGCCGGGGAGAGAAGAGGATCGTGAGCTAACACAGACAGGATTTTTTTTTCCTTTAAGAAAATGTCCTAAAACTGGCTGGGCATGGATGGTCGCAGACCAAAACCACCGGTGTGCAGAACGGAAATGGCTGAGCCATGTCCCTCGTGAGACAACAGAGCTATGACGAGCACGCAGGTGCAGGGCCCAAGGACCTGGGCCATCCTCCACTGCCTTCCCAGGCCACAGCAGAGAGCTGGCTCGGAGGTGGAGCAGCCGGGACTCGAACCGGCGCCCACACGGGATGCCGGCCCTGCAGACGGCGGCTTCACCGGCTACCCCACAGCGCCGCCCGTTGTTCAGGCTTTGTTGTAGCGGTTTTGCTGTTGGGTTCTTGGGCTGTGCTAGCGTGTGCGGCTCTCTCGGGCCCTTCGAGGCTTCCTGCTTCTCCTTTATTTTCCTTTTCCCGCAAAGCCCTCGCCGGGACTCGCGCCGGGTGCTCGGTGAAGGAACCGGGAGCAAGGCCGGTAAGGCCGCCCCACCCCACCCCACCCCGCGGCGCCCCCAGACGTCTGCGTCCGGAAGTGACGAAAGCCCACCCCCCAGTTTGTGAGGTGTTTTCATTTTTTAATCATAAATAAATGTAAAAAATCATAATATTACTTTTCTGCATGAATTAAAATCATCATCCCGGGGCCGGCGCTGTGGCCTAGCAGGTAAAGCCGCCGCCTGCAGTGCCAGCAGCCCATATGGGCACCGGTTCGAGTCCCGGCTGCTCCACTTCCGATCCCGCTCCCTACTATGGCCTGGGAAAGCAGTAGAAGACGGCCCAGGTCCTTGGGCCCCTGCACCCATGTGGGAGACTGGGAAGAAGCTCCTGGCTTCGGATCCTTGTGGCCATCTGGGGAGTGAACCGGAGGATGGAAGACCTCGCTCTCTCTCTACCTCTCTGTGACTCTACCTTTCAAATAAATAAACCTTTAAAAAGAATCATCACCCCCTCTTTCCTGGCCTGTTAATAGGATGCATTCTACTGAAAGAACCATTTTTTATAAACATTTTGGGGGCCGGTGCTGTGGCGCAGCAGGTTAAGCCTCTGCCTGTAACGTCAGCATCCCACCTGGGCGCCGGTTCGAGTCCCGGCTGCTCCACCTGCCTGGGACAGCAGCTGCACCCACGTAGGGACCGGGACGGCCCGGCTGGGCCGCGGCACAGATCTGGGGAGTGAGCCCGCACACTGACATCTCACGTTTTAGACGGTGGGTGTGGGCGCTGGCTCCTGCAGCCACATCAGACTAACGCGGTTCAATCCCCGGCCTTGGCTCCAGCCTCCAGCTCTCGGACTCGACGCCGCCGAGCACCGGCGACCACCACGCACACAGGAGACCCAGACGGAGCACCCAGGGCCCCGGCCCCAGCCCCTGCCTTTGCAGGGGAACTCGTTCTAACAAAGAACATTTTAGGGGCCGGCGCCGCGACTCACTAGGCTAATCCTCCACTGCGGCGCTGGCACCCCGGGTTCTAGTCCTGGTCGGGGCGCCGGATTCTGTCCCGGTTGCTCCTCTTCCAGGCCAGCTCTCTGCTGTGGCCCGGGAAGGCAGTGGAGGATGGCCCAAGTGCTTGGGCCCTGCACCCCATGGGAGACCAGCAGGACGCACCTGGCTCCTGGCTGCCAGCCCTAGCAGCCATTTGGGGGGTGAACCAACGGCAAAGGAAGACCTTTCTCTCTCTCTGTCAAATAAAAAAAAAAAATTAACTTTCCTTTAATAAAGAGTAACTATGACCTACCCAAGGGAAGTCACATGTGTTTTGAAAAACTTGTGGGAAAGATGGAGAAATGTTAGGTCACGTGGCTTTGGATTTTTCTACCCACGCGCGTGTGAACAGACTACACTTCCCAATGTACCTCGGGGCCAGGCTGGGGGGAGGGATCTCAGCTCTGATTGGATACTGCCAAAGGCGTGGTCCTCCGCCTCGCTGGGAAATGTATGCGAACTTCACTGCGGGAGGAGGGGGCGGAGCCTGCCCCGGGGACTGGCGTCAGACACCCAGTGGCTGCTGGGAAATGTAGTCCTGCCGCCTGGTCTTCTGGGACTTGTGGTCTTGCACACGGGTGCGGCCCACCCGGGTCTTTCTTGCTCCTCTGTCATCATCTCAAGCTTCACGCCCTGCCCCCTTAACAAATCCACCCCAAGCAACTCCTGAGGTCCCCCGGGGTTCGTGCTTCTGGGCTGGCGAATGTGCAAGCGCTCCGGGGAAGACAGGAAAAGAGCATCGGCTGGCAGACCGGCCGGAGGCCTGGCGGGCTTCCTGGAAGAAGCGGCGGGTCAGCCTCGAACACAGGCGCGTACAGGCGCGCTACTCCGAGGCAGGCACGGTCTCCACTTCCAACCCGGGCTGGTATGGCGGCCCCAGCCCCCGCAGGGAGCTAGGAGGCTGGCCAGGCAGCACACAGGCAGTGATGCTCAGAGCCCCAGACAGGGCAGAGCTCGGATCCCACGAGCCGGGGACGCGGGGGACACACCCGTGCTGCCCAGCCGCTGGCCCCTGGCCTGGCCGGTTAGGGCTGGGGCAGGAACGGGGCCACCATGTGGGGACCCCGAGGGAGGCGGTGAGGTTCGGGGCAATTCTTCGAAGGGGGCGCTCACCCCGCAGAGAAGGGAGAGGACAAAACCCAGTGCAGGAGGGGGGAAAGGTGAGGGCGAGGTCCACTCCGGAGTGGGGCCGGAGTACCGAGGGGGTCACGGGGCCGCAGCAGGTGCCCGGCGCGCCCACACCGGAGATGGGCTTAGAACCAGGAGGCGGTGGTGTAACCTGGCCGCTGCCCGCCCCCCCAAACTGAAGCTGAGAGAGGCGAGGGACTGGAGCGAGGTCCACTGACGGATGCCCTTCTGACCCCAGCGGCTGGTGGGGTGGGGCGGGCTGTCTTTTGGGGGACCCCCTAGGCTGCTGGTGCCCCGGCTGAGGGAGGGGGAGAGGCAGCCCCGTTAGGACAGACAGGGGTCCCGGTCACGCTGCTGACCGGCGGCGGCCCCTCCCTCCAGCCCTGCCGCACTTGCTGGGGGCCAGGCCGGGGCGGGTCCTTAGGGTGTCAAGGCCCGCATGCCCTGCAGGCGATGGAGGGGAACAGCAGAGCCAGAGCTGGGGCCCGGGGTCCCCGAGGCCGCGGGGCGGGGTGCGCTCCCCAACTCGCCCGGGGTCCCCCAGGTCGGGGGCGGCGCGCGCTCCCCAACTCGCCCGGGGTCCCCGAGGCCAGGGGAGGGGCGTGCGCTCCCCAACAGCCTGGGGTCCCCGAGGCCGGGGGGGGGGGCGTGCGCTCCCCAACTCGCCCGGGGTCCCCGAGGCCGGGGGGGGGCGTTCGCTCCCCAACTCACCCGGGGTCCCCGAGGCCGGGGGGGGGGCGTGCGCTCCCCAACTCGCCCGGGGTCCCCGAGGCCGGGGGGGTTCCCCAACTCACCCGGGGTCCCCGAGGCCGGGGGGGGGGCGTGCGCTCCCCAACTCGCCCGGGGTCCCCGAGGCCGGGGAGGGGGGTGCGCTCCCCAACTCACCCGGGGTCCCCGAGGCCGGGGGGGGGCGTGCGCTCCCCAACACGCCTGGGGTCCCCGAGGCCGGGGGTCGGCGTGCGCTCCCCAACTCGCCCGGGGTCCCCGAGGCCGGGGGCAGCGCGCGCTCCCCAACACGTGGAGCCCCCGATCGCGGTGCCCGGGACAGGGAGTCTTCCAGCGCCCGCCAGCAGGTGCCACACGGTTTTATTGGAGCCGGCCTCGCGTCGTGCCCGAGGGGCCTGGGACCCGCCCGACCCGGCCCGGGCGCCCCGCTAGAAGCGGAACTCGCAGACGTAGTAGAGGCGCCGCTCGCAGTCGTGGTCCCACCAGGAGCCGTCGTCCGAGGCCTGCGCCACGCAGTTCTCCAGCGCGCCGCCGTTGGGCTGGTCCGGGCTGAGCGGGTGCGGCGCGGGGCTGGCCCGCGAGCCGGGCTCCGGGCTGGGCGCGCGGTGCCAGGCGAAGAAGGACACGCGCTGGCCGTTCTCGAAGAGGTAGAGGCCCTCGGCGCGCCGGTCGTGCACGCCCAGCCACACCGGCCAGTTGTACGGGGCGAGCGCCGCGCGCAGGTAGCGGGTGAGCGCGTCCATCTGCTGCCGGTCGGCCGGCTGCGCCAGGGTTCCGCCCCGAGCCACGCAGCGCGCCTGCGCCGCCGCCTGGGCCTCGAAGTCGCGCGAGAGCAGGAAGCACTTGTGGCCCAGGCGCAGCCCCTTCAGGCAGCCTGTGGGCGGGGAAGGAGGCGGGATCGGAGCGCTCGAGGGGGCGGGGAGAGGGCGGGGCCGAGGCGCTGGGGCGTGGGGAGGCGGGGCCGAGGCTTCCGCGGGACGGGCTGGGCGCAGCCTGGGGCAACCAGGCAGGGAGTCTGGGCCCCCTGAGGGGCGTGGCCAGATGGCGGGGGCGGGGCTGTGGGGCGTGGCGCGGGCAGGCGGGCACCGCCCCTTCTGCCAGCACACCCGAATGCCCCCCCCTCCGCCCGGGGACCTTTCCCCGCTCGGGCACCCCGTGTCCCCACCTCCCGCCTGGCCAGGGTCGCTGCACTTCCCCCGACGCGAGCGGGCGGACCCACCTTCCAGGCGGCCGTGCTCGCGCTCGGCGCGACCCTGCGCCTGCTGCAGGGCGTGCACGGCCTCGTCGGTGTCGCCCGCCGCCTTCCGCAGCTGCCGCAGCCCCTGGGTCAGCTCGACCACGCGGGTGTCCAGCGCGTGCAGACGGACGTGCAACTGGTGCAGGCCTGCGTCCAGGCCGGCCAGGCGGCCCACTGTGGATGGACAGGGCGTGCCGCTGGAGAGGGGCCTGGGGTGGGGGGCGGGGGACCGGGACCCCGGGAGAGTGGAGGTCCGGCGGCCCGGGTTCTGGGGAGGCAAGGCCGGGGGCTGGGAGGTGGGCCATGGAGCTGGTTACTCACAGATGTAAGTGACCGTGTCCTCCGGGGTGGGCGAGGGGCTGGGGCTGGGGCTGGGGCTGGGGTCCGGAGCCAGTGTTGCCTCCTCTTCCTTGTCCTCCACCTGGTCGTCTTCAGGCCCCCAGACCCCTTCGCCTGCAGGGATTCCGGGGGGATCCTCGTCCCCCGTGGCAGCAGGCAACCCCAGAGCCTCTTGCAAATGCTGGGGCAGGGGAGGAGCGCTCAGGGCCAACCCGTCCTCCCCAGCTGCCCCCTCCTCCCCCCTCCAGCCCCCAGTTCACTCTCTGAAGCCGAGTCCTTTCTAGGAACCCCCACCCCACCCCTGCAGACTCTCACCCTGACCCCAGCACTCCCCGCCCTTTTCCCAACCCTATGTCTCCCTCCACGCTCACCTTGAGCATCAGGGCCTCTCTCTGTCGCTCCTCCTCCTGGGCCCCACCCCAGCCTCCTTCCCACTCCCTCTCAGCTCCTCGAGCCCCCTGGCCAAGGGCCAAGAGCTGGGGGACCACCAGGGCCCCAAAGAGCCAGGCCGCCTGCATCGGGCTGGGCTCTCAGCACCCAAGGGCGCAGGGAAGCAGGGTGGGGGTGCCTCTGGGGACCACCGAGTGCCCCGGCCCCCGCCTCTCCAGCGTCTCCTGCCCGGCTCCCGCGACTCCCAGACTGCCGGCTCTGTTGGTCTCGGCTCCTGTGTGTGTGTGTGTCTCCCCGCCCTCTTGGCTCCCACGAGGCCCTGCCTCTGTGGCCGGAAACCTCCAACGTTCCAAAGCCTGGATCCCGCCTCGGGTCTCCCCCCACGCCCTCCAGAGCTCGCTTCCGCCTGCTCTTTCCCTCTGCCCGGGAGCAGGAAGGGCCGCGGCCAGTTCTCCAAGGGACCTCAGCGGGTGCAGCTCCAGCCTCGGCCCAGGAACCCCTGGGGACCCACAGGGCAATGGGGGGACACTGGGGTTGGCCCTCTCTCCTTCCCCCTTCCCGGCCATTCCTGGGGTGGGGGGGAGACCACAGGGTCTCCCTAGGTTGCTATTATCCTGTGGCCACCGGCGCCCACACCCCCTGCACTGGTCTCAGACTGCCGGGACGGCCGGCCCCTGCCCTCCAAGCCCTGGGCGGCGACGAGAGCGGGTGCGTGTGCGTTTCTGGGGGTGCACGTGACGGGCACGCGTGTGGCTGTGTGGGTGTCCCTGGAAGGTGGGGCTCTGCGGGTTGCTGGCCACACTTTGCTGGAGGCCTCTGCAGGCTGGGCCATGCTGGGGACCCAGACGCTCAGAGCAAGCAGAGGGGCCGGCAGTGGGCCAGGGGGAGGGGCTGGCAGGCAGTGGTGGGGGGAGCCGCCGGGAGCTGGACAGGCGTCGGGCCCAGCCTGGACCACTGCAGCAGCCTCCTCCCTGCCCTCCCTCTTCACGCCCGAGCCCCTCCTGCCGCAGCAGGAGCAATCCTTCCAAACCATAAATCAGATCCCATCACCCCCCACTCCCCGGCTCCCCCACCTTCCCATCACAAGCAGGAGGGGAGCCAGACTGCTCCAGTCGGCTGCCGACCTCCGCACGGCCGACCTGCGGGGGCTGGGCACCCTCACGCCAGGACGCGGCTCCCCTCGCCCCCCCACCCCGGCTCTCTGTGCTGGCTTCTCTGCCATTCTCCGCCTCAAAGCCTTGGCCCCCAGCCTTTTATTCCTTCTAGAAAGTTCTCCCCCTCCCCCTCCCCCCATCACCTGGTTTAAGAGGATTTCATTCCACAAGTTACTCCCTCTCTCTATATATATATATTTAATTTTTAAAGATTTATTTTATTTGAAAGGATGAGTGACAGAGGAAAGGAGAGACAACGAAACTGTTCTTCCATCCACTCCCGAAATGGCCACAAAGGCCGGGCTGCCAGGAGCCGGGCTCTCCGTCCGGCTCTCCCACAGGGCTGGCAGGGGCCAAGCACTTGGGCCAGCGTCATCTGCCCTCCCAGGCGCCTTCGCAGGGAGCTGGCATGGAGGCAGAGCCACCAGGACTCCAGCCAGTGCCTCACAGTGTGGAAGCCGGCCTCACGGGCTGCAGCTTCACCCACAGCCCCGGCGAGGTACCGGATTCAAATGCCCCGTTTTATTTTTGCCATCGCCAAGACTGGCACCATCTTATTCATTACCATCTTCCTGCCGCCAGTAAAGACAGGAAGTCTTTATTTATTTTTTTTCCCCAAGATTTGTAAATTTATTTGAAAGGCAAAGTTAGAGAGAGAGGGAGAGGTCTTCCATCCACTGGTTCACTCCCCAGATGGCTAGGGCAGGGCCAGGCCCACGCCAGGAGCCTGGAGCTCCATCCGGGTCTCCCACGTGGGTGCAGGGGCCCAAGCACTCGGGCCATCCTCTGCTGCCTTGCTCATGCATTAGCAGGGAGCGGGATCGGAAGAGGAGCAGCCGGGACCTGAACTGGTGCCCGTAGGGATGCCGGCGCTGCAGGCCGAGGCTTAGCCTGCTACACCATGGCCCTGGCCCGGGCAGGAACCCTTAGGCATGGCTGCATCCCTAGGCCTCGCTCCAGGCCTCCTTGGCACACAGGAGGTGCTGCGTGGGAGGGTAACAGCTTAGGCAAAGGCCCCTGGGCTTAGGTGCTGGCTGCAGCAGGGAGAGGTGGTACAGGCAAGGGGAGGAGGCCGTGGCACTTTTGTGCCAGGCTCACACCTCACAGCCTCGCCCTGGCTGTCCCACAGGCCCGGGGCTCGTTAGGCAGGGGTCAAGGGGCCTGCTCTCCAAAGAAGACTCTAGAAGGGGACCACACAGCCTGCCACAGCTCACCAGCGTGGTGGCAGGTAGCCGAGGCTTGGGGGCTGCCCCAGGAGTGGCGCGGGAGCCCAGAGCACCCAGCATTCCATTTTCCAAGAAAGCCTGGTCGCGGGAGGGCAGTGTGACCTTGGGAGGTGCAGGTGCTGCGGGGCGGGCCCGCAGGCCCCCCACCGAGGGGCCAGCCCTGGAGAGATGATGCTCAGGTCCGGAGAGCCTCGCTAGGAGCCGGGGTGCAGAGCCTCTTGTCGCTGCGCCGCTGCCGATGTAGGCAGCTGTTCCCGCCGGGAGCCCAGCTGCTCACCACCTGCCTTGTTGGGTGCGTCGAGATGGGGCCTCCCTAGCCCGGGCACCCGAGAGCCTGCAGCTGCAGGGGAACCCAGACCTGCGCCCTGCGGGAGCCTGTGCCCAGCTCGTGGCCCTGGAGGTGCTGGGAGGAGGTGGCAGCCTGCGTCTCCACTGCCCGGGGGACCTGCCCTGTCTCGGGGGTGTGTCTCGGGCACAGGTGAGCTGTGGGCACGCGGTCGGCCGCGAGTACACGTGCACACACAGCTGTGGCCAGGGGGTACCCAACGGTGCGCAGAGAGGAGGACTTTGGGGCCAGCGTCCCTGTCCCCGGTCCTCAGCACCATCTCTTTAGAGCCAGGCGGCCCTGCACCAGTTTCGTAGCCTCTCTGTGCCTCAGTTTCCCCTCTGGAAGACGGCAATGAGGAAGGTGGTTGAGAATGGGTGCGTGGGCCACGGCTCCAGCGGAGTGGGCGGTGACGGTCCCAGAGGGGGAGCCACTGCAGGGGGGGGGCCTGTGGCCGCTCCCACCCGGGCGCCAGGCCTGAGACGGTGAGGACGCCCGGAAGGCGAGCCTCCACCCCCACCCACACCCCACCCCCATTGTGAGATGTGAGCAGGCACACAGCCCTGCGCACCTGTGTGTGTCTGTGCGGGCTCCTGTGTGGCACAGGGCTGTGACATGCGTGTAGCTGGGTGTGTCTGTGGTCATGCGCCCCCAGGGATGTCGCCTATGCGGCCCGGCGGCTGCAGGTGCTGTGCCAGCTGGTGCCCGCCCCTGTGCTTGGGGAGGGGGGAGAGAGAAAGAGTTTGGGGGGGGGACAGGACAGGAATCCATACCATAGCTCTCCCAATCCCCCCGGGGGGTGTCCTCTGGCAACACATATTCACGGAGCCCCACTGTGTATAGAGGGGGCTCACTCGGAGGGTGGGGGGCTCCCCTTAGGGGCGGAACCCCGTGGTTGGGGCATAGGGACCGGCACGGGTGGACTCAAGGTTTGGCAGTGGTGAGGAGTGGTGGGGGAGGGCAGGGGGAGGGGCGGAGCCGGCGATGCGGGGGGGGGGGGGGATGGGCGAGGTTTGGGGGCGCGGGGAGGGGCGATGTCTCCTCCGCCGGCTCCCGGAGGGAGGGGAGAGGGCGGAGGGAGGGGAGGGAGGGAGAGAGGGAGGGAGAGAGTGAGACAGGGTGAGGGAGAGACTGCGAGAGCGAGAGAGCGAGAGAGCGAGCCGGGTGGCAGAGGAGGCGCGGAGCGGCGGCGGCGGCGGCGGCGGCGGCGGCCCGAGGAAGAGGAGGAGGAAGAGCAGGCGGAGACGCGGCGCCCGGAGCCGGCCGGACCGAGCCGGGGGCGGGCGAGGAGGGGCGCGGCGGCCGCGGCGGAAGGGGGGGCGCTCTGCGGATGGCCCGGCCCGGCCCGCGGGGGGGGTGAGATCCTCGGCCCCCCCGCCCTCCCCCCCGGCCCCCGCCCGCCCCCTCCCCGGGCCCGCTCGCCCTCCGGGGCGGTGGGGCATGGCCTGAGGGTCCCCCGTCTCCGGGGGGGTGGGGGGTGGGGGGAGGGGGGAGGGGCCGCGGGCGCCGCCGACCGGGACTCAGCAGCCCCGCCAGGCAGGTAAGGGGGTCGGGGACCCGGGCGTTTGGGGGGGCTGCGGGGCCGGGGCCGCGGGAGGGGGCGGGGGCGCCCGGGATGTCCTTGGCCCGGCGCCGGGCTCGGGGCCTGGGTGTGCGGTGTGGGGGGGTGAGGGTGAGGAGGGGAGCGTTGCCCGGGGCGACGCCAAATTGGGTTACGCCCCAGTCCCCGGTGCCCCGTCCCAGATCGCAGTCTTGGGAGGGTGCGCTCTGCGCCCCCCGGTCCCCCCACACGCCGCCGGCGGGGTCGCCGGCCCGAACCCCCTGCCGGCTCGCGGGGCCCGAGGGCTCGGTCGCCGTCTCCGCCTCCTGGCGGCGCCCGGCCACTCCCCCGCCTCACCCACCCTGGCGTACCTGGGCCCTCCCCTGGGTCACTCGGGCTCCCACCCGGTCCACCAGGGTCCGGGCTAGGGCTCTCCGCCCCTCTCGACCCCCGCAGGCTCCCGCGGCTTCCCGGCTCCCGCATCCCCAGCGCGTCTCCCGTGCCTGCTCCGCCGGCCGGCGCGCCCCCTCGGCTCCCGCCCCCAGTCCCGCGCCCGGCGCCCCCGCCCCCTCCCGCGGTGCGGGGCTCCCCCCCCCCGCTCCCCGCCCCAGCCCGGGCTCCCCCTCCGCGCCCCTCCCCGCCTCCATTCATTGTCGCGGGCCCCGCGCTCGGCCACGCCAGCCGCCCCCCGGCCCCCGCAGCCGCTCAGGGCACCCTCTCTCCCCGGGCGCACCCCCCGCGCCGTCCTCAGCGCGTCTCGGTACCAGCTGCGTGCTAGCTATTCTTAGCCGCCGAGCGTTTGATTCATGCCGCCCCGGCGGAGCGCGCCCGCTCCCTCCCGCGGCCCGAGGGGGAGGGGCCGCGCGTGCGGGGGGTCCGGGCTGCTGCGTCCGGGAGCGCGCGCGGGAGCGCGCAGGAGCGCGGGGCTCGGGCTGGGGGCGGCGGGGAGCGGGTCAGCCAGGGGCGGCCCGGCGTGGGGGGAGTGGCTGCGGGGTTGCACCTGGGGAAGCGGCGAGGGGGGCGGGGCGGGAGGAGGCCGGGGTCTTGGCCAGGACAAGGTGGGTGGGGCTGTGCGGCCGGGGACCTGGAGGGGCGGGGGCGCGGGGCTCCGGCCACGCGTGAGCCCGTGGCTGGAAGCTGGCTCGCCCACGGCGCTGCGAACTCTCCTCCCCCCACACACACATTTTGTCTTCCCCTCCCCACCCCCCCAGCCCGTCCCCACTCCCCCAAAGTCAGCAGTACCCTCCACTGCTTCCCATCGCCATGGTAACGGTGCAGGAGCCGGGCCTGGTGTGTGGGGGGGGAGGGACCAGACCAGGCATTCTGGTTTCCGGTGCTGGGGTGGGAGGGAGGGAGAACAGCAGGCAGGCAGACCACCCCCCCTCCTTGGCAGGGGCCAACCCTCATAAGCCACCTCAGGGGAGAACCTTGGATGGAGAGGACCCCCATCGCACACCCCAGGCCCTCCCCTCACTTCTTGGCCTCTGTCTACCGCCCCAGGTCCTCTGCAGAGTGGGGCCAGGGTACCAAACCAGGCCAGGCCCCAGCCCCACCACACCGGGTCCTGAATCCTGCCTGCAGGTCACGGGTAGCCCCCCCACACCGGCCACCGGCACTGTCCCCTGGACAGCCTCGCACAAACTACCCCCCACACACACGTGCATCCCCCCCCGGGAGGGGCCGAAGAAGTCCCCCAAGGCCACTCTGCTCCCCCCACCCCCTCCCCCATCACGCTTCCCAGAGGAGCCCGGCCCCCGGCACCCGGTGCACACGTGTGCAGCCATGCTCCACGGCGCCCCATCTTGCCACACCTCCATCTCCCCTTTTACTACATCTCTGCCGCGGCCTCCCCGCCGCCCGGAGGAGGGGCCGGGCTTGGCCGGGCGGGCAGGATGCCGGGTCGGGTCCCGTCCACCTGTCTGTCCTCAGCTAATTTTAGCCTCGTTTTCTGTGGCCTGACAAAGTGGGCCAGTAGCTCCCGCGGTGATTCTTGGGTTTCTGGGACATGGCCACGCTGGGTCAGCCACAAAGTGGGGCGCAGCGGGGGGCGGGGGGCTGCGCGCAGGGCCAAGGGCAGGGAAGGAGACCGGCGCTGGGAGTGTGGCAGCCCCAGTGTGTGCCCGTGGCACATACGTGGGCAGTGGGGGCCGACCAGGTCTGAGACACCACCCAGCCCTCCCGGCGCCCACCGCTGTAGGGAGAGGAGGCTGCCCTTGACCGCTTGTCCCTGGGCTCCCCGCCTGACCGCCGCCCTCGACCCCCACCCACAGCCGCCTGTGATGCTGCCGTCCCCCGTCGCCCCGTGGCCCCACGATGACCCACAGCCCCGCCACGAGCGAGGACGAGGGAGGCCACAGTGCCAGCGAGTGTGCCGACGGGGGCTCCGAATCCCACAGCTCCCCAGACGGGCCAGGGCGAGGCCCCCAGGGGACCCGGGCCCGGGGCAGCGGGACACCAGGTAGCCTGGCCTCTGCCCGAGGCCGCCAGGGTCGCTCCATGTCCGTCCCCGACGACGCCCACTTCAGCATGATGGTCTTCAGGATTGGCATCCCGGACCTGCACCAGACGGTGAGGGGGCCTCTGGGGCTGGGCGTGTGCTCTGACTCCCCCCCCCCCCCGGCTGCCCCGCCCCGGCCTCCGTGACGCCCTCCCTGGCCTCCTGACCCACAGAAATGCCTGCGCTTTAACCCGGACGCCACCATCTGGACAGCCAAGCAGCAGGTGTTGTGTGCGCTGAGCGAGAGCCTGCAAGACGTGCTCAACTACGGCCTGTTCCAGCCGGCCACCTCGGGCCGGGACGCCAACTTCCTGGAGGAGGAGCGTCTGCTGCGGGAGTACCCCCAGTCCTTCGAGAAGGGGGTGCCCTACCTGGAGGTGAGGCCCCGGCCCCGCGTGTGTCCCCACGGGGCTCTTCCCGGTCTGAGTCAGAGACGCCCGGGTCCCCGCTGCCTCTGTCCAGCAGAGTGGCCTCGGATGAATCCCTTCCCTGCCCCAAGCTCCTTCCCCTTCAAGTTGGGGGAGGGACCCCCCCCCCAGTGCATCCCCCCCCCCCCCAGTGCAGTCGCCTTTCCGGAACCTTCCTTGTGAAGTTCAGCTCCGGGTCACGGATGCCACACTGACTCCGCACTCTACAAAAAGCCAAGTGTCCCCGCCCGCCCCCCCCACCCACGGACCCCAGGGGCTCAGAGGCTGGTCACACCCTCCCCACTGCCCCCACGCCTCACTCCCCAGGCCCCTGATTCCAAGTCTCTGTCTCCCCACCCCCGACCCCTGGCCTCAGTTCCGATACAAGACTCGAGTGTACAAACAGACCAATCTGGACGAGAAACAGCTGGCCAAACTGCACACCAAGGTGAGACGCCCCTGTGGCCCCTGCTCCCCGGCACCCCCGTCCCGCTGCCAGGTACCCCACTGCCCCTGGGCTGACCCTCCACCGGGTACCCCACTGCCCTTAGGCTGACCCTCCACCAGGTACCCCACTAACCCTAGGCTGACCCTCCACCAGGTACCCCACTAACCCTAGGCTGACCCTCCACCAGGTACCCCACTGCCCCTGGGCTGACCCTCCACCAGGTACCCCACTGCCCCTGGGCTGACCCTCCACAAAGCACCCCACTGCCCCTGGGCTGACCCTCTACCAGGTACCCCACTGCCCCTGGGCTGACCCTCCGCCAGGCACCCCACTGCCCCTAGGCTGACCCTCCGCCAGGCACCCCACTGCCCCTGGGCTGACCCTCCGCCAGGTACCCCACTGCCCCTAGGCTGACCCTCCGCCAGGCACCCCACTGCCCTTAGGCTGACCCTCCACCAGGCACCCCTCTAACTCTAGGCTGACCCTCCGCCAGGCACCCCACTAACCCTAGGCTGACCCTCCACCAGGCACCCTCCTCCCCCTCGGCTGCCCCACCACCAGGCACCCCACTGCCCCTAGGCTGACCCTCCACCAGGTACCCCTCTATTTCTAGGGTGACCCTCCACCAGGTACCCCACTGCCCCCAGGGTGACCCTCTGCCAGGTACCCCACTGCCCCTAGGCTGACCGTCCACCAGGCACCCCTCTAACCCTAGGCTGACCCTCCACCAGGTACCCCACTGCCCCTAGGCTGACCGTCCACCAGGCACCCCTCTAACCCTAGGCTGACCCTCCACCAGGTACCCCACTGCCCCTAGGCTGACCCTCCACCAGGTACCCCTCTAACTCTAGGCTGACCCTCTGCCAGGTACCCCACTGCCCTGGGCTGACCCTCCACCAGGTACCCCTCTAACTCTAGGCTGCCCCACCACCAGGTACCCCACTGCCCCTAGGCTGACCCTCCACCAGGTACCCCACTGCCCCTGGGCTGACCCTCCACCAGGCACCCCACTGCCCCTAGGCTGACCCTCCGCCAGGTACCCCACTGCCCCTAGGCTGACCCTCCACCAGGTACCCCACTGCCCCTAGGCTGACCCTCCACCAGGTACCCCTCTAACTCTAGGCTGACCCTCTGCCAGGCACCCCACTAACCCTAGGCTGACCCTCTACCAGGCACCCCTCTAACTCTAGGCTGACCCTCTGCCAGGTACCCCACTGCCGTGGGCTGACCCTCCGCCAGGCACCCTCCTCCCCCTAGGCTGCCCCACCACCAGGCACCCCACTGCCCCCAGGCTGCCCCCGACCCCAGCTGCCCCCACCGCTCCCACCCTTCTTCAGCTCTCCCGCTCTTCCCCTGAGCCCTCGCCCCCCACACTTCCCTTGGGCCCCTGCTCCTGCCCGGTGGGCCTGGGGCTCCCGTACCTGTGTCTTGTAGCCCAGGCACCGTTCCCTGGGCAGTCCACCGTGGCCCAGCCCAAAGGCTGCAATCGCCAGCTAATCCAAGGCTCACACCTCCCACCCCGGTCCATCCAACCACCTCGCCCTCCAGGGCCTCGGGCCGTGTCTCCCCTAAGAGCCAGGAGCCCCACCCTGTCCACCTTGGGGGCCCCCGGCCGGGCACACGCAGCTCCTCCGCGTCGGCCACATGGCAGGGCCCAGCTGAGTCATGAAACACACCCGGGGTGGGGGAGGGAACGTCGCATCCAAACGCGAGAAGGCAGACCCCTCCCGGCTGGCGGCCCCGTGGGTGTCCTGTGGACATGGGCCAAGGTGCAGACGCTGGCGGTGCCTCCGGCCGTCCCCTCGCCCCTCGGCTGTGGAGACGGCCCCTGGCCGTGCTGTGTCCCTCGGGCCCCGACTTCTCTCTCTCTGTCCGCGTGCGTGGCTCAGACGGGCTTGAAGAAGTTCCTGGAGTACGTGCAGCTCGGGACGTCCGACAAGGTGGCACGGCTCCTGGACAAGGGGTTGGACCCCAACTACCACGACTCGGACTCAGGAGGTAGTGGGGGGACGCGTGTCCTGGGGGCTGGGGCCTGGGGACCTGGGGGGGGGGTCTGCTTCCAGGTCTGTCCCTCGCCGATGTCGCTCTCCCAGTAGCAGGGTCTCGGGGCCAGGGGTCGTGGCGGGGCTGGTTCTGGGACACAGAAGGGCCTGTGTGTGACCCACGTCTCCTGCCCCTCAGAGACGCCCCTGACCCTGGCCGCCCAGACAGAAGGCTCCGTAGAGGTGATTCGAACCCTGTGCCTGGGCGGGGCCCACATCGACTTCCGGGCCCGGGATGGCATGACGGCGCTGCACAAGGCCGCCTGCGCCCGGCACTGCCTCGCGCTCACGGTGAGGCTGCCAGACACTGCCCACCTCCACACCCTCCCTCTGTTTCCCTTTGTTCCTCTTCAAGCCTACGTCTTCCCTCTCACGTACCCCATGTGCCCCTCCCTGGGCCGCAGCCGGCACACAGGTGGAGTAGTGACTCCCGCCAGCTCAACCTTCTCCCCCCCTCTACCCCAACACACCGCCCCTCCTGGTGGAAGGCACCCCAAATCCGCTTCCCCAAGCAGACGAACCCTGCGTGCCCACAGAACGCGTGCTCCCAAGTCAGCCCCCCAGCCTGATTTTCGAGGGTGCTCCATGTCCCCGCCCCCACCACGGCCCCACCCAAGCCCAGATCCTTCATCCCCCTACCAGGTCAGCCCCTGGCTCCATGGGGGCCATTTAGATTCGAGCGAATTAAAACAGAACAAAGTGGAAGGTTCGGTTCCTCGGGGCCCCTGGGCACACTGGCAGCCCACATGTGGCCGCCATGCTGGATGTGCCCCTCAGGCCGGTTCCCAGTCCACCAGCGGGGAGCGATTTCCGGCTGGGGCGGCTGCAGGCTGCCCACTGCCCACGCTCTCTCCTGCGGATGCCTGGGGCTGCCCGCCGTCCGTGCCCAGAGCCATCCCTTCGGGGGGGGGACCGCTGCCCACCCCCTGAGCCCCCGGCCCCCACGAGGCTTAACTTAACCCAAGCCCACCCTTCTCTGGGCTCCTGGTGCTCACATCACTGCCTCCTGCATCCAAGCGGGTTCTCCTGAGACATCCACTCACCTCTCTCTCTCTCTCTCTCTCTCTCTCTCTCCTCCCGCCCCCCCCCCGTCCCTAGGCACTCTTGGACCTCGGGGGCTCCCCCAACTACAAGGACCGCCGAGGGCTGACCCCTCTGTTCCACACGGCTATGGTCGGGGGTGACCCCCGCTGCTGTGAGCTGCTGCTGTACAACAGGGCCCAGCTGGGCGTTGCCGACGAGAACGGTTGGCAGGAGATCCACCAGGTGCGGGCCAGGGCCGGGGGCGATGGACAGCCTGGGCCCCCGCCCCCCAGCACGGAGGACGCGGGGGCTCGCGGGCACCAGGGGCTGCGTGTAGGCGGGCGCCTGGGTCTGACGCGGCCACCCCCGCAGGCCTGCCAGCGAGGGCACTCGCAACACCTGGAGCACCTGCTATTCTACGGAGCCGAGCCTGGAGCCCAGAACGCCTCGGGGAACACGGCCCTGCACATCTGCGCCCTGTACAACAAGGTCGGCCCCAGCAGGACCCTGCCCTCCCAGCCCCCGCGCCCCTCGGCCCGCAGCTGCCAGCTCCGTGCCGGCTCAGGCTCTCTGGGCCCCCGCCTCCTGGCCTCTCTATGACCCCTGCCCCTCACGTCCGCACCCCTTCCCTCTCCCTTCCTCCCATCCGCCTGATCCTTACTGAGCCCCTTCCCTGCGTCAGGCAGAGCTGGGCGCTGGGGACCGAGGTGTGCGCTCACGGCCCAGCCACTGGGGCCCAGAGCAGCGGGTCTGCTCAGGGTGCGGGCGCAGGGGATCCGGGTCCCTGTGGGAGCCCACACCTGTGCGTGGGCTGAGCATGGGCGCAGCGGGGAGGGCTTCCTGGAAGTGGTTGCCCCGGGTGTCACTGGCGCAGCCCAGGGGAGAGGGCACAGCCGGCGTGAAAAGCCAGGGGGGCACAGAGCGTCAGGAGCCTGGCAGGCACAGGGGTCTCCACTCAGCTGGCGCCGTGTGCGGCTCCCGTGCCCTCCACTGCCCGGCCCGCGTCTCGAAGCTCTGCCCTTGACGGCTGCTTCAGGGACTCAGGGCCCGACGCCGCAAGCGTGCCAGCCCTCTTCCTCCAGGAAGGCTTCCAGCACAGCCCCCAGCCCCTTCTGCCTCGTGAGAACTTGCAGTGCCGGAGGGGCTGGCAGGCGGCCACGCGCGCCTTGTGGCAGCAGCGCGGCGGCGCCAAGGGAGCACGCGGTGTTTGTCACACCGCCCGGTGCCGGCTCGCCTCCCCCCCCCCCCCCCCCAGCACGCTGCTGCTGCTGCTGCTGCTGCTGCTGCGCCCGGGGAGGAAGCCCCAGACCCCGCCAAGCCAGGGCGCCCCAGACAGGCCCCACGCCTCCCCGGGGCTCCGAACGCCTCCTCCAAGCGGGAGTGATGGCAGCAGTGGCCGTGACAGATCCCAGGCAGGGGCCGGGCAGTGGGCAGAATCCAAGCCGCTGGTCTGAACCGGGAGGAGGTAGAGGCACAGGCGCCCCGAGGGGCCCTGCCAGCGAGTCACCCCCTCCTTGAGCCCCTACCGTCTCAGCTGTGAAACGCAACAAGAGTTAGAGCGCGCGTTCTGCACGTCCAGGGAGAGAGAGAGAGAGAGAGAGAGAGAGGTCCTCCATCCACTGGTTCACTCCGCAGAGGGCCGCAATGGCCAGGGCTGGGCCAGGCTAAAGTCAGGCGCCTGGAACTCCATCGGGGTCTCCCACGCGGGTGCGGGGGCCCAAGCCCTCGGGCCATCTTCCAGTGCCTTCCCAGGCCACAGCAGGGAGCTGGAGCGGTACCCCTGCCCTGCCTTCCCTCCCAGGCACCAAGGTTCCCAAGGGCCAAGGCAGGCTCTGACCCGTGTTCCCCCTTTGCATCCTCCTGGCCTCCTGGTAGGCCGGCCTCGTCCCTGCCGGAGGAAGCCAGGCCCACGTCCCGGCTGTGAGCACCCGGGGTGGGGGCTGAGTTGGACAAATCGCTCTGTCCCGAGGCCCCAGCGCACAGTAGGTCTGGATGCGTCTGGTGAATGAGTGAATGAATGATGGGCCAGCTCCCATGGGCCTCCTCCCCGTGCCTGGCTCGGGAGACACGGAGCAGGTGTTCGCCGGGTTCGGCAGCTTGGATGACTCAGTGAGAG
The DNA here is from genome assembly GCF_033115175.1 of Lepus europaeus. Classification (NCBI taxonomy): domain Eukaryota; kingdom Metazoa; phylum Chordata; class Mammalia; order Lagomorpha; family Leporidae; genus Lepus; species Lepus europaeus. The sequence continues at coordinate 5,860,021 of NC_084845.1, forward strand.
AACGGGCGCATGGCTGCAGCGAACGCGTTCGGCCGGGCTCAGTTCCACTTCCTCATCCTCTCTGTGCACCTACTGTGCGCGCAGCACCCGCTGCTTTGGGATGTGAGAGGAGCCAGCCCCCAGGGAGGGTGCTGGTGCCAGGCGTGGGGGTGGAGGAGGGGCGGAGTTCCCAGTCTGGCAAAGAGACAGACGTGTAAGCAAACAATTGGCGATACCACGAGACAGGTGTGGGGACGGGCGCCCGGGGGGCGGGGGAGGCTGCTCACGGAGACGGGAGCCCCCTATTTAGTGACAGCAGGGCGCAGGGCTCTGCCCCCCTGTCCCCCGAGGCGGGGAAGAACGGGGTGAGGGGTGCATGTGAGACTGTGCAAAGCCGCACGCAGCGGCAGTTAGCCATGTGGTTGGGTGACACAGCAGGTGCGCACGCCCGGAACACGGACTGGGGGCTGGGGGACTCTGGGGCATCCAGCCACGGGGAACCCGGGTTCCTGTCCCCGCTGCGTGGCCTTGGCTGTGGGACTGGCCCGTTCTGCACCTGTCCCACTGGACAGGATGGTGCCGGCATCCCTGCTGGGTGGGACCAAGATGGTGCTGTGGCGAATGCTGGTGAAGTGAGGCTTGGAGGGAGCTGGGGCGGGGCGAGCTGGGGACCAGGTGGGCTGTGTGGCCAGGATGGACAAGAGGAGGGGGGAGATGCTAAAGAGAAGAGCTGCATAGGAAGTGGGGCTTCAGAGACACTGCGCGAGGAAGAAAATGCCTAGCTAGTGGCTTAGAAGAATTCCTAGAAGGGAAAATACAGCCGGGGATTTTTACACGGGGTGACAGAGGTGTCTCTGAAGACGTGGCCTCCGAGCAAACCCCCAAGGGAAGGGTGAACACAGGCCGTGCAGAGGCATGGTGGGGGAGAGGCGCGCAGGTGGCAGGAGCGGCACGTGCAAAGGACCTGGGGCAGGAGGAAGGAGGAGGCCAGTGTGGCTGGAGACAGGGAGCAAGGGAGGGTGGCAGAGGTGAGGGTTGGGACGGGCAGGCGGCAGGCCTCCTGGGCCTCAGCTCTGATGATGGAGGTGGCCGCCCCGCCCTGCTCATGTGCCGAGCGTGAGGCAGGCCTGTTCCTAACGTGGGCGCCAAGAGTCCCGGACTTGAGCAGCTTTGGGGCCCTTTGGGATCCAGTGGGTCATGGTAATCTCAGGAGCTGCCGGGCAGCCGGTCACTCTCTCCTGTGGCGCACTGAGTGCCCCGCCCGCGGCGCAGCCGCTCTGGCCCAGGGCTCAGGCTGCGGGCTCTCCCTGGGGGCGGGTGGGGGGACACCCCAACATAGTCTGGAGCGGCCCTTGGTTGTTAGCCTGGGGAGGGGTGCTGTGGTGCCCTCTAGTGGTCGAATGCGGGACTGCAGCGCAGTACTTTTAACGGGGACCACCCAGGCCAGGGAGACCTGGGATTCACTGGCCCTGAGCCACAGAACACAGCGAGCGCCACCGTCCTAAATGTCCTCCCACGTCCTGGTGGCCAGGTTCAGGAAGAAAAGTCAGGTGACGTGTGTCTTAGTGGCTTCTTTTATTGAACCCAGGGCACCCAAAGTCTTCCGCTCTTCCCCGTGGGTGTGCTATGGGAGTCACTGGAGACGTCTCAGCCTTTCCCCACGGAGACCTCGGGGCCGTGTGTGTGTGCATGTGCGTGTGTGTCACAGGCACTGGGGCCGTCCCCGGTCTGCAGGTGTGGCTCGGGTGACGCCCGGTGGGCTCAGCACAGTGCCCGGGTCCGTTCACGCCAACCTTGCATTCCCCCCCTTGGTCCCCGGCCCCTAGGAGACCTGTGCCCGGATCCTGCTCTACCGGGGAGCCAACAAGGACGTGAAAAACAACAGCGGGCAGACCCCCTTCCAGGTCTGGGGCTGGGGGCTCCGAGGACAGAGGGACACTGAGGCTCGCGCGGGGTGGGGGGCGGGGGGGTCAGCACCGCAGGGAGGGCGGAGGCCTCTCCGTGGATGCCTGGGCCACCCCAGCTCCCTCTCCCCCCACCTTCCAGGTAGCCGTCATTGCTGGGAATTTCGAGCTGGGGGAGCTGATCCGAAACCATCGAGAACAGGACGTGGGTGAGCGAGCAGGAGCTGGGACTCAGGGGGCAGCCGGGGTGGGGGTGGGGGGCTTATGGCGTGATGGGGACGGGGTGGTCCAGGGGAGCTGGGTGGGAGCCACAGTGGGACCAGGAAGACAGCCACGTCTGGGGAGCAGGGTGGGAGCGACCATGGGCCCCATCTCACCTCCGCCTTTCTCCTTCTTGCCCCACCCCGCCTCACCCTCTCTTGCCCCCGTGCCCCCTCCCATCCCATCGGCCCCGCCCCCTGCCCCCTCTCAGTGCCCTTCCAGGAGTCCCCCAAGTACGCAGCCCGCCGGCGGGGCCCCCCGGGCGCGGGGCTGACGGTGCCGCCGGCCCTGCTGCGGGCCAACAGCGACACCAGCATGGCCCTGCCCGACTGGATGGTGTTCTCTGCCCCGGGGGCCTCGGCCTCCGGCGCCCCCGCCCCCGCCGCGGGCCCCCAGGCCCAGGCGCAGCCCTCGGCCCCCAGCAACAAGCTCAGCAGCGGGACCCTCCGCAGCGCCAGCAGCCCCAGGGGCGCCCGGGCCCGCTCCCCGTCCCGGGGGAGGCACCCCGAGGACGTGAAGAGGCAGCCTCGCGGGCGGCCCAGGTAGGGGCGGCTGTGGCCCTGGTCCCCCCCAGCCCAGCCATCCACCTGAGTCCCCGCCCCGGGCGACGCGAGGGCGTGGCCAGCGGCTCTGTCAACCCCATCCCCTCAGAGGCTGCTCTGTGACAGTGCCCCGGGCGTGGGGGCCCCCGGGGGGCTCCAGTCCTGGAGGATGGGCAGGGTGACAAGGCGGGGTGGCTGGGAGAGCCGGGGATGGGCGGTGGGGGGCAGGGGGAGCCGCTGAGCATGGCGGGAGCTGGCGCTGGGCTAGGAGGAAGCCGGAGGGGCGTCAGGCCCGGGAGCGGGGATGAGTCCTAGCTCAGCTCCAGGAAGCTGAATCAGGGCCGTGGGAGGCGGCAGAGCAGGCAGCCAGGAGGCAGGAGGGGCGGCTGGGAAGCAGGCAGGCAGGGGAGCCCCCCAGTGCCCTCTGTCCTGGACCACACCCGGGCAGGGACCCCACTAGCCTCCCCCACCCCACTCATTCCCGGCCGCCCTCCACTGAGCCCTGGCCTCTCCCGCGCTCTGTGTCCACAGCTCCAGCGGGACGCCCCGGGAAGGGCCCGCCGGGGGCACTGGGGGCTCCGGGGGGCCTGGGGGCTCCCTGGGCAGCCGTGGGAGGCGGAGGAAGCTGTACTCGGCGGTGCCCGGCCGCTCCTTTATGGCCGTGAAGTCGTACCAGGCCCAAGGCGAGGGTGAGATCTCCCTGAGCAAGGGCGAGAAGATCAAAGGTAAGCCGGGGCCGGGCCGGGCTGGGGCTGGGCGGGAGGCGGAAGTGGACCCCTGCTGCCTCCGACAGACGGACAGACAGACAGACGGACGGATGAGCAGGAAGCGTGGCTGGGATGACCCGGTCAGCAGGCCGCGTTGAGGCAAAACTCGTGGGGCCCTGGCCCTGTGCTGGGCTCGGCCGGTGCGTTTCACCCACATGGGCTCAGAGACCCCGACGGGCCTCCCCAGCAGGGGGTGTCCCAGGCCCCTCCGAGCCTCCCTGGTGTCTCCTGGGTCCCGTGCGGAGGGTGGGCCGGGTGTTCCTGCCTGAGCAATGGGCGCGCGCCTCCCTCCGGGGCTCCGAGTGGGAAGCAGGGCCAAGGCCAGGGCGCCCTGCGCGGGGGCTGCTGTCATTGGGTTTTGCCTTCGGTCCGTGCAGACCTGTCAGTCAATTCAAGGCCCCGGGATGGGGGTGAGGGGGCCGGGGGTCGTCCTGGCCAGACTCCAGGCTGCCCAGCTGAGAGCCAGGCTGTCTGGGCTCACATCCGAGCACCGCCACCCTCTAGCGTGCGGGCCCCAGGCTGCCTGCTCTGTGACGTGGGCCCCTCCGTTCACGTAAACCGCGTGGCTTTGCGTGTCTGAGGGCCTGGCACCGGCAGCCCTGGAGGGGGCGGTCAGGGACCTCGGTGCGCAGAGAAGCAGGTCGGGCGCCCACACAGGAGCAAGGGGGGCCTGGGAGGGCGTCCGTCTTGTGGGCGCTCAGTGTGCCCAGGGCCCGGCTCAGTGACCCAGCACTCTGCGCCCCAAGCCCCATGCTGCCCCACGTGGAGGGGGCATGCGGCCCCACTTCCCTGTCCCCCTTCGTTAGAACGGGCCCGCCCCGGCCCTGTCACCAGGGGCTGCAGGCCCACCCTCTTCTCCCTCCTCTCCACACCTCTCCACGCCCACGCTCTCAGCAGCAGCTCCAGCTGTCCCTGGTGCTGGGAAAACCCTCGCTCTCAGTGCCCAGGGCCCTTCAGGGCTCAACCCCGGGGCCAGGGACGCCGCCAGGGACGCCCGCCCTCAACGCCCAGCTGACCCGTATCCCTCTACCGGGAGTCTGACTCAGTCTCCCGCGGCCGCTGGGCTGGGAGCTCCGTGAGGGCAGAGCCGCGCCTGGCGGTGCCGAGTCCCGTGGGCACTGCAGCGGTGCCTGAATGAACGATTGATCGCAAGGCCGCCCAGAACCAGCCCAGGAACCTAGGCCTTGGCCTTGACCTGCGTTGCTATGTGGCTTCCCCCGATCCTCTCTCAAGGGAGGCAGCTGGTTTTGAGAAAAGCATCCTATGGCCCCGGACGCTCCTCCCGCGGCCTCAGCCGTCTCGGGGCAGGGGACTGTTCTGTGTTAGCCTCAGCGGCTTCATCTGTAAAATGGGCAGACAGTGGCTGGCCGCCTCCCTGGATGGGGGCGTGAGGACTGAGTGAGCGTGGAGAGTGCGTGACAGGGACGGACACGGCAGGCCCTGGGCTGGGTGGCGAGGGGTCTGGGAGCAGCCTGAGCCGAGACCCTACCCCCCCGGGGCAGGCAGCCCAGGGCTGGACTAGTGGCTTCCAAAGTGAAGTGCCCAGCCCTGTGGCTGTGAGCAATTGTCCTCACTTTCCCCATCTGTAGAATGGGAGATAATGAAAGGACCCCACCCACCTGCAGGCTCTGGCCCAGGACGGGGCTGGACAAGCACCAGGGGTCCTTGTCACCCACCTGTGTGTTTACACAGCGGGCTCACAGCCCGCTGAGTGGCTCTGAGCAGGCCGTGGGCAGTGGCGTGGGCAGGGAGGAGACGCGTCTCCAATCTCTCCAGCTTCCAGCCACAGAGGCAGAGGGACCCAGGACTGCGCGGCCGGGAGACTCTGGGAGGTGGCCGGGCAGGGGTGGGGAGCTGCTCCCTGGTTTCGGGAAAGCGGCCCGATGGAGCTGTGGACGGTTACCCGTTGTGAGCACGCCCTGACCGTGGGAGGGCCGCATCACGGGACCCATGGCTGGGGTCCCCGCCAGCCTCTTGCCCCCCTAGAGATGCCCCAGGGTGGTGCTGGGAACCACGGGAGGCACAGAGGTTTCTCCACCCCTGCCCCTCCCCCCATCCAGTGCTCAGCATCGGGGAAGGAGGCTTCTGGGAAGGCCAGGTCAAAGGTCGTGTCGGCTGGTTCCCCTCGGACTGCCTGGAGGAGGTGGCAAACCGCTCCCAGGAGGGAAAGCAAGGTAATGAATGAGGAGCCCTTGGCCGACCCCAGCGCACCCTGGGGGTCTCCTGAGGGGGGCGGGTGCTGGGAGGGGGATGGGGCCGCGGCAGCTGGACAAGTGAAGGCTCAAGGTCATCCCCGTCCCCTCCCAGAAAGCCGCAGTGACAAAGCCAAGCGACTCTTCCGGCACTACACCGTGGGCTCCTACGATAGCTTCGATGCCCCAAGGTAAATGTCCGAGCCACCCTGGAGCCCCCCAGCCCCCAGCCCCTGCCCCTCAGCCCAGCCTCCTTCCAGACCCCGCACTCACACCTGCTCCGGGTCTCTTTGCTCATCCGCTCCTGCAAAAGCGGGGTGTCGGGGTCAGGGTCGGGGTCGGGGGCGAGGCAGAGTTAGCCTCAGGCAGTGCGGCCCAGCCACCTCAGACCTTCCCCGGCAGCCATTACGACCGCCCAGAGTGGGGAGGGACGCCTGCGGGCACTCGCCTGTGTGGCCAGCCCAGGGCCTCTTCCTCCACGTCCTGTGCAGTGCTGTGTACCCCATGCCTCGGCCGAGGGGCGTGGGGAGGCCCCCAGGGAGGGGGAGGGGGTGGGGAGGGTGCACTGACACCTCTCCCCTCCCTGGCTGCTGGCTCACTTGCTTCCAAAGCCTGCTGGATGAGATTGGCCCAGGGAGGTGAGAGGGGCGGGACGGGGAGGGGCCGGGGTCAGGATGGGTAGGACGGGGTGCCTGTGGGGTGTAGGAACGTGCGTGTGTGTGTGTGTGTGTGCGTGTGTGGGCTGAGGTTTCCCGGTGTGAGACCGTGTGTCTCTGCAGGCGTGCATGGCAGGTGTCTGTGTGCACAGGTGTGGCCGGGAGGCCCCTTCATGGAGACCCCGGGAGCCCGCCCGCTCTGTAAATGTGGGTGCGGCAGTGGCTGTGCTACCTGTGTGGCCGGCTCTGCACCGTGTGCTCTCTGGAGCCTGCAGGCCGGTGCTGCCAGAGATGTGCGTGTGTCCACTCACACAGATGGACAGGTGGGTCTCTGCGCTCACCTGTCCCTGCCTGGGCCTCAGCACGGAAGTGTGTGTGCGTGTGCGTGTGCGTGTGCGTGTGCACCTCTCTGATCTGAATCCAGGACCATGGACGTTTGGGCAGGGAGGGGAGGGCTCCAGGGCTTGGGCCTCTGTCGGGACGGGGCTGTGGGGGAGGGAAGGCCTTAATGTGGTGTCTGATAGATGACGCCCTCCCCCACACACCCCAGCCCGGGGAAGGGACTTTTTGTTCATAGCATCCTTACATTAAATGTGTCCAAACCTGTGTGTCTGTGTCCTGGCCAGTGGGGATGGGTCGGAGGGGCGGGGGGGGGGAGCGAGGGCAGGGGGGGTTCCACCCTGCGCCCCGAGGGTCTGAGGCGCCTGGCCGAGTCACCTGGCGCGTCTCCGGCTCTGGGCTCAGGTGAGTAGCGGGGGCCTCCCATCCCCTGTCCACGTCTCGCTGGGGCTCTTCTTGGCCGGGGTTTGGGGGTCGCTTGCTGGGACCGCGGGGTGGGGTGCTCCCTCTGCCCTCAGCTTCTCCCTGGCTTGCTGCACCCCAATGCTCCCGCCCCCTCCCTTCACCTCCGTGCCTGCTGCCTCCCCAACCCTGGCAGAACCCAGTTGCTGTCCCCCAGTACCCCCTGTGCGTGGGGCCCTCCCTCCCCCGGCCGGCTGGGGGGTCCAGGCTCCCTGGTGGGCTGTGCTGTGGTCTGCCGCTGCTGCGCCTGGCTTCTTGGGGGAGGGGTTTGTCACTGCTCGCGGCCCAGTCCGAACATCCCGAGCCTCCTCTCCCGGCCCAGAAGGGCCGTGTCGGGGTGCGTGGTGTGTCGCCTGCGGCCGGGATGGGGGTGGGGGCTGTGCGGGCCCTCCCGGGGCCTCTCTCACCAGTGGCGGCATGCGGGCTCGGTGCGCGCGTCCCTGCACGCGGGTTGCGAGGTATCCTGTGTGATGTTGTGCGTCCCTCTCCCCGCTCTCCCTCGCTCTGCACCTGCGCGGGAGGGCTTGGGAGGGGGGAGGAGGGTTAAGGGGGGGGCAGACCGGAAGTGCCTCCCCCTTCTCCCCCCGCGCTCGCCCCTCCCCCTTCTCCCGCCAAGGGGGCCCCCGCGTTCCCCTCCCGGCCCCCTCCCCCCTGCCCGGCCCCCTCCGCCGCCCGGCGCAGGACGCCAAGGGGTTAAGCCTCCAGCCCGCCTCCGGAGCTGTCCGCGGTGCTGAAGCCGGCGCCGTCCGCGGTCCTCGCGCTCCCGCCGCGGCCCGACCCCGCGCCCCGCGCCCCCGCGCCCCCCCCCGGCATGTGAGCCCCCGGCCCTGCCCTCCCTCCCGCGGGGGGGGTGCGCGCCCCCTCCCCTCCCCCTCCCGGCGCGGGTCAGCATGAGGCGGGGCCTGGGGGCCCGGACACGGGGGTTCGGCCGAGCGGGGACGGGGACGCGGCGGCGGCGGCGGCGGCGGGGGCGGCCGGCACCGGGACCCGGGCCGGGGCCGGGGCCGCGGCGGCGATGGCTTTGTCTGCGGTCGGCGGCAGCGGCGGCGGCGGGGGTCTCGGGGGCGGCCCCGGTGGGGGCCCCCTGCCGCAGCCGCCCCCCGCGCTCTCCTCCAGCTGGCCGGCTCTGGGGCCCCGGCGGCGCAGTGTCTGGTACATATACAGGTAACGCAGCGCGCGCGGCCGGCCAGGCCGCCCGGCGACCCTCCCCCGCCGCCGCCGCCCCCCGGGCCGCCCCCGCCCCTCCGCTCCCCTTGGCCAGGCCGAAAACCCCTTTCGGACCCCTCCCTCAAGCCTCCTCTCCATCTCGCTTGCCCGGGCCCCTCTCTCCGAGCGGCCCCCCCACCCCAGCTCTGGGAATCGTTCCTCCACCCCCTCCCAGGCCCTCCTAGGCCCCCGCGGCTCTTCCGCCCAGGCCTCCCTCTCTGGCCAGGCCCTCTCAGAAGCCCCCTCGCCCTGAACGCCCCCACTCTGGGGAGCCCTCCCCTGGGAGCGACTGGGCTCCCTCAGGCCCCTGCACCCCAGGCCCACGGCCTTCTGATACCCACACCCCGGCACCTCCTGGCAGAGTTGCGAGTTCCCCCATTCATGCCCCTCTCCCATTCACAGCCATCCTCCATCACACACGCAGCCCGCCCCCCCCCCCCCGCCTCCCCTCTCCTCCTTTTTCCGCTGCGTGTCGCGACTGTGCATGTGTTGATGTGCGTGTGTGACTGTCTACAGCCGTGAGAGAGAGAGAGAGAGAGAGGGAGAGGGAGGGAGACAGAGGGGGTAGGCTCCCGGCCCACCCCCCAGCTGGGTCCATCTGCCTGTCGCTGTTGGAAGGCGTCTGTCTCTGTGTGTGACTTGGAGCGATGGTGAGGCCGTGTGTGTGTGTGTGTGTGTGTGTGTGTGAGAGAGAGAGAGAGAGAGAGAGACAGAAAGATGGAGTGGGTCTGTCCCGGGCACTGCGGCTGTGTTTCCCAACACCCCCCTCCCATGCCTGGCCTGCCCCCTCCCCCACAGGCCTCCCTCCATCAATGTCTCTGTGTCGAGGTCCCCTGTGCCCCTCCCCCTGCCCCATGTGCATAGTGAGGGGCCTTGGCCACTGGCTCTGCCTTCTGCCGGTGTGGGGCCCATGTGCCCCAGTTGCCTGAGCGCCTGCACAGGAGCCGCCTCTGGGGAGGGGGCTGGCTTCCCGCAGTGGGGTGGGGGCGGCTCTGCAGGCTGAGGAGAGGCCCTTAGAGATGAGCACATAGGGAGGGCTGAGAGGACGCCGCGTACGGCAGCGGGCGCTGGGCTGTGGGCTCCGGGGTGTGAGAGGGGCCTTCGGGTGGGGGTGGGGGAGTGGACGCCGCCGGCCGCTGCAGTCTCCGTGTGCGCGTGGGATCTGGGGAACAAGAGCCTGCGCTGAGCTCCAGAGGCAGCCCAGGGTCGCCGGGGGGGATGGCCTGGGGGCGAGCATTGTGTGAGCTCCTGCAGGGCAGGGAGTCTCACCACTGGGCATGAATGGGGTGCCGCGTGGGCAGCAGCGAATGTGGGGGGGCAGCATGGAACCTGAGAGAACAGGGGACCCTGGAGGGCAGGGGAGGGTGCACAGGAGGAGTGGGGCGGGGGGGGGTTGCAGGGAGTGTGAGGAGGGTTTGGGGGCAGGGACTTGGGCAGCCTAGAGCGAGTGCAGGGGAGAGGACGCTGGGATGTAAATGAGGTGCAGCCGCACACGTAAAGGCAGCAGGGGTGTGTGGTGTGGGGTGAGCTGGGCGTGCAGAAGTAGGAAGAGGGATGACTGGAGGGCCCGCGAGGAAGCCAGGGGCTTGCACGGGGAGGACGGGGTGGGGGCCAGGCAGGAGGGGGTAGAGGAGGATGTGGGAGGGGCACAGTGGAGGACAAGGGGGATGGGCCCCTGCAGAACCGTGAGGGCTGGTGGGGGCAGGTCGGAGTGAGGAGGCGGGGTGGGAGAGCACAGCACAGGGCGGCTGTGGGGGCAGGAGAGCAGCCTGGGAGTCCACGGGGAAGCCCCGTGCCGCGCTGGGACTTAAGGGAAAGTCGGGGACTGGAGAGGAGGCTGACAGGTGGGGAGGGGCGTTCTGGGGTGCTCTGGGGCTGTTTGGACGTGGCCGGGGTGCATGGGCTGCCTTCTGAGGAGCTCGGACACCCCTCCCAGCTGGTGTGGTCTAGGGCAGGTCCTTTGTGCCTCAGTCGACGGGCAGCCCCTGGGAGGGCTGTTGTGTGTGAAGGGCTTGGAGCGGTGCCTGGCACGCGGCTGCCCGAGGACTGGCGCAAGCCGGGGCAAAAACTCAGCTGCTGGAGGGGCCCTCGGGCAGCCGGGTGTGTGCTCCGGGCGGCCGGGTGCTGCCGAGCGGAAGCTGTGAGTGCTGGGCTCGCCTGCGTGTTTCCCTGGGCATCGTGGAAGAAGGTTCTCCCTGTGTGACCTTGGGCATGTTCGGCGACCTCTCTGTGCCCACTTGCTCACCTGCGAAGTAGAAAAGTCCCTCTTGCCTCGCGCAGAGGCTGGGTGCCAGGGAGGGGGCCATGCAAAGGGCTCCAGATCCTGCAGGTGCACTGCACCTGCCAGCTCCTGGCAGAGCACGAACACACGGGGTGGGGTGGGGGCTCTGCCGGCCAGATAGGGGGTGGGGTGGGTGGGGGAGGCTTGTGCGGGGCTGACACACTGCAGGGAGGCAGGGGAACCGGGTTGGGGCAGGGGAGGATGGTCAGGGCTTGAAGGCCTTGCATGAGGGGAAGAGACGGCAGCCAGTGAGGAATGAAGGGGAGGTGAAGGGCACCGTTGGCTGGCGTGGGGGAGGGGCTGGAGACCTGGAAGGGACGGAGTAGCAAGGGCACGCGGGTTGGGGGAAGTCCTCAGGTTCATGGGCTGGACAGAGATGGGTCCGAGCATGTCCAGCACAGGCAGCTCTGACCCCAGGGTTGATTGCCGTCGAGCCCGTGAGCTCCTTGGCTGCGCCTTCGTGCCCCCCACCCTGCCTTGCCCTCTCCTCTCTCCAACTCCTTCCCTTCCTGCTCCATCTGGCTCATCCCTCCTGGGGGAGGAAGACATGGCGGGCGTGGTGCGGCTGGGTCTCCTGGCCCACCACGATGGACTCCCAGCCAGAGCTTGTGTGTCTGTGCACATGGGTGCCGCTGAGCCCCCCGGGGAGCTGGGGCGGGGTGGGAGTGCATGCAGGACCCTGTCACTGTGTGCGGGTTTTGCCACGGGAGTGCGCACGGGGAGAGGGTGCTTGCGGGGAGGGGGAGGTTCCCAGATCCGGCGGGAGCACGCCCGGGTGTCACTGGTGTGTGCCGGTGTGATGTGTTCAGGGGGCGTGCTTTGGGAAGATACTGAGATCGGAGTGGGGGGGAGTTATTATTGGCGCGAACTGGGATGTGTGGGGGAGTCACTGAAATATACTGGAGTATTCTCAGAGGGCTGTGTTGCCGAGTCTGTGGGGGTGGGTAATTGGGGAGCATGCATGGCTATTATTGGAGTGTGAGGGCCACGTGGGCTTGGCTGGGGTGTTCAAGGGGCACGGGGGCAGTGCCACAGCTCCAAGCGTTCACCTGAGGCGCTCGGGGCGCAGCACGGCGTGCATTCCGGTGGTGCCCGGGTGTTCTCGGCTGCTGTGAGGGAAATGCCGGCATGTTGGGGGGTTCCGCTTGTCCGCCGGGGTGCTGGACCCTCCAGGCAGGGAGCAGATGTGTATTTGTGAGTTGCACAGAGCTTGCCGTCAGCGTTTGGCACTGCTGGGCAGGACACACAGTGGAGAGGTGCTGGGGGCATTTCTAGTGGTGATAGGAATGTTCTGTTATTGGTACCAGCCAGTGTGGAAGCTGCTGGCCACACGTGGCCGCCGGGCAGTGGGGAAGGAGGGTGGCCGCTGTGACTGAGGAACTGGGAGCTTCATTTTGGTGAAGTTTCGTGGAAGTAGCCGCGTGCAGCCACCAGAGCGGGCAGTGTGGAGTCAGCAGTGTTGCAGTAGGGCCGGGGGGGAGGGGTCCCTGTGATGGGTGAGCTGGTGGGGGGACGGAGCCTTGAAGGACGTGTGTCCTCTTGGCTCCTATCTGGAGCCGAGGGTGGGAACGGACTCGGGCTGAGCGCATGCTGTGTGTCAGGCACCGTGCCACGTGTGTGTGTGACCCCCACTGCACCGCCCGGCGACCTCACGGGGGGGGGGTGCAGGTGCGTGACTACCCCTGCTCCCCCGTGAAACTAAGGCACAGAAGCCCAAAGCCGGAGCTCAAGGTCACAGGCAGGAAGTGCCTGCAGGGACGGAAGCCAGGCCGTCTGGCAATCCGGAGGCTTCCGCCCCCCCCCCCCCCCCCCCGGCGCCTACTTGCTGAATGGAGGGGTGGTGGATGCCTGGATGGATGAATGAGGCCAGAGTGAGTGGGAGAGTGTGCTCCCGGCTCCCGGCGGGGCTGCCGCGGGCTCTGGCACATGCGCGAGTGGGCCCCGCCCGAGCAGGGGCTGGGGCCGCGGGTGGGGCCCCGGCTCCTGTCTCCTGATCCCTTCTCCGCCCCCTCCAGTGATTACATCATTAAGGAGAAGACCGTGTTGTTGCAGAAGAAGGACAGCGAGGGGTTTGGGTTCGTGCTCCGGGGGGCCAAGGGTGAGTGGCCAGCCGGGGTGGGGATGAGAGACGGGCCCTGTGCCGGGGAGGGAGGCCAGGGGAAGGGACCCCAGCCCGCCCTGCGGTCCGCCCCCGGGGTGCTGGTCCCTCCGGGACTTGGGTCTGAGCCCCGTCCCCTGCTCGGCCTCTCCGTCCCCTCCCCTCCGACCCTGCCGGCTCCTCCCCTTCTGCAGCGCAGACCCCGATCGAGGAGTTCACCCCCACCCCGGCCTTCCCGGCGCTGCAGTACCTGGAGTCGGTGGACGAGGGTGGTGTGGCATGGCGCGCAGGACTCCGCATGGGAGACTTCCTCATCGAGGTGAGGCCCAGCCCCTCCTCCCGGGACCCTGCCGACAAACGCCAGCTCCAGGTCCCCTCCGCCCCTCAGCAGTGCCGTCCAAAGGCCTTTCCAAAACCTCTCGAGAGAGTGGCACAGAGATGCTCTGAACATGCACACGGAAGCACACACGTGTGCACTTATGCACACACATGTACACATGCATGTGCTGGCAGACAAAGGCACATGTGCATGCTTGCACACACAACACATGGACATACATACATATGCACACACACTGGCATACAGCACACACGTGCACATGTCCACATACACACACATGAACACACAACACATGGACATACATACATATGCACACACTGGCATACAGCACACACGTGCACATGTCCACATGCACATGAACACACAACACATGGACATACATACATATGCACACACACTGGCATACAGCACACACGTGCACGTGTCCACATACACACACATGAACACTCAACACATGGACATACATACATATGCGCACACACTGGCATACAGCACACACGTGCACATGTCCACACACATGAACACACAACACATGGACATACATACATATGCACACACACTGGCATACAGCACACACGTGCACATGTCCACACACATGAACACACAACACATGGACATACATACATATGCGCACACACTGGCATACAGCACACACGTGCACATGTCCACACGCACATGAACACACAACACATGGACATATATACATATGCACACACTGGTATACAGCACACACATGCACGTGTCCACATACACACACATGAACACACAACACATGGACATATATACATATGCACACACTGGCATACAGCACACACGTGCACATGTCCACACACACACATGCCCACACAAACACATGCACACAACACATGCACACACACAACACAATACACATGCATATTTCAACAAGCACATGCACACGCCTGCACATACATGTACACACCACACTTGTATGCGCACACACACATTGCATGCATGTGCCCACACACATGCAGCACAACACATGCATATGTCCACACGCACCTGCACACACCCAATACATGGACATGCTGACACACATGCAGCCAGCACATGCCTATGTCCACACATATGCACACACAGCACATGCCTATGTCCACACACAACACATTCATATATGTCCACACATGTGCACACGTACTCACACACGTGCATCCATGTGCGCACACAGCGCTGGAGGACAGAGGGCGGAGAATTGGGTGTGCAGAGCGTCTTCCCCGACCCTGGGGCCTGCAGAGTTACGGAGGGGGAGGAGGAGTGGTGAGGAGGGGCCTGGGCCAGCGCAGGGCAGGCGCGGCGCCGGCCCCTCACCGGCACCTGTGCCGCAGGTGAACGGGCAGAACGTGGTGAAGGTCGGCCACCGGCAGGTGGTGAACATGATCCGCCAGGGAGGCAACACGCTGATGGTCAAGGTGGTGATGGTCACCAGGCACCCGGACATGGATGAGGCCGCACACAAGAAAGGTGCTCCTCCCCCCGCCCCATGTGGCCAGAACGCGACCCTGGGAGCCCTGGAGGCCGCCCCCACTGCCCACCCCCACCCCCCGGGGAGAAGCTGAGGCAGGGAGGGCTTGGCCTGCTGGCTGGCGGGGGCCGGGGGCTTCTCTCTGCGCTGCTGAAGCCTCCCCGTCGCCTTGCAGCGCCCCAGCAGGCCAAGCGGCTCCCGCCCCCAGCCATCTCCCTGCGTTCCAAGTCCATGACCTCAGAGCTGGAGGAGATGGGTGAGCCCGCGGGGGCTGCTGGGACCCAGGGGCCGAGGAGGGGGAGGGGCGGGGGTGGCCATCCCCTGGGTTTGTTAGTGTCGTTAGTGACCAGGGTCCTCGTCCTCCTCCTGTCCCAGTCCGTGGGGTCGGCCTGCCTGGCCTGCGTGCGTGTGTGTCTCCGGGCAAGGGGGTGTCTGAGAGGCGGCTTTGTCCTCCTGTGTCCTCGTCTCTCTGTCGGGGCTGCCCCAGGGTCTGTGTGTGTCCCCCCCCGTCTGCCGGCTTCCTCCGGGCCTCTCCGGCTGCCTCCCACCCCCTCTCCGAGCCCGGTCCTACATCTCTCCTTTCACTGCAACTCTCTGAGCCCCCAATATCAGAAGACAGCGAGCCCCTGCAGACAGGGCGAGTGGACCCTGGGGGTCCAGGCACCCCTGACAGGGGGCGGGCGGACAGCTGGAGCCCTGCACCCGCCCGGGGCCCTGAGGGAGGCGGGCGTTCCAGAGAGGGCCCCCTGGCCCCCCCTGATGTCCTAACTCTTGGCTCCTCTGCTGCCTCTCCCCCCCCGGGCTAGTCTGCCCCTGGAAGAAGAAGAGTGGTGAGTGGGTACAGGACTGGCGGGAGGGACCCCCGTCTCCCGACCCCGCCGGCGGGCTCGCCCCTCCCCGACCCCGGCCCCTCACGGCTCCACTCGCGCCTGCGCACGCACGCCGGCCACGCTCACTGGCCGCACCCGCCGCCGGCCACGCCGCTGGCCGAGCCCGGTCTGCCCCGCTGCCAGAGGGCGCCCTTGAGCTTCATCCGTGTCCTTTGCCCGCAGAGTATGAGCCGCAGCCCGCGCCGGTGCCCAGCATGGAGAAAAAGCGGACCGTGTATCAGATGGCTCTCAGTAAGCTCACCCAGCCCTGCCCCCTGGCCGCGCGGTCCCTGCCACCCCCTGGTGCCGCTGCCCTCACCCTGGCTGCTGGGGTCGGAGCAGGTGCTCTGTGGGCTTCCCGAGGCGGTCACAGCACACTTCACATCCCTGTGTCCCCACCCCTCTCCCTAAGACAAACTGGACGAAATCCTGGCCGCGGCTCAGCAGACCATCAGCGCCAGCGAGAGCCCGGGGCCCGGCGGCCTCGCATCTCTGGGAAAACACCGGCCCAAGGGCTTCTTCGCCACGGAGGTAGGAGGCCTGGGGTGGGGGGCCGGGGCCCCCATCGCTCTCCCCTGCGGCCTTCCTGACACCCCGGTCCCTGGGGGTGGCCTCCTCCCTCCTGTTCTCGCCCCAGACCCCACCTGTCTCCTTTTCCTGCTCCGCGATGTGGTGGACAGAGACCTGTGGCGTCACAGGGGCTCAGCTCAGCAGGGGGCAGTTATTAAGACGTTGACCCTGGTCTGTCCCCACTCCACCACCGCCAGGAGCCGCCCTCCAGGTGGTGCGGGTCGTGTTCGGGACGCTGTTTTGGGTGGACTCTCAGTCTTTGGAAGCATCCTGGTGGGCACGCCCAGCTGGTAGCCCATTCACAGAGGGGACGGTTGAGGCTCAGAGAGAGAGAGAGAGAGAGCGCGCGCCAGGACTCAATGCAGGCAGGCCGGTGCCTGGATGCGGCGCCCAGCTGCAGCCCTGGGTCTTCAGTGGGACTCTGCTGTCCCCCTCACCGGGCTGCGCCCTTGGCTAAGCGGCACCAGCTGCCCCTTTCCGTTGCCGCTCCATTAGCGCTGCTTCCGTGCCCAGGCTCTGCCCTGCTCGTGGCCACCTGTGGCCACGGGGCCATTGACCCTGAAACTGGGTCCTTGGCCTTTTAGGGGACGTGGAATCCTTTAGCAGGCTTGTGCCACCTCAGGAGGGTACAGCACTTCCCATCAGGAAAGACCCCAAGCTACTCTGAAACACAGTTATCAAAACAGTGTTACCAAGCAGAACTTGCCATGCCGTAATGCAGGGGTCCGTGGCTTTTTGTCAACACGCTAGACAGCACGAGCTGGCAGTGGAAATACCTAGAACGGGCGGGGCTGGCCGCCTACGTCCTTAATGGAGGAAAGGGTTGGAGGGTAGTGAAAAAAAATGTTTTAGAGATTTAGTTATTCATCTGAAAGGCAGAGGAGAGAGAGAGAGAGAGAGAGATTTTCCATCCACTGGTTCACTCCAGTTGGCTGGACCAGTCCAAAGCCAGGAGCCGGGAATTCCACCTGGGACTCCCATGTGGGTGCAGGGGCCCCAAGCACTTGGGCCGTCCTCCACTGCTTTCGCAGGCTCATTGGCAGGGAGCTGGATCAGAATTGGAGCAGCCGGGACTTGAACCGGTGCCCTGTATGGGATGCCGGCATTGCAGGAGGTGGCTGTACCCACTGCGCCACAGTGCCAGCTCAGGAAGGTAGTGAAAATACGCTGTTTTATTCCTGCCCCGAGAGTCCAGGCCCCCTGCCGTCTGTCCGCAGCCCCACCAGAGCGAGACCCCGGCTCCGGGGTAAGAGTGGTGGACACGCTTCGTGCCCGGCCTCTGGAATTCTCACTGGGCTCCACTCTGTGTCCCGAGGAGTCTGAAGCCTTTGTGGCTCTGAGGTCCTCTTCTCTGCCCGCCTGCCCCCGGGGTCAGCGCGAGGATCGGACGCACAGGCAGGGCCGGGAGGGGTCAGGCAGGTGCAGGTTGCAGCCCCGACTTCTCCGACTCCCGGTGCCACGCTGGGCTGGGCTGCGCCCTCTCTCCGCATCCGAGCAGAGGGGCTGTGGCCGCCCCAGCTGGCCCTCGGGACGACGCTAAGAGCAGGTTCCTAACAGATGGGGCATCTCCCCCCCGCCTTCCCTCGTCTTAGAGGTGCTCAGGTCCTTCCCCCATGCTCCAGAACACTCGCCCTGGAGCCACTTGAGACTTCATGTCTGGCTCTCGGGGTCACCTGGGGACACTGGCCAGAGTCAGTCCTGCCACTTCTTGTCCAGTCCCCTCTCTGCCTCTTGCTCCAGCCCGCTTGTAACCTGTGCTTGAACGCCTCTGAAGACCAGGCGCTCACCACCTCCTGTGGCAGTTATGTGGACAGGGTTCTAGAAAATTCTTCTTTTTAAGAAGATATTTTATTTATTTGAAAAGCAGAGGGAAGGAGAGAGAGAGAGAGAGACACAGGTCTCCCATCTGCTGGGTCACTCCCCAAATGGCTACAATGGCTGAGGCAGGGCCAGGCCAATAGCCAGGAGCCAGGAACCCCCATCTGGGTCTCCCATGTGGATGGCAGGGGCCCAAGCACTTGGGCCATCCTCCACTGCTTTTCCAGGCTCATTAGCAGGGAGCTGGATAGGAAGTGGAGCAGCTGGGGCTTGAACCGGCGCCCATGTGGGAAGCGGACGCTGCAGATGGTGGCTTTACCCGCTGCACCATAATGCTGGCTTCTAGCAAGTTCTTCCCTAGGTGGAGGTGAAATGCACACACACACACCCCACTCCCCACCCCGCCCCGCAGCTGCCGCGCCCTGCCTTTTGTCTTCTCCTCCTGTCTTCTCTCTGTCTTTACAATTCCTTGGCAAGCTTCCCCACCCTGGAGGGAGAGCGAGGGCGCCCCCAGTTGGCAAACAGAAAAGGGATCTTCCCAGGATCTCTTCCCCTGCCCAGGGCTTCCGGCACCGCCCTGAGACACTGATCCCATCCTATCCACACTCTGGAGTGGCAGCGTCGCCTGCCCACCGAGAGGCAAGTGGACCCCAGCATCAGTATTCCGGGGGCCTGTCAGGTGTCCCGTCCCCAGGTGCACCTGCTTCCAGCTGTGTGGAGTCAGCCTCGCTCCCCGCTCCCTGTTCCCTCCCAGCAAGTGAGGGTCCAGCCGCCACCCCAACCCGAGAGCCACGCGGCTGGCATTTCATCGTGCCAGTGCACTGTGCCATGGTTCCTCAGTGGCAGGGCCAGGGCCACTGTGACCCACTTTGGGGACGCCCGCTGTGCCTGGGTGTGAGCCCCGGGGGCACGGCTCTTTGCCATGGCACTGTCCCTGTGCCATAGGGAGTCAGCAGCCTCCCCAGCCTCCAGCCCCTCCCCTGCACATGCCAGGAGCACCTGCCTGTCCAGTCCCAAGCTGCCCACCGCTGGAGACACCACGCAGTGTCTCTGGCTGAGACTGCCCCACACCATGGGGGGGGGCAGAGGTTGTTGCCTCGGGCCCCCCGTAGTCTTCACCCCCGCCTCCCTCCCGTCTGGACCCAGCCCTCTCCTCCCTCAACTCCCCTTCCTGGGGCTGTGGGTCCCCCTCCCCCGCATCACCGGGTGCATCCCCGTTCCCCATCTCAGAAACCCTGCAATTCACGCTCACGCAGATCCGAATCCCCACTTCCTCTGAGCTGATGCGCTGCTTTAGACCACGGTACTTCACGCCCCTGAGCCTCGGTTTCCTGTTCTGTAAAATGGGGCTGGAGGGGTGGGCGCTGGGGTGCAGTGGGTTCGGCTGCAGCTTGGGACGCCGGCATCCCACACCGGGCACCAGTTCGAGCCCTGGCTCCTCTGCTTCTGACCCAGCTCCCTGCGAACGTAGCTGGGAGGCAGCAGGCGATGGCTCAAGTACTTGGGTCCCTGCCACCCACGTGGGAGACCTCCATGGAGCTCCTGCCTCCTACTTCTGGCCTGGCCCAGCCCTGGCTGCTGTAGGCATTTGGGGAGTGAACCAGTCTGTCTGTCTGTCTGTCTGTCTCCTCCCCTCCCCCATTGCTCTGCACTTCAAGTAGATAAAAATGAACATTTTTTAAAATGGGGCTGAAGCTGGCCTGCCTCGTTCTGACGAGGATTAAGTGAGATTAACTCCCGCATGGCAAGCTCTCGAGAGACACGGAGCTCCTCGGGAGAGGAGCCGGACCCTCAGTGCCTCACCGTGAGCCCTGGGTGCAGCCAAGGGGTCCCACAAGCCCTCGAGGTCTCTGATCACACAGTAGGACAAGTCCCGATGTCATTCATCCCACAAAGGCACAGGGCACGCAGCAGGTGCCCGGCAGCCTCAGTGGTAGCCCGACCTGTGGGAGCTCAGACCCCCACAGGACCCAGGAGCTTCAGAGACCCCACCCCCACCCCCACAGGTCAGCCCAAGCCACCTGCCCCTCCCCCTCCCCCAGGTTCTTCCCTCCTGTGTCCCGGAGGCCACGGTCAGTCACTTATCCTGCAGGGGGCGCCCCTCCTCAGGTCATTTGTCCACGAAGGGTCACTTCGTGGCTGTGAACTTGGACCTTCCCCCCAGCCCCCTCCCCGCTGGGGTGGGGCTCTCCATGCCCTTCCTGCCCCGGTCTTCGCCATCCTCTAAGTGGAGACTCTGCTGCCCGTCCGTGGCCCCCATCACTGCCGGGCCTTGTTCTCGCCTGGGTTTCGCCACTCTCCACCCTGCAGGCTCGCTCAGCGCGGAGCCCCTGCTCCCAGGCCAGAGGCGGCATTTCTAGGGCCAGGTGTGCACAGCGGGCAGGAGCAGTGCAGGATGTGAACACTGAGAGATTTGCGTCCAGGATGCACTTTGTGTCCGTCCTGAGGGGAGCGGAGGGGACACCCAGGGGCCAGCAGTGGGCGGAGCCCAGGGGCCGGCTCAGGGCACCCCTTGGGTTGAGTCTCCTCTTAGGGTTCCGCTGCCCCCACCTGCCCCTGTGCACGACCTGGCTTTCTCAGCTGCTACCTCCGCTGATCCCCCAAGACCCTCCGGCCCCCTCCAGAGGCCCTGTGTGCCTGCGGCTGCAGCCCTCCCCTCCCTCCCGCTCGTCTGGGGCTGCTCTGCGGAGCACCCTGCTTCCCGCCGCTGTCTCGCTTCCCTGCTGTGTCCCCATCTTTGTCTCTCCCCATCGGACGCCCATTTCTGTCTCTCCTCATCTGTCAGTCTTCCCATCTACCTTGAAAATCAGTGGAAGAGGCTACACTCTAAGAGGGGGCGTTTGGTGGCTGGAGTCCCGGCTCTGGCTCTCGGCCCCAGCGCCCTGCTAATGTCGAGATGGGGTCCCTGCCACCCTCGGGAAAGGCCTGGGTCGAGTTCCCTGCCCCTGGCTTCTGTCTGCCGGGGGCTGTTTTGGGCATTTGGGGAGTGAACCAGACGACAGGAGCTCTCTTGCTGTTCACTCTTTTGCTTGCTCTTTAAATAATGCTTATTTTTTTTTTTAAAAAAATTTATTTTGGTGCAAAAAAACCTTGAAATCCATGCATACAGAGGGTCTTCAAAAAGTGCATGGAAATGTGTATTTGGAAAATAGTGTGCATGGACTTAACTTTTTTTGCAGCAAAATAAACTTATCTTTTTAGTTCCATTTTCCACAAACTCGTGCCCTGGTCCCTCTGCCTCTCTGTCCCCATGTCTGCCTCCCCACCTCTGCCTCTGCCCCCCGCCCCCCTCCCGCGGGCCCTCTCCCCCCGCACAAACCCCCTGGGCTCTTTGTCCAGCCTGGCCCAGCACCAGGCGCCCGCCGCGAGGCATCTCACCCCCCCACCCCCACCCCGGCCGCTCACGGAGGAGTCGTCTGCCTGGCAGCCGGTGACGTCACGCTCGTCTGCGCGCTGCGATTGGCTCGCTGCCCTTCCGTTGCGGGAGCTCTGCCCGCAGCGGTCCCAAGTGGGACCTCCCCCTGGGGGGCCGCCACTCACACTCACACGAACTCCTGTTTTGACCCTTCGCCTGCCGCATCGAAGCGTCTTTCTCCGTTGGCGAACAGGAGCCTCCCCACCAGGCCACCCTCACCCTGCTGTCACTCTGACCAGGTCCCTAGCCACGCTGACCACGCCCCCACGCTCCCGACCCCGCGGCTGTCACTCTGGCCTTTGCCCCTCCCCCGCGCTCCCCGCTCTCTGGTCCCGCCTCCTTCCCCACTGGCCATGTGCCCCTCTCTCCATCTCTCCGACCCCCGCTTCCTCCCACCCTCTCGCTGGCTCCCAGTTCGGTCCTCTCCTCGCTTGCCGGCCCTCAGGACAAGGCCCGTGTGGGCTGGGATCCCAGCCCCTTTCCTGATCGCCAGGCTGGGTCCAGTCAGCCTAGGGCCGGTGCAGCGCGGCCCCCACCCCGCCCTGGACGCTTGCTTAGCCTAAGCAGAAGGGGAGGAGAGAAACAGGGAGACAGGACAGGGGAGCCCCAGGCAGGCGGGGGCGGGCTGGGGCCCCCAGGGCTTTCCACCGTGGTCGGGTCTTCCTTGGCTTCCTTCAGTGAGTCTGTCATTGTAGGGCAGGGTTGAGAGACAGGGAGACACAGAGAGTCTTCCATCCAGTGGTTCACTCCCCAAATGGCTGCAGCGGCCGGAGCCAGGAGCTTCAACCAGGTGGCCCTCGTGGGTGCCGGGGTCCAAGCACGTGGGCCACCTTCGGCTGCTTTCCCTGGGACGTTAGCAGGGGGCTGGATGGGAAGTGGAGCAGCTGCCAGGACAGGTCCTGGCACTGCAGGCGGTGGCCTTGCCCGCTACGCCACGGCACTGACCCCCAGTCCTTCATTTGTACAAACATTCGCTGAGCACCTACTGTATGCGGGACCTGCTGGGAGGATGTAGAAGTGGGTCAGAGAGACAAGGCCTCCTATCTGAGTGAGTTACATGGGGGTGGGTGGACTGTAGCAGAGCTGGGTTCTGGTGTATATGAGAGAACCCCCCAAATAACCGTGGCTTGAACAAGATAAGTGGGTCTTTCTCACTCGTGTTCAAGAAATCTGAGAGCGGGGGTCTCGGGCAGGACGGCGGCCTCTGTGGTCTTGAAGAATGAGGGCCTTTCTCACTGTGTCTGGTCACAGAGTGGCCTCATGGCCCACTATGGCAGAGTTAGAGTGAGGAGAGACAGAGCCGCTTCACTCCCCAAATGTTTGCGACGGCCTGGGCTGGTCTAGGCAGAGCCAGGAATTTGGAACTTCATCCTGTCTCCTGTGTGGGTGGCAGGAGCCCAAGTACTCAGGCCATCCTCCGCTGCTTTTCCAGGGAGCTGGATTGCAGGTGGAATGGCTGGGACTCGAACCGGTGCTCATATGGGATCCTGGCATTGGACGCAGCAGCTTAACCTGCTGTACCACCTCAGCAGCCCCTGACAGTCTTCTTTTAAATTGTTCTCCCTTCCTTGTCCAACTCTTACCTCCACCTGACCCATTTTGTATTTTTCTAATGTATTTTTTTTAAAGATTTTATTTCATTTTTTTTTGAAAAGACAGAGTTACAGAGAGAGGTAGAGACAGAGAGAGAGAGAAGTCTTCCATCTGCTGGTTCACTCCCCAGATGGCCGCAATGGCCAGAGCAGGGCTGATCTGAAGCCAGGAGCCTCTTCTGGGTCTCCCATGGGGTTCAGAGGCCCAAGCATTTGGGCCATCTTCTACTGCTGTCCCAGGCCATAGCAGAGAGCTGGATGGGAAGTGGAGCAGCCGGGACTAGAACCGGTGCCCATATGGGATGCCGGCGCTGCAGGCCAGGGCTTTAACCCACTGCACCACAGCGCTGGCCCCTCTAATGTATTTATTTAAAAAAAAAAAGGTTTTTGAACCCTCTAATGTATTTATTTAAAAAAAAAAAAAAGGTTTTTGAAAGAATGACAGAGGGAGGGGCCGGCGCTGTGGCATAGCTGGTAAAGCCGCCGCCTGCAGTGCCATCATCCCATATGGGCGTCAATTCCAGTCCTGGCTGCTCCACTTCACATCCAGCTCTCTGCTGTGGCCTGGGAAAGCAGTGGAAGATGGCCCAAGTCCTTGGGTCCCTGCTCCCGCTTGGAAGACCCAGAAGAAGTTCCTGGCTCCTGGCTTTGGATCAGCACAGCTCTGGTTGTTGTGGCCAATTGAGAAGTGAAGCAACGGATAAAAGACTCTCCCCTCTCTCTCTGCCTCTGCCTTTCAAATAAATAAATCTTTTTTTTTAAATGAGTGATAGAGGGAGAGGTAGAGACAGAGAGAGGTCTTCCATCCACGGGTTCACTCCCCAAATGGCCGCAACAGCTGGAGCTCAGCTAATCCGAAGCCAGGAGCCAGGAGCTTCCTCTGGGTCTCCCACGTGAGACCCAAGAGCTTGGTCCATCATCCACTGCCTTCCCAGGCATTAGCAGGAGGCTGGGTGGGAAGCCGAGCAGCTAGGACCAGAACCAGGCCCTCCAGTGTGCGGCTGGACCGCAGCGCCCACCCCTTGCTAACATACTTGTTTATGGCCTGCGGGCCCTGCGTGTCTGATCTGTAGCCTTCAGAGCGGTCCCTGGCCTGGAGCAGGCGCTCAGTAGATATGTGTGGAATGAATGAATGAGGGAATGAATGAGCGAGGCAAGTGAGGAAATAAGCCGTCCTGACCCAGGGAGGGGGGAGCAGGGAGAGGGCTGGCCTGGGCCCAAGAACTTCCTGTGATGACGATGGTGATGACGATGGTGAAGATGCCGTGTGAGTCTGCCCTGTTGTCTGTCCGAGGAATGGGATCGATCTTGTGGCTTTATTTCCATCTGGCTAGTGGCTCCCTGATGGGACAGGGTGAGGGCACTGGGGACAGGGAGTTGTCCAGGGCAGAGCACAGGGCATGGGCGTATGCTGTGGGCCTGGGGCAGGGAATTCGGAGAGCTGTTGGGCGAGGAGGGGAGGGGGCTTTCTCTGCCCTTTTGGTCTTGAAGATGGAGAAGGGAGAGAGGCGGGGCCCCCTGGCGGGCTCAGCTGCTCAGTCCCTGGGTGCTCTCTGCGGGGACCGGGGCTCAGCAAGGACCCAGACGGACAAAGCCTGGAGGGAGGCCCCAGTCTGACTCCCTGAGCCTTGGACACTTGTGTATTTATGAGCACTTACTTCTTTAGAAAAAAAGAAAATTGATATTTTACAATGGTGTTTCTACAAAGGTGAATATTACCCAGGCTGCATTGCATTCATTTTTAAATTTTAACTTATTTATGTATTTGAAAGGCAGAGAGACAGAGAGAGAGAGACATCTCCCATCTGCTGGGTCACTCCCCCAAAACACCTGGACTAGCCAAACCTGGCGGCTGGAAACTCCATCTGGGTCTCCCACGTGGGTGGCAGGGACCCGAGCACCTCCACCTGTCGCCTCCCGGGGTGCACGTTAGCAGGATGCTGGGACTGGGGCTCAGCACTGGCTTTGGGGCGCAGGCGTCCCAAGCTGCATCGGGACTGCTGTGCCAAGCAGTGGCCCCTCAGGTTGTTTCCTTCTGTTTTTAAGACACTAAAACACCTCCCCTAAGAGCATCACGGGCCCAAGACAGAAGCCACGACAGCCGGGATCAAAGTCATCCCTGCCTTCCGGGGCCTCCCTGCCCGTAGGGAGTAGAGAGGGGAGCCTTTGCGGTGACGAAACAGGACGGACACATGCAGGGGACGGTGGCAGGGGCTGAGCCGCTCTCCCCAAGGAGGGGACATTTGATAGGGAACGTGTGCCGATGAGGGAAGCCAATGCAGAGACCAGAACCTGGACCCCACAGGTGTTTTCAAGGGAGGGGGCACAGGAGGAGCAGGAAGAGGTGGGAGCCGGGGCTGGGTCACACGGGGTGTCTGGTGGGGTTTCCTGGAATAGGAGCCGGAACCGGGGTTCTGGTGGCCAGGGTCTGCTGAGGAGGGATCTTGCGGGGCGGGGGGCGGGGGGGGGGCGGGCAGGAGGGCAGAAGTGGCGCCTGCTGGGGCGTGCGAATGCTGCCTGCCTGCATTCCCCGTGCCCGGCTGCTGTGCGCCCTGGCCGTGAGGGGCGTGGGGGCTGCCCACTGAAGCCGGGCACTTCTCCCAGCAGTGGGGGCGGGAGCGGCGCCGCGTCCTGGGGCTCCGGACGGGGGCTGGCCCCCGTGGGCTTGCAGGCCGGGGGTGTGGGTTTAGAACCCCTGGACGAGGGCGTGCTCTCCCGGGGAGGCCGCGCGCCCTTGCGCCCTGGCTGAGCTGTCTCTGCTGTCTTCTCTCTCTCTCCCCGCCGGCTGCCGCCCCGAAGTCGAGCTTCGATCCCCACCACCGCTCCCAGCCCAGCTACGAACGCCCGTCTTTCCTGCCCCCGGGACCTGGGCTTATGCTCCGGCAGAAATCCATCGGTAGGCCGCCCCGAGGGCAGGCGCGGGGCGGGCGGGGGAGGCCAGCGGGCTGGCAGGTGTTCTCCTGTCCCTGTCCGTGGCTCTGGGCCTTGGGCGATGGAGAAAGCCCGAGGGGATAAGTCAGCACGCGCAGGCGCACACCCTGCGCCTCCGTGCGTTGGGCACGAGCGCCCCCTGACGTCTCGGGGAGGAAGCGCGGCTGCACTTGGCACCGCTGGTGGCGGCGTGGCGCGCCAGGAGCGCAGGGCCAACCTCTGCCAATCGCTTGGCGCATCCCGGGCGCCACTGTCACTCTTGCTCTGAGGCACTGGCCAGCAGGCACAGCACACGCCCCCGCCCCCACCGCCCTCCATCTCGTGTCTGTCCCCCTACCCACACCCCCAGGGGCCGCAGAAGACGAGAGACCCTACCTGGCGCCCCCGGCCATGAAGTTCAGCCGCAGCCTGTCCGTGCCCGGCTCCGAGGACATCCCCCCGCCGCCCACCACGTCCCCCCCCGAGCCCCCCTACAGCACCCCGCCCGCCCCCGCCTCCTCGGGCCGCCTCACCCCCTCCCCGCGGGGAGGCCCCTTCAACCCCGGCTCTGGCGGCCCCCTCCCAGCCTCTTCCCCGGCGTCCTTCGACGGACCCTCGCCTCCGGACGGCCGCGTGGGGGCCCGAGACAAGAGCCTGTACCACGGCGGGCCCCTGCCGCCCGCGCACCACCTGCCGCCGCACCACCACCACCACCACGCGCCGCCCCCGCAGCCGCACCACCACCACGCCCACCCTCCGCACCCGCCGGAGATGGAGACCGGCGGCTCCCCCGACGACCCCCCGCCCCGCCTGGCCCTGGGGCCGCAGCCCAGCCTGCGCGGCTGGCGGGGCGGCGGGCCCAGCCCGACGCCGGGGGCCGCGTCGCCGTCCCACCACGGCGGCGGCGGCGGGGCTGCGGGCGGCGGCGGCGGCGGTGGGGCCTCCCCGCAGGCGCCGGCCCTGCGCTACTTCCAGCTGCCCCCGCGGGCGGCCAGCGCGGCCATGTACGTGCCGGCGCGCTCGGGCCGCGGCCGCAAGGGCCCGCTCGTCAAGCAGACGAAGGTGGAGGGCGAGCCGCAGAAGGGCGGCCTCCCGCCCGCCGCGTCGCCCGCGTCCCCGCAGCCGCCGCCGCCCGCCGCGGCCGCGCCGTCGGAGAAGAGCTCCATCCCCATCCCCACCATCATCATCAAGGCGCCGTCCACCAGCAGCAGCGGCCGCAGCAGCCAGGGCAGCAGCACCGAGGCCGAGCCCCCGACGCAGCCCGAGGCCGCGGGCGGCGGCCCCGCGCCCGGCCCCGCGCCGGCCGCGTCGCCCGTGCCGCCGCCGCCGTCGCCCGCGCCCGCGCCCGCCTCGCCCAGCGGCCCGGCCACCCTGGACTTCACCAGCCAGTTCGGCGCGGCGCTGGTGGGCGCGGCGCGCAGGGACGGCGGCTGGCAGAACGAAGCCCGCCGGCGGTCCACGCTCTTCCTGTCCACCGACGCGGGCGACGACGAGGGCGGCGAGGGCGGCGGGCTGGGCGCGGGCGCGCCCCCGGGGCCCCGCCTGCGCCACTCCAAGTCCATCGACGAGGGCATGTTCTCGGCCGAGCCCTACCTC
Organism: Lepus europaeus; assembly: GCF_033115175.1. Classification (NCBI taxonomy): domain Eukaryota; kingdom Metazoa; phylum Chordata; class Mammalia; order Lagomorpha; family Leporidae; genus Lepus; species Lepus europaeus. Next base: position 5,887,298 of record NC_084845.1, read on the forward strand.
CGGCTGGAGTCGGCGGGCGCGGGCGGCTACGCGGGCTACGGGGCCGGCGGCCGCGCCTACGGGGGCGGCGCGGGCGGCGGCAGCAGCGCGTTCACCAGCTTCCTGCCCCCGCGGCCCCTGGTCCACCCGCTCACCGGCAAGGCCCTGGACCCAGCCTCGCCCCTCGGGCTGGCCCTGGCCGCGCGCGAGCGGGCGCTGAAGGAGTCTTCGGAGGCCGGCGGCGGCGCCCCGCAGCCCCCTCCCAGGCCCCCGTCGCCCCGTTACGAGGCCCCGCCGCCCACCCCGCACCACCACTCGCCCCACGCCCACCACGAGCCGGTGCTGCGGCTCTGGGGGGCCCCGCCGCCCGACCCCGCGCGCCGCGAGCTGGGGTACCGGGCGGGGCTGGGCGGCCCGGAGAAGTCCCTGCCGGCCAGCCCGCCCGCGGCCCGGCGCTCCCTGCTGCACCGCCTGCCGCCCGCCGCGCCCGGGGTCGGGCCCCTCCTGCTGCAGCTGGGGCCCGAGCCCCCCGCGCCGCACCCCGCCGTCAGCAAGGCCTGGCGCTCCGCGGCCCCCGACGAGCCCGAGCGGCTGCCCCTGCACGTGCGGTTCCTGGAGAACTGCCAGCCCCGCGCCCCCGCCCGGCCGCCGTCGGAGGACGGGCCGGGGGTCCCGCCGCTCAGCCCGCGCCGCTCCGTGCCCGCCTCGCCCACGTCCCCGCGGGCCAGCGAGGAGAACGGGCTGCCGCTGCTCGTGCTGCCGCCGCCCGCGCCGTCCGTGGACGTGGAGGACGGCGAGTTCCTGTTCGTGGAGCCGCTGCCCCCGCCCCTCGAGTTCTCCAACAGCTTCGAGAAGCCCGAGTCGCCGCTCACACCCGGGCCCCCGCTCCCGCTGCCCGACCCGCCCGCCCCGGCCGCGCCCCTGCCCCCCGCGCCGCCCCCCGCCGCCGCCGCCGCCGCCGCCGCCGCCGCGCCCGCCCCGCCCGCGCTGGACTCCACCGCGTCCAGCCTGACGTCCTACGACAGTGAAGTGGCCACGCTGACCCAGGGGGCCCCCGCCGCTCCCGGGGACCCCCCTCCGCCGGGCCCGCCCGCGCCCGCGCCGCCCGCGCCGCCCGCCCCGCAGCCCGGCCCGGACCCCCCGCCCGGCACGGATTCGGGCATTGAGGAAGTGGACAGTCGCAGCAGCAGCGACCACCCGCTGGAGACCATCAGCAGCGCGTCCACGCTGAGCAGCCTGTCGGCGGAAGGGGGCGGCAGCGCCGGCGGCGGCGGCGGCGGCGGGGCGGCTGTGGCCAGCGGGCCGGAGCTCCTGGACACCTACGTGGCCTACCTGGACGGCCAGGCCTTCGGGGGAGGCGGCACTCCCGGCCCACCGTACCCCCCGCAACTCATGACTCCTTCCAAGCTGCGGGGCCGGGCCCTGGGGGCCGGCGGAGGCCTACGGCCTGGTCCCACCGGGGCGCTTCGAGACCCTGTCACCCCCACCAGCCCCACCGTGTCGGTGGCAGGGGCTGGCGCCGACGGGCTGCTGGCCCTGACCGGCTGCTCAGGACCCTCCGCGGCGGGCGTGGCCGGCGGCCCCGTGGCCGTGGAGCCCGAGGTGCCGCCCGTGCCCTTGCCGGCTGCCTCCTCCCTGCCCCGGAAGCTGCTGCCCTGGGAGGAGGGCCCGGGCCCGCCGCCGCCGCCGCTGCCGGGGCCCCTGGCCCAGCCGCAGGCCTCCGCCTTGGCCACCGTGAAAGCCAGCATCATCAGCGAACTCAGCTCCAAGCTCCAGCAGTTCGGAGGCGCCTCGACGGCGGGCGGCGCTCTGCCCTGGGCGCGGGGAGGCAGCGGGGGAGGCGGGGACGGCCACCACGCGGGAGCCAGCTACGTCCCCGAGAGGACGTCCTCCCTGCAGCGGCAGAGGTGAGCGCGCGCGGCGGCCAACGCGGGGACGGGGTTCAGCTGCGCACCCCCACCTGCGCGCCCCCTTTCTGGACCGTGGAATCTGAGGGGGGAGGAGCCGATGGGCGTGCCTGTTACGGCCCACAGAGCAGGGGGAGGGGTGTTTTCTTTCCCCCACCTCTTTGTCCATCGCTAGAGTTCACCTTAGTTCTGAGAGATTGGGGGCCTTGGAGGTCTTGGCGTAGCTTGCCAAACACCCTGAGCTATTCTGGCGGAGCCCAAGAAGCCTAAGTGATTCGTTTATCCCCTGCTCTGGGGTGAGGGAGGCCCCACAGCGCAGCCGCCACCGAGCCTCCCCGCCCGGCCGGCCGAGGGGTGGAGGACCCACAGCAAGCAGTCATTGCAACCACCCGGGGGAGGGTGGGGAGTATGCCGTTTCCGGTCGGTCAGAGGTCTCTCTCGGTACTGGGTGAGCAGAGTGGAGGTAGGCAGCAGGCAGAGCAGCCGGGCAGAGGGACAGCCAGTGCAAAGGCCCTGCGGTGGGCCCGTGCTGGAGAGAGCTAAAGGGACGAGGGGAACGCTTTTCTCCCCTTGTTTCTTCTCTCTTTCATCTCCCTCTCTTCATCTCTCTCTCTCTCTCTCTGTCCCCTACCCCCTTCCATCTCTCTCCCCCCGGACACACACCCTCTTTGTTCCTCTCTCACTGTCTCCCCGTCTCCCACCCCGCTACCACGGCCATAACCCCAAAGGCAGTATAGAGTAGTGGTGAAGAGCTCAGACCTCGGTGCCATATGACCCGGGCTCTGCCACTTCCTGGCTGTGTGTCCTTAGGCAAGCTGCTCGACCTCTCTGTTCCCGGCACCGGGGCTGTCGTGGGGGTGACACTGAGATGTGGTAACCTAGAGCACTTAGAACCATGCCTGGCACACGTGAGCAGCAGTGAGTGGCGGCGATGATGATTCTGATCACTTAATGTCTCTTTTTCTCTCATCTCTCTCCTGTCCGCACATCCATCTGTCCTCTCCCTCTGCCTCTGCCGGCGCCTCTCACCCCCGGCCCCGCCCATCTCTCGGCACGCTGTCCTCTGGCTCTCCGCCCCTGGCCTCTCTCCCTGTATCTGGACCTCCGCCTGTTTCTCACCCGCTGCCCTCACCCCTGCGCCCCTCTCCTCGCCCGCCCGCCCCCTTGTCACCTTCCAGACTCTCCGAAGACCCCCAGTCCTCGCTCCTCTCCAAACCAGTCAGCAGCCTGTTTCAGAACTGGCCCAAACCGCCTCTGCCGGCGCTCCCCACCGGAAGCGGGGTTTCCCCTTCGGCCGCGGCTGCCGCAGGGGCCACCTCACCCTCGGCCTCCTCCTCCGCGTCCACCCGCCACCTCCAGGGCGTGGAGTTCGAGATGCGGCCGCCGCTGCTCCGCCGGGCCCCCAGCCCCTCGCTGCTGCCCGCCTCGGAGCACAAGGTCAGCCCTGCGCCCAGGCCCTCGTCGCTGCCCATCCTGCCTTCCGGACCCCTCTATCCGGCCCTCTTTGACATCCGCGGCTCCCCCACGGGCGGGGCAGGGGGCTCGGGAGACCCCTTCGCCCCCGTGTTCGTGCCGCCGCACCCGGGGATGTCCGGGGGCCTCGGAGGGGCCTCCCGCTCCCTGTCGCCGACCCGCCTGCTGTCCCTGCCCCCGGACAAGCCGTTCGGCGCCAAACCTCTGGGCTTCTGGACCAAGTTCGACGTGGCCGACTGGCTCGAGTGGCTGGGCTTGGCCGAGCACCGAGCCCGGTTCCTGGACCATGAGATCGACGGCTCCCACCTGCCTGCCTTGACCAAGGAGGACTACGTGGACCTGGGCGTGACCAGGGTGGGGCACCGTATGAACATCGACCGGGCTCTCAAATTTTTCCTGGAGAGGTGATGGCTGGCCTGGGCGGACCAGCCCGTCCACTGGACCCTGGAGCCTGCTGGCCTCTTGACCTCTGACCCAGACCCTGTTCTCTCCCTGGGCCAGGGACTCTGCGGAAACTGCGCCCTGCCCTGCCCTGTCTCCCAAGGCCTGAGGCCACCAGGTGGCCCGCTGCCAAGGCCGGACACTCGCACCTCACAGGAGGGGGCAGCTGACGCCAGACTGTGTGTGTGTCTGCGTGTGTGAGCTCCGGGAGCGGAGGGGGACCGAGGAATTCCACAGGGGGCTGCAGGAGGAGGCAGGAAGGGTCGATCCCGGGGGGGGGGGGGGGGGGAGGGGACAGACAGAGCCATAGAGGGTCAGCCCTGAGCCTGACTGGGTGGGGCCCGACGCCCCCAGGCCACAGGGGAAGGGGGTGCCCTCACATTCCACCACCTGCCACCCCTCTAGCCGCCCTTCCCTCCTCCGCTCCCGGCCCCCAGCCTCCCGCACGCGCTGCCGCACGCCCCGCCCTGGCCCCGCCCCGGCCCCGCCCCGCCCTGCCGTTTTGCACACGTTCCCCTCCGGCTGTCTCCGCACACCGCGCGGCGCCGCACTTCCGGCTTGCGAGCCCCGCTCCGCTGCCCAGCACTGCCCGTCCCCGCCCGCGCGCACCTCGCGTCTCTCCCTCTCGCTCCAGGGCCCCTGCTGTAGCTTCTATACACTCCCCCCCCCCCGCGCCCTCACTCCGGACCTCCCTCCCCGGACTCCACCCCCCACTCCTCTGCTCTCTGGACCCATGCTGCAGACACACGTGGGACACACTCTCCCGACCCCGCGCCCTGTTTATCCTGGACCCCCACCTCCCCGCCCCCGGCGCACCTGCTCTCACCTCCGCCTTTCGCTGAAGCACTCGCCCTGCCTCTTCTGAACCCCCAGACCCTCCCTCCCCCGCCTCCGCCTCCCGCACTGTCACTTTTGTCACACCCCCTGCACACCTGCCAGGCCCCGCCCTCGCCCCCTCTCCACGCCGGGCACAGCCTCCCTCCCCGGGGGCCTTCCCCGCGCCTTGCTCACTCCGGTGACTGCTGCTGCACCTGCCGTCCGCTCCCGCTTCCTTCCCAGGCCGCGTGCCCGGGCTGGGCCAGCCTTTCTCCCCCTCGGCCTTTACTCGTACCTGCCGCACTCGCTTCTCCTGGCCAGGCGGCTCCACGCACACCTGCGCGTCCGCTCCGCCCTCCACACCCCCCACTCCTCCTGTCCCTGGGCCGCCGCCCCAGCCGCCCCTCGCCCCCTCCGGACCCCTTCCTTCTCTCCCTCCAGCATGGCTCGCTCTCCTGCACGCCGCCCCCTCCCCGTATTCCTGGGGCTTGCGAACTTGAAGCCACCCCTCCCTACCTGAGAGGCCCCCTCTCCTGCTGTGGGTCAAGGGGGGAGGGCACCGCCCTCAGGTCCCCCCCCCCCCGTGTTCAGCTGCCAAAGAAGGGAGCTCCCCCTCCTCCCCCCCAGCCCATTCCCCCCTCAGCTGCCCCCTACCCCCGATGGGGGGGCGCTCAGTCCATGAGGGGAGGGGACCGCCCCTCCCCTCACCACGTCAGGGATCTGCGGGGAACCTTGTGGGAGGGTTGTGGGAGGGGGGAGGGGTGGCCAGGAGAGGAGCCCCTACCCGCCCCCTCCCCCTCGGCGGATGCCCCCGGTCCGCAGGGGGCCTGCGCGGCACCTGTCTACCAAGGGCTTGTTCATTCTGGATGGGTGCCGTGGGGTTGGGGAGGGGGGAGGGGGCGGGGAGGGGGGAGGAGAGGCCGGGGGGGGGAGGGGGGAGGGTCTGGATGGGGGGAGCAGCGCGGGGTGGAGAGACAAAGCAAAAAGAGAAACAAAAACCTAAGACGAAAATACGGAACAAAAACCCTAGGGACACACACACACGAAAAAAAATCCAGAAAAAAAAAAAAAAACCTGAAATAAAAGCCCGAGAATTGTCTTCCAAGGGGGGTGGGGGAGGAGGAAGAGGAGGCTGACGTCTGGTTGCGGTGGACAGGGCTCGGTCCGCGTTGAGAGCCCCGGCGCCCGGGCCTAGCCTTGGCGGGCCTCAGTGTATCCGTCCAGGGGCTGGGACCCAGGCGTCCATTTGCAGGGTCGAAGACTGGGGAGGCGGGGTAGTAGTATGGGGGCTCGTCCCTACCCCCCATCACCTCCCTCCCCCTGACTCCCCACCAAGATTTTGCAGAGAGAAATGGCTTTTGTACCAGGTCATTCTTTATAATTAAACTCACAGTATCCACCCCCTCGAGCCGGCCCCGCCTCCTTTCTGGGGAGGCGACGCCCCCTTCCCTCGGGGGCGGGGAAGGTCGCCCGCGCCAGCCGGGCGGTGCGCAGGCGCAGCCGCGGCCGTCCCCTCCCGCACGTCAGTCTTCCTCGGCCGGTTCCGCCCCCAGGGCCTCGAGCATGCGCCGTCGCACCAGGGCGCGGCGCAGGTGCAGGCGGTAGTCGCCCAGCAGCAGCTCGTCGTGGCGCACGAGCGGGTGCGCGAGCCCGCGGGGGCTGAGCCCGGAGCGCAGCAGGTGCGACCGCGTCTGGAAGTCCAGGACCGTGATGAGCCACCTGCAAGGGGGCGGGGCCGAGGCTGAAGGGCCGACCCTAGCGCCTCTAACCTAGGCCACGCCCCCAGCTCCCTCACCCAACCGCGCTCTTCCCTCGTGGCCACGCCCCGCCCCTCTAACGTAGGCCACGCCCCAGCTCCCTCACCCAACCGCGCTCTTACCTCGTGGCCCCGGCCCCGCTCCCTTATCCCAGGCCATGCCCCCAGCGCCCTTACCCTACCGCGCTCTGACCTCTTGGACCCGGCCCACCCCTAGCGCTTCTAACCTAGGCCACGCCCCCTAAGCGTGCTCGCTCTCGGCCCCGCCCCTCAACTCGTTACCCAATCGTGCTTAGCTAGGCCCCGCCTCCTCGATCCCACCCTCTAGCACCGCCTACCCTAGCCACGCCCCTCGTCGCCCTTATCCAACCGCGCTCTTACCTCGTGGCCCCGGCCCCGCCCCTAGCGCTTCTACCTTTGCCACCCCTCCAGCGTGCTCCCTCTCGGCCCCGCCCCTCAGCTCGTTACCCAATCGTGCTTAGCTAGGCCCCGCCTCCTCGACCCCACCCCTAGCACAGCCTACCATGGCCACGCCCCTCGTCGCCCTTATCCAATCGCGCTCTCACCTCGTGGCCCCGGCCCGCCCCCAGCGCCTCCGGCCCCAGGGCCCGCCCCCTGGCCGCGCTCCCGCCGCGGGCTCACCGGTCCCGGCGGCCTGCGGTCCCACAGATGACGTTCATGTTCTCAAAGCGGATGCTGTCCACGCGCCCGCTCTCCATGGCCCCGGGGAGCTCGGCCTCCAGCGCCTCCAGCACCTCCAGGTGGGTGAAGTCCTCCTGCGGAGGGCCGCGGTTGGAGAGGGGCCTCCGCCGGGGGCGCGCGCTGGACCGCACCTGCGGAGCCACCCGAGGGCACGCGGTGCGGGGGACCACGGGGCCCCCGCAGGTGCAAGGGCCCTGCTCCCAGAAGTGCCAGCGCTCGCCAGTCCGCGAATGACCGGGCACCGAGGCCCGTGCGCCCCCAGGCTATGGAAAGCAGCTAGGAGCTCCCGGGTCTCCGCCCGCCCCCGACGCGCGTGCATTTTAGGGAATGCGGGGCCTGGGGCGGGGGTGACGGACGCCTTGTCCATGTAACACTCAGAAACTTAGATGGACCGCTCAGCTGGACAGCACCCGGCTGGACACCGTGGCCCTGGCCCAGAGAATCGGGGCAGCTGCAAGGAGACCGTGAGATCGGTGCCCCCGGAGAGGGCCGCCTTGGGCGGGTGACAGGGGCCGCTGGCCGCAGAGAGGGCCGGGTGGTGTAGTGCAGCGAGAAGCTGGGGCCGGGCTTTGCCAGGACTTGGGTGCTGGGTGGCCGGTTTGCGTGCCCACCCCCCAGACCGCTCACCGAGGTCTCCATGCAGAGGCACAGGGGCTGGGCAGCGGGGGGCACGGGGAACTTCCGGATGCAGGGCAGCTCGCGATCCAGGGCCTCGTACTCCGCGATCACCTGCCGCAGGTACTGCTTCCTGGGGAAGGGGCCGCGGGGTGGACAGGTCGGAACTCATCGCCGCCGTCGTGGGGCGGAGGGGCTGAGGTCAGAGGTCACCGGGCCAGGGGCTACTCACGAGGATTTGACAGGCCTGCCTAGGCTCCGAGTCGGAGTCTCCTCGGGGGTCTCCAGGTCCATAAGGGGGGCTCCTGGGGACGGGGGACCCAGGATCAGCTGCGCTGAGCCCACCTGGGCCAAGCAGGTGCTTTTCCTGGAAGCTCCCGGAAAAGCGGTTGTCCAAAGCCCACCCTTCTGTCCCAGCCCTGTGAGGCTGCAGCCGGGGCCCTGCGCCGGGCCCTGGAGGGGACACCGAGGGCGGACAGCCGGGCGGAAGGAAGCGGAAGGCCCTCGCTCCATTTTGCTCCCTCTTCCGGCCAGCCTGGCCTGGAGTGTGGACACGGTGAGCAAGCGCGGTGGCCCCCCCCCCCCCGGACACCTGCCCTCCCGTCTTCTGTAGCCACTGCGCCCTGGGCTCTCTCTGTGGCAAAGCCTATCCCGAATGACGCCTCGACACGACACGACACTCCGACAATAGTTGATTGAATGCAGCGATGTCCCACTTGAACGGGCCCGCAGGCTGTCCCGCGGCCCAGGCGGATACAAAACGTGGGACACGGGACAAGACACAGCACCTGTTCTGCTGGCCCGGCTCCGCTCGGAAGCCGCCAGCAGGCACACGGGGGCTGAGAGCCGCGCTCACAGCTCGCCCCACGGGCCGCCTCCAGCGCTGTGGCTTCCTGCTTACCCGTCTCCGGAGGGTCCACACCCCTGAGCTGGGGCGGGGAACCCCGGGTCCCTCACCCCCAGTTCCCTCGGGCGCACCCACCCAGTTCAAACCAGTGCCCCCCTACGCTTGTTCGGCAGAGACACCTGTCAAACAATGAAAAAAATACCAACGTGGGCGTGGGCGTGCGCTACGCCTGGCTGGTTAGGACACAGGCGCTGGCATCCCATGTGGCCGCCGGTTCGAGTCCTGCCTGCGCCCCTTCCGATCCAGCTTCCTGCTAATTACCGCGCCTAAGGAAGCAGCGGAAGATGGGTCAAATCCTTGAACCCCCGCATCCACGTGGGAAACCCAGACGGAGTTCCAGGTCCTGGCTCTGGGCTGGCCCAGCCTTGGCCATTAGGGCCCTCTGGGGAGTGAACCAGCAGATGGACCATCTCTGTCTCTCTGTAACTCTTTCAAATAAAGAATAAAGAAGGAAGCAAGGTAGGACCTCCGTCTCGGAGGCTCTTGTTAAATAGGGCCTGGGGTGAACGTAGGCGTAGGTGGGAGACAGCTGAGGGCACTCAGGGGAGTAGAGCAGGCCCTAGAGCCTCATGGGAAATGTAGTTCTGGGTTCAGCGCATTGGTGGGGGCTGCAGGCGCTCATGGGAAATGTAGTTCTCAGCTAAGAGTCTTGCCCGGCCAGTGCAGAGGCTCATGGGAAATGTAGTTTGAGGCCCAGAGTTGGGAAAGTCGGGGAGGCCTCTGTCCGGGAACCCGGTGAACAGGAGCCTGGGGCTCCTGTTACTTGCAAGGCGCCTCACCGAGGGCCAGGATGCCCGGATGACGGGGCCCCCCCTGCGCCCTCCCCCCACGGCCCGGGCCCTACCTGCCTCCCTGTGCAGGCCGGGGTTGCCCTGGGTGGAGGAGCACAAGGTCTCCACCTCTGGCTGCATCCTGGGAAGGCGGGTGGGGGAGGTCTCAGGAGGGCGGCAGGAGAGGCTCCGGCTGGGGCCCCCGCCCGCGCTCCTTCTCCCCGCCGCCGCCGCCGCCTCTTCCCGGGCGGGAAACACGGGGCTGGAGGGCTGCCGCCACGCCACGCGGGTGCCCCTGAGCTCGGGGACGCCCGGGGCGCCCCACTGCCCCGGTTCCTGCCCCCCGGAGCCCCATCGCTCGCTCCCCCTCGCCCCCTCTCGCTCTCCCCACCGCTCCACTCTTTGGCCCGATTTCTCCGGCCTCTTCCTGCCGACTTCTCTCCTGGCTGGCTCCATCTCACCCGGCTCCCGCTCCATCAGTGCCCCCCGCATCTCCCCATCCCGCCGCCCCGCCCACTCCCCACAGCTCTCCGCCCCGCTCTGTCCAGCCCGGCCTCTCCCGCTCGCGGCCCCCGGCCTGCTGTCTCCATCGCTCCCCGGCTAGCCACCGCCCCTGACCTCGGCCATGCCCTTGCTCTCCCACTTGCCCTGCGCTCAGACCCTGCCTCTCGCAGGCCCGGGGTTAGACCCAGCCTAGATTCAAACTGAAACGGGGTTCTCGCGGGCACGGGGCTGGTTGCCAGGATACGGCGGGGGGGAGGGGCCCACCTGGGGCCTGGGGCCCCCTCCCTTTGCCTCTGCAGAGTGCTGGGCGCGAGCTCTGGGCCCTGCAGCGGCTCTGCATGGCCACCGCCTCTGCCCTGAGTTCGTGCTGTTCCTATCGGCTCCAGGTAGCAGCACCTGGACCTCCACATCACCGTCGGAGGAGGACCTTCCTACGGAAGCTGCGAGGCTGGCCGGAGTCCAGCCACCACGTCCCCACACACAGGGCGAGAGAACTTGCCTCGGTGACGTCCATGACGCCTGGATCCGGTGGTGCCTGAAGCTCGCCCACCCCATACATTCCCTCGTAGGCCTAGATCCGTTCGATCGGAGTTCCTGGCGTTGGTGATTGAAACGATGCAGGCCTAAAGGGTCTCACCCCATTCTTCCCCTCCCTCCCCTCCTCCCCTCCCCTATGCGCCCCCCCCCCCCATTTCCCAGCCCTCACACCCTGTGAGTGGCCATGCTGGATCCCTCTGCCCCGTGCCTCCTCTGCCCCTTCCTCCGCGCTGCTCTCCCAGAGAGGGCAGCCGCTCAGACCTCGTCCCGTGTCCCAGGCTGGGCCCTTGCCCGGCCTCCTCCGTATCCCGGCATCCAGTCAAGGCGAGGCCCCGGTGGGCTCTCAGCACCTTGGACAGCGGTTCAGGCGCTCAGCGCTCATCCAAGACTGGCAGGATCTAGCCCCGCCTCCCTCTCCCACCTCAGCCCTGCAGACACCGCCCCCGCCCCATGCCTGTGCTGCCACGTGTGTTTTTAAAGATTGGGGGTTGATTTGAAAGGCAGAGTGACAAAGGGGGGGGGGACAGAGAAAAAGGAGATCTTCCATCCACTTTTTTCCTTGCCCCAAAAGCCTACAACAGCCAGGGCTGGGCCAATCCATCCTGCTCTCCTGGTGGGGGCCCAAGCACTCGGTTTATCACCTGCTGCTTCTCAGGTGCGTTAGAGGACTCTGCTTTGGGGTGTGGCTGTCCCAGGAGACTTTTTTTTTTTTTTTAAGATTTACGTATTTGAAAGGCAGAGTTACAGAGAGGCAGAGGTGGACGTAGAGAGAGAGAGGGGTCTTCCATTCACTGGTTCACTCCCCAGTTGGCTGGAGCTGCATCAATCCAAAACCAGGAGCCAGGAGCTTCTTCCAGGTCTCCCACGTGGGTGCAGGGGCCCAAGGACTTGGGCCATCTTCTACTGCTTTCCCAGGCCACAGCAGAGAGCTGGACAGGAAGTGGAGCAGCCAGGTCTCGAACCAGCGCCCACATGGGATGCTGGCACTGCAGGTCACGGCTTTTACCCACTACACCACAGCGCCAGCCCTGTCAAGAGTCTCCTTAATCCACGTTGTGTGGACGCGCCCGCCCTCACAGGGTCTCTGCCTGGGTGACGCTTCTCCCTCCCTCATTGCCAGTCTCGGGTGCCCTCATCTCTGATAGGAAACAGAGTGGCCATTCCGCCGGTGCCTGCGCTGCCGAAACGCCTGGCTGAGTCCAGCTCCAGCTTCCTGTGCTGCAGGCCCGGGCGGCAGCGGTGATGGTGCAGGTGACTGGGGCCCCGCCCCTTGTGGGAGGCCTGGGCTGAGCTCCCGGCTCCTGGTGCACCCTCACCATTGTGGGCGTCTGTGGAGTCCCGATTGTGCTGTCTGTCTTCTTCCTCTGCCCCTTTTCCAGACCTCTGGACATAGTTTGTCCGTAGCCTTGCTCAGGGGTCTGTCCCCTGACCCATCTCTGCCTCTGGAGTGGAACAGGTCAGCGTTGAATGCCACACCCAGGCTGTGCAGCCCTGGGCAAATGTCCTCCCCTCTCTGATCCTCAGCCTCCTCCTCTCTTGCCAATGAGTCGACTTTCAGCGGGGGCTGGCGCCGTGGCACAGTGGGAAAAGCCACCACCTGCAACACTGGCATCCCCTATGGGCACTGGTTCAAGTCCCGGCTGCTCCACTTCCAGTTCAGCTCCCTGCTCATGCACCTGGGAGAGCTCCTGGCTTCAGCCTGGCCCAGCCCCAGTCACTGCGGCCATTTGGGGAGTGAATAGCAAGGTTAACCAACCCTCAATCGGAGCCGGCCCGGCAGGGAGCCTCCGTGCCCTGGTCCCGGTCCCCGCACCCTCTGCAGCTGCCGCTGTGAGCGTCTTTGTCTCCCTTCCCCTGCTGCTCGCTCTGTCTCCCTCTCTCAGCGCACCCCTGCTCTCTGCGCTTTGTCTTCCTCTCCACCAGCCCCTGAAACCTGGCCTCGTCTCCTTCCGTGTCTGGATTTGAGTGACTGTTCATGAGTCTCCGCATTTTTCTTTTCAATTATGCACTTACGAGAGAGGGGGAGAGCACAGAGACGAGGCTCCTTCCCCACTCCCAGAGCCTGCAAGGTTGGAGCTGGGCCAGGCCAGAGCCAGGAGCCAGGAGCGCAGCCTGGGACCCCGTCCACTTCCCAGGGTCTGCAGGAGCAGGAAGAAGCCGGAGTCAAAAGTGCACTCAGGTCGGACGCCAGCGCTGCAGCCCCCAGGCCAAGCCCGTCCCTGTCAGTCTCTCTGTGTCTCTGCGTCTCCATCTCTCTCCCCCGTCACCTCTGCCTCTCTCCCCACCTCTCTGCTCTCTGCGTCTCCATCCAGCTCTCCCTCGCCGGTCTCTCTGCCTTCCAGGGCCTTCCCCGTCCCACTCCCCCGGCTGGCGCCCGGCCTGGGACACACATCCCTGAATCAGCATTTTCCTCCAATCCAGAAATGATGTCAGCACCGCAGAGAGGGGGAGGCTGCTCGCAGCCCTGCCTGCAGGCTCTGCCTTCCCACCCCCTGTGCACGCAGCCCCTGCGAGCCTGGCCCAGCTCTCTTCCAGGGCGAGCACCCGGAGGAGGGGAGAGACTGTGTTTCCGTGCGTGCTTGTCTCTGGGCGCGTGCCTGCCTCTACTTCCAGGTGCAGCCATGTGTGCAGCCGGCGATGTTTGTGCACACTCATCCATTCTTTCATCTGTTCTCCCACACCCACCGTCCATCCAGCCACTCACCCTTCCATCCGTCTGTCTACCCATCAACACGTCCATCATCCATCCATCCACCCATCCACCCACCATCTGTCCATCCGCCCACTCAGCCATCCATCCATCTGTCCATCCACCCATCATACATCCTTTTTTTATAATGAATTTTTAAGATTTATTTATTATTATTTGAAAGTCAGAGTTACACACAGAGAGAAGGAGAGGCAGAGAGAGAGAGAGGTCTTCCATCTGCTGGTTCACTTCCGAGTTGGCCACAACAGCCAGAGCTGGGCCGATCCAAAGCCAGGAGCCAGGAGTTTCTTCCGGGTCTCCCACATGGGTGCAGGAGCCCAAGGACCTGGGCCATCTTCCACTGCTTTCCCAGGCCACAGCAGAGAGCTGGATGGGAAGTGGAGCAGCCGGGACTAGAATCGGCGCCCATATGGCATGCGGACACTGCAGGTGGCGGCTTTACCCACTACGCCCCAGCGCCGGCCCCCCATCATACATCCTTCTATCAACCCACCCACCCATCATTTACTGAGTGCCTGTCGCGTGCCGGGCATTGTGGCAGGCAGCAGGGACCCGCGTGGAGCCTGTGTGCCTGCAGTCCTCAGGCCTCCTCCTGCCGGGCCCCCCTGCAGGTGGCTCCTTCTCCAGGAGCGTGCCCCTCCCTGCCCATGATCACCTGGCTCCTGCCCACTCCTCGGCCGGGGCTTTCTCAAACGCACAGCACCCTGGGCTCTCCTCCAGGGCACCAATCCCCAGTGGGAGGAGCCAAGGATGCAGGGCTAGCTTCTCACCCGTCTCCTAGGCTAGACCGTGCGGTATCCTGAAGCTGGGATGTTTGACTCTTTAGTTCCCAGTTGAATCCTGGGCGCCTAGAAAAATGCCCAGTGTGCAGTAGGTGCTCAGGAAGTGGTCACCAAAGGAAGGGGAGGGCCCCGTCTCCTGCTCCCCGCCCAGTGCCCTTTGCACTCCGAGCGCGGCAAACAGCTCCAGCCTCCCAGATGCAAGCAACACAGTGGCTAAAAGTGGGGGCAGACCCAGGCCACCTGCCATCACAGCTCTGACCCTGCCTAGCTGTGTGCCCTTGGGCAAGGCACGTCCTCTCTCTGGGTCCCCAATGTGGTGACACGGCGCTGCAGTGTAGCAGGTAAAGCCACCGCCTGCAGTGCCGGCATCCTATATGGGCACTGGTTCAAGTCCCAGCTCCTCCACTTCCCATCCAGCTCTCTGCTGTGGCCTGGGAAAGCAGTGGAAGATGGTCCGAGTCCTTGGGCCCCTGCACCCACATGGGAGACCCAGAAGAAACTCCTGGCTCCTGGCTTTGGATGGGAGTGAACCAGTGGGTGGAAGACCTCTCTCTCTCTCCCTCCCTCTCTCTCTCTCTCTCTCTCTCTCTCTCTCTGCCTCTCTCCCTCTGCCTCTCTGTAATTTTGCTGCTCAAATAAATAAGTAAATAAATCTTTTTTTAAAAAATCAAATGAGCAAACACATGTAATTACTAGCTGGGACAACACCAACCATTTTTTCCCCATAAGCACCGCCTATGAATTTTATTGAATTCTCAGAAGTGGGCTAGAACCTGATTTTTAAAATGTGCTCATGTGCAGGGGAGGAAGCTGAGGCCAAAGCCAAGCCGCTCGTGTGGAGGGCAGAATGAGATTTGAACCCCAGTGCCCTGCGCACCGCCACCCTCAAGCCACACAGCCAGGGGCACACAGCACCGCCTCTCAGACTCCCAGCGTCTCTGTGGAAGCGGAAGTGGTCAGGGGCCTGAGAAGCCGGTGTGTCCCCATCTCCACGCGTCACCCTGCGTGTCTCACTTGGGCAGCTGCAGACCCTGGCAGGCCCTGGCCGGGCGCGACTCTGGCTGTGAGCGCACGCGCCATCTGTGGGTCCTCCTGGGGAAAGCTGGGAGCCCCAAGTCCCACCGGGAGGCATTTCTGGGGGCTCCGGGGTGTGAGGATGTCTGTGAAACATGAGCTTGGCAGCAGTGGGAGGGCTTCGAGGCGTGTGGGGGCCAGCGTTGTGGCAAAGCGGGTTGGGCCATCGCCAGTGACACTGACATCCCATATGGGCACCGGTTCAAGTCCTGGCGGCTCCACTTCCCATCCAGCTCTCTGCTAACGCACCTGGGAAGGCAGCAGAAGATGGTCCAAGTGCTTGGGTCCCTGCACCCACAGGGGAGACTGGGAGGAGGCTCCTGACTCCTGGTTCCCACCTGACCCAGCCCTGGCTGTTGGGACCATTTGGGGAGTGAGCCAGTGAATGGTAGCGCTCTCTCTCTCTCTCTCTCTCTCACTCTCTCGCTCTCTCGCTCTGTAACTCTGCCTTGCCTTTCAAATAAATAAATATTTAAAGAATTTACGTTTGCAGAAGCAATTTTTAGCTTAGAGACGGTATTGGTCTGGATGTTGCTGACTGGGGGGCAGTGCTGGGGGAGACTGGGGGGTTCCGAGCCACCTCTGTGGTCTGCGGCCGTGGCTGTGTGGAGCTGGGCCTCACTCAAGGGAGCGTCGATGGTCTCCTCCGGGAAATCGGAATAACGGAACTGCATTGTCCCAGAGCCAGCCTGAAGCCTGAATGAGGAAACACGGAGCACGCAGCAGGGCCCTCGCCGCTGAGTGCTATTAATACACCAGGATCCGCCACTTGCTGCTCCCCAGGGCACCTGCTTGGTGCCAACGCTTTATTTATATCGGACTGGTTTTTTGTCCCGTAGGAAGCAGGTTCATTGCCGCTGTCTTTGCTGATGGGGAAGCTGGGGTCCCGAGCAAGAGTGGTAGAGGCGGGAGTCAGACCCAGGTCCTGCTCGTGCCTCCGTGACTCTGAGCCTGGCCTCTGCTACCTGCCACTCCAACCCTCAGAGCGGCTCAGGTTGGGGGGCAGCTGGGGTCCCTGCCCCACCCGGGGTCCCCGCCCCACCTGGGATAAGACGGCAGAGAGCCGGGCCCTCTAGATCCTGGAGGGAGGGAAGGAGGGGGACAAGAGGTCACGACCCCAGGTGTCCAGCTCCCGCCAGGTCCAGGGAAGCCTCCGTCCCGCCCTCCCCGGGCGGAGGGGGGGAGGGGCGCAGAGGGCGGAGCCCTGGACCTGCGACAGGGGCGGGGGAGGAGCCGGGCGGCACCGCGGCGGGCGCGCGGGGCTGCGGCGGCGGCGGCGGCGGCGGCGGCGGCGGCGGCGGCGGCGGCGGCTCCGGGTGAGTCCGCTCCTCCCCTCCCCCTGCCACAGCCCCCGCCCCAGTCCGACCCCGGGGGGCGGCCCCGGAGCGCGGGCGCGGGGACCGCGGCAGAGGAGCGCGGCTCCGGGGCCCGGCAGTGCGAGCGCTGCGGCGCTCTCGGGGGAGGGGCACGTGGCCCTGGAAGGTGGGGGGGTCCCGAGACACCTGGGCGTACCCCACCCCTCGCCCACCCGTCCCTAGGGCGTGGGGCACGTTTATCCAACCCATGGCCCCTAAAGACTCAGAACTGCGCCCTTCCGAAGTCCTGGACACCGTTCCCCTCCCCTGCAGCGTCTTGGGACCCCGGCATCTTAACCCCCCCCACACACACTTAAAAAAAAAAAGCATCCTCGCTGCAGCCCGGAGAGGCATTAAAGACTTCAACTCCCAGCAGCCCCTGCGGAGCCGGGTCTATGAGCCGTAGTAGCAGTGAGAGCGCGAAGCCTGCCGGGAATTGTAGTCCCTAAGCCATAACGGGAGCTGGGGGGCCCGGAGGCGGGAGGGGGCGGCCGGACCCCCCGGGGGTCGCCCCGGGTCGGGCAGCTGGCAGCGCAGGGCAAGATGTGAGGCTTGAGCTGAGCTTTTCTCCCGACGTCGGCCCTCCGATCAGACATCCCCTGTCGCCGGCACCCGGCGCGTGGGGACGGGTCTGCAGCCCCTTGCCGCCCCGCAAGCCCGATGGGCTGCCGCCAGCCGCCGCCTCGGCTGCCTCCCAGGACCCGGCAGCGATAAGCGCAGGTGAGTCGGAGCATGCCCGTCTCGGTCCCGGCCTGCAGCACCACCACGACACCTGTCCACCTCTGAGCCCTGATCTGTCTGCCCCCCCACCCCCGTCTCCCCACCAGCCCAGCCCGGATGCCAGCCCCAAGCCGTGTGTCATGAATTCCCCTCTCCCCACGTCCACCTCTCTCTCCCGGCCCCTGTCCATCCTTCCCTACTGGACAGCCCGGCTGCCCCGTCTGTGGACCCAGCCACCCGTGCTCTGTCCATTCCTGCACCTGCTCGCTGTTGCGGCCCACACCCCCGCCGGCCCCCGCCACCGCCCCTCTGCCCGCCCTGTCCCCCACCAGCCGCTCACGGGCACTTCCTTGCTGCTGTCCACCCCAAGCCACAATCCTCGACTCACCCCCTGTTCGTCTCTGCCTCCCTCCTGGGCTCCGGCATGGCCTGTTTATGTCTCCTTCACTCTGGTCCCCACCTCTGCCCCCCACCCCCCATCCAGCTCCCAGGACACACAGCTGCCCGGTCCCGGTCTCCCCTCCCGCGAGCACCCCTGTGTCCTGGTTCTCTCGCCATCTACCCCGATCTGGCCTCCCTCTCACTTCTCCAACCCTAAGCCCTGCTGTTCCTGCTGCCTTTCCCTGCCCCGGCCCCACTGCCCACAGCCCCCTCACCCCGCTCCTCTGTGGCAGGTGGCCCAGCTGTCTCTGTTGGGAGAGGGGTTCTCGCAGCCCAAGCGTGTCCTGGGTGGTGGTGTGGATGCACACCAGTGCCTGGCACGGAGCTGGTGCTGGGTGGACGTTTGTAGAGTGACTGAATGAGCGAATGGGGGATGGACAGCTGTCGCCTCGTCTGTCTCTCCCTAAGTGCTGCCCCTTCGTCTGCACAGCCCTGACCTTTGTGTCCTTGTCTGCTTGTCCTACTTGCCCTTCCTCCATCTCCGTGTCCACTCGCACCCATCCAAGCCCTGCGCCTGGCCCTTGCCTGCCCACCTCAAATGCCCCTCTTGGGGGCTCCCTGCTCCTAACTGCCTTTTCCCCATCCCCCTCCCCCTCTGACACCTGGCCCCTTGCCTTCTGCCTCGGATTTCCGTCCCTGTGGCCCGTCCTCCTCCACTCTCTCTCTGCCCACCTCATCTCTGCACGCCTGCCCACCCCTCTGCCCCGCCCCATTCCCCGCCGTGCCCTTGTCCTGGCCCTCCCACGCTCAGGACAGAGGGCCGCCATGTCCGGAGACTACGAGGACGACCTGTGCCGCCGGGCGCTCATCCTGGTCTCGGACCTCTGCGCCCGGGTCCGAGACGCTGACACCAACGACAGGTGCCAGGAGTTCGAGGAACTGCGGATCCGAGGCTATCCCCGGGGCCCGGATGCAGGTCAGCACCCCCCCCCCCGGCTGTCTCGGCTGCCCCCCTGCCCCTACAATGGCCGTGATCTGTGGAGATTCAGAGTGGCCAGTCCCTCTTAGTCTCACCTCCGCCCAGCCTGCCGCTGGCCTCCACGAAACCTCTGATTTCGGGAGAAGCAGCTGTGTGGTCCCCTTGACCCCTGACCTTTCGAGTGTTTTTTTTTTCCCTGTGGGCCTCCCCACAATGCCACCAACACCCCTCTAGATATCGGTGTGCATCTCACATCGTGGTCAAAGCTTAGGCTGTTGAGTCAGATTGTCTGAATGGTTGGGGTTGAAACCCCCCGACCCCCACTTTCCAACTGGATGGCTTTTTAAGATGTATTTGTTTATTTGAAAGTCAGAGCTAGAGAGACAGAGAGAAAGAGAGAAAGAGAAAGAGAGAGAGAGAGAGAGAGAGAGGGAGAGAGGTCTTCCATCCGCTGGTTCACTCCCCAGATGGCCAGGGCTGAGCCAGGCTGAAGCCAGGAGCCAGGAGCTTCCTCTGGGTCTCCCACGCAGGTGCAGGGGCCCAAGCACCTGGGCCATCTTCTACTGCTTTTCCCAGGCCACAGCAGGGAGCTGGGTGGGAAGTGGAGCAGCCGGGCCTCGAACCAGTGCCCGTATGGGATGCTGCTGTCACGGGCAGCGGTTTTACCCGCTACGCCACAGTGCCAGTCCCAAACTGGATGACTCTGGATATGAGACTCCTCCATACCTCTGTCCATTCATCTGGCAAACGGGGGTAACGAACGTGCCTGTCTTCCCGGGCTGCGGCGTAGTCAAAGCCGCCGACCGCGGCACCGGCCTGCCCCATGAGTTCCTGTTCCAGTCCTGGCTGCTCCGCTTCCCACCCAGCTCCCTGCCGAGGTGCCTGGGGAAGCAGCGGAGGGCGGCCTGGGTTCCTGGGCCCCTGAACGCACGTGGGAGACCCCGGGAAGCTGCTCCCTGCTTCAGTCTGGCCATTGCGGCCTCCCATTCCTCCTGGGAGCTGATCGGGAGCAAAGCGAACGTGCCCACACGGCGACACGACACCCCCCCCCCCCCGAGCCCAGGCAGCTCAGTGGTTTGCACACATGGCAAAGGGAAACTTCTGAGGCCTGCAAGGCTCCACGCTTGGACTCGGACAGGGTCTGGCTCAGGCCGGAGCGGAGGAAGGCGTCTGGCTAACTTTCCTCCCAAGCCACCCTCTCTTCAATGCTTCCCGTGTTCCGGAGGCTACTCACATCCTCCGCCGGCCTCCAGATCCCTCGGCAGGCCTGGGCCACTTGGGCAGGAGCTCCCTGCGTCAGGGAGGTAGGAGACGCAAGACGCGTCTGCCAGCGCCCACTGCCTGTCCTGCAGGGTCACCTGCTCCCTTGCAGGGCCTTGGTTTCATCATTTGCGACATGGGGTAAGTGGCCCCTAGGTCGCAGATTCCCGTGGGGATTAGGGCCACGCTCTGCTGTGGCTTCTCCGGGCAGCACCTTCCCACCGCGTCCCCGGAACTCAGCTGTCCGGACTACCTGCTTCTCTGCCCGAACCCACCGTCTAGAGAGAGAAGGGACTGTCCCCGTCTTTGCAAAACAAAGACTCCCGTGACGGTCACTTGGAAAACCCC
Organism: Lepus europaeus; assembly: GCF_033115175.1. Taxonomy (NCBI): domain Eukaryota; kingdom Metazoa; phylum Chordata; class Mammalia; order Lagomorpha; family Leporidae; genus Lepus; species Lepus europaeus. The sequence continues at coordinate 5,907,314 of NC_084845.1, forward strand.
ACTCCTGGGTTAACACATCCTGGGCACTCAGAGGGGCCGGCTGCGTGCAGCGGCAGCGTTAGGACGCGTCACTGTCCAAGAAGGCTCGTCTGTGCCGCCGTCCACTGGGCGGTGGAGGTGCGAGGGCCGCGGGCAGGCTCTGCGACTTCGGGCAGGCGGTTTCGTGCCTGTCGACCTCGGTCTCTTTCTGCGGAAAAGGGCGTTGGTCACGATGCCAGCCTCGCGAGGTGCCTGTCGGGCTCTGGGACGTGGGATGCTGAGCCACCCCCCGGCTGATGCCTGCCGTCCCGTCCCATGTGCCTCTGGCCTCCTGCATCCCCTCCAACCGCCGTAAGGGGCAGGGCTGGGTTTTTCTACTCGGCAAATGGGGAGCACACGGCTCAGGGGGGTCAGGATGTGTTCCCAGGGCCGCCCAGCGACTGCCTAAGGGTGCCGTGCCTCTGGGAGCACTCTGTGGGGGAGGGGCCTGGCCCTACGTCGGCTGCTGGGTCCTCTGTGGCCTAGCGATGGGCAGAGTGACACCTGGAGACAGACGGCGCACTCCAGTCCTGGATCTGTCATTTCCTATCCGTGAAAACTCGTATGACTCCCTGGGCCGGAGCTGCCCGGTCTGCGGCACGGCCACAGGGGAACCCCTGCCCCACGGGGTCGTGGCGCTGAAGGGATGCGCGGGGCAAAGGCCGAGGGCTGGCGCTCGGGGGACAGCACCCGCGGGAGGCGCCCTCCGACCCCACACCTGTCTTTCGTGCAGACATCTCCGTGAGCCTGCTGTCCGTCATCGTGACCTTCTGTGGCATCGTGCTCCTGGGCGTCTCCCTCTTTGTGTCCTGGAAGCTGTGCTGGGTGCCCTGGAGGGACAAGGGCGGCTCAGCGGTGGGCGGCGGCCCCCTGCGCAAAGACCTAGGCCCTGGGGTGGGGCTGGCGGGCCTGGTGGGGGGCGGCGGGCACCACCTGGGGGCCGGCCTGGGTGGCCACCCTCTGCTGGGTGGTCCGCACCACCATGCCCACACCACCCACCACCCGCCCTTTGCCGAGCTGCTGGAGCCAGGCGGCCGAGGGGGCTCGGAGCCCCCAGAACCCCCCTACCTGGACATGGACTCATACCCAGAGGCAGCCGCAACTGTGGTGGCCGCTGGGGTCAAACCAAGCCAGACGTCCCCCGAGCTGCCCTCCGAGGGCGGGGCAGGCTCCGGGCCGCTCCTGCTGCCCCCCAGCGGCGGGAGCCTGCCCAGTGCCCAGTCGCATCAGCAGGTCACAAGCCTGGCACCCAGCACCAGGTGAGCAGGGCGCCTGGGCTGGGGTCCACTGTGGGCCTCTGGTTCTCCCCTGTGCCTGTTTCCCATCTGTGGCTCCTCTGGTGGTGGGGAGAGGGGGCTGAGATGTGTGCCTGTGGGTCTCCGGGGTGACGGGGCCGGGAGGAGGGGCTGAGGGCCTGAGCCCGGACGGAAGAGGAGGCTGGGGGCAGGAAAGTGGACGGAGTGGGGAGCGGACCCAAGGGAGGCCAGGACCCCAGTGGGGCCTGGAGTCCATTTCTTCGTCGTCCCTTGTTTCGCTCTTGTTTATTGAGCTCCTACTACGAGGGGCTTCGAAAAGTTCGTGGAAACGCAGAATTTAAAAATAAGTTTATTTTGGTGCAACACAGTTCTGAATCCATGCCTAATTGTTGTTTTTTTAATAATATGCATTTTCCACGAACTATCTGAAGCCCCCCCCCCCAGGCCTGCTCCCATGGCCAAGGTCGGCGGCCTCGGGGCAGCCAGGCAGTCAAACAGCTCAGGGGGCTGGGTGGAGGAGGGGGGCTTCCTGGAGGGGGAGGTGCCTCACTGAGAGCCAGGGGAGATGAGCTGGCCTTCCAGGTGCTAGGGAGCGCAGTGCACGGTCCCCGCTGCCTGGGGGTGGATCCCAGCTCCCGGACACGTGGCTGAGGGGCTGGGGTGGAGGAGAGACAGGGCCAGTGCTGGGTGAGAAGTGGCCACGAGGGGTGGGGTGGACTGGAGGGAGAGACAGGTGCCCAGGCAGGAGGGCGCAAGGCCGCAGCTGGGTCTGGGGCAGTGCGGGGTGGGGAGCAGGACAGAGGGTGGAGGCGGAAGGGAGCTCAAGGGGCCTGGCCGCGGGGGGCCCTGGCGCACTTACTCTGGGTGCACAGACTGAGGGCAGAGGACGCTCCTGGAAGGGGGCGCGGGGGCTGGGGCCAGTGTGGAAGTGGGGGTGGGGAGGCCGAGAGGAAGAGGGCACAGGGGCCTTGTCCAGGGGCAGCCCTGAGCAGAGGGAGGGATCTGTAGGGGTGGGGTACGAGGGAGAGGCGGGGCTTCTGGGCGCCCATGGAGCCACTCACCCCGCCCTGGTCTCCCCAAGGTACCCAGCTCTGCCCCGGCCCCTCACCCAGCAGACTCTCACCACCCAGGCGGACCCGAGCAGTGAGGAGCGGCCGCCCGCCCTACCCTTACCCCTGCCGGGCGGCGAGGAAAAAGCCAAGCTCATCGGGCAGATCAAGCCGGAGCTGTACCAGGGGACCGGCCCCGGGGGCCGGCGGGGCGGCGGGGGCGCCGGGGACGCGGGGGCGCCCTGCGGCCGCATCAGCTTCGCCCTGCGGTACCTCTACGGCTCCGACCAGCTGGTGGTCCGGATCCTGCAGGCCCTGGACCTCCCCGCCAAGGACTCCAATGGCTTCTCCGACCCCTATGTCAAGATCTACCTGCTGCCTGACCGCAAGAAGAAGTTCCAGACCAAGGTCCGGGCGCTGGGCTGGACTCCCGGGGAGAGGGAGGAGGGCTGGGGCTGGACTCCCAGGTAGAGGGAGGAGGGGCTGGGCTGGACCCCTGAGTCTGAGGGAGGAAGGCTGGGCCTAGACCCCTGGGTCTGAGGGAGGAGGCGCTGGGCTGGACTCCGGGGAGAGGGAGGAGGGGCTGGGCTGGACCCCTGAGTCTGAGGGAGGAGGGCTGGGCCTAGACCCCTGGGTCTGAGGGAGGAGGGCTGAGCCTGGACCCCTGAGGGAGGAGGGGTTGGGCTCCTGGGACTGAGGGAGGAGGCGCTGGGCTGGACTCCCAGGTCTGAGGGAGGAGGGCTGGGGCTGGACCTCTGGGTCTGAGGGAGGAGGCGCTGGGCTGGACCCCTGGGTCTGAGGGAGGAGGGCTGGGCTGGACTGCCGGGTCTGAGGGAGGAGGGGCTGGGCTGGACCCCTGGGTCTGAGGGAGGAGGGGCTGGGCTGGACCCCGGGTCTATAAGAGGAGGCTGGGCTGGACCCCTGGGTCTGAGGGAGGAGGCACTGGGCTGGACTCCCGTGTCTGAGGGAGGAGGGCTGGGGCTGGACCCCTGGGTCTATAAGAGGAGGGCTGGGCTGGACCCTGGGTCTATAAGAGGAGGGCTGGGCTGGACCCCGGGTCTATAAGAGGAGGCGCTGGGCTGGACCCCTATGTCTGAGGGAGGAGGCTGGGACATGGTCTTTGTCTCTCGCTCTCTCCCGCCCCGCCAGGTGCACAGGAAGACCCTGAACCCCGTCTTCAACGAGACGTTTCAGTTCTCGGTGCCCCTGGCGGAGCTGGCCCAGCGCAAACTGCACTTCAGCGTCTACGACTTCGACCGCTTCTCGCGGCACGACCTCATCGGGCAGGTGGTGCTGGACAACCTCCTGGAGCTGGCTGAGCAGCCCCCCGACCGCCCGCTCTGGAGGGACATCGTGGAGGGCGGCTCGGTCAGTGGCCCTGCGGCCCGCGCCCCTCCCCGGGCTCCCTCGCTTCTCCGCCCCACCCAGGCATCGCACTGAGCCTGGCTGTCTGTGAGGTGGGGGCCGCCCGGGCCAGGGCTCCCGACTCTGCACGCGCTGGCATCTGAGGACACCTGCCCTCCCGCCCCTCAGCTCCCCCACGCGCCAACCTCGCACCTTGCAGGGCCTACACTTCCCGGAGCCCTGCGTGGCTCTCCTCTCTCTCTCTCTCTCTCTCTCTCTCTCTCTCTCTCTCTCTCTCTCTCTCTCTCGGCCAGGGGCAGTGAGTCTCAAGCTGCACTTTTCTCTAGGTCTGCCTGTCCACTCGCTCTGCTGCTGCCCCCGGCTCTGTCCCCAGTGCTCTATTCTCTGACCCCCAGGACTTGGTCTCCCCTCTCTCTGGGTCCCTGTCCCCTCCCTCTCTGGGTCCCTGTCCCCCCTCAGGGTCTCTGTCCCCCCTCTCTCTCTGGATCTCTGCCCCCCCCCCGAGTCTCTGTCCCCTCTCTCTGCGTCTCTGTTCCCTCTCTCTCTCTGGGTCTCCGTCCCCCTCTCTCTGGGTCTCCGTCCCCTCTCTCTGGGTGTCTGTACCCTCTCTGGGTCTCTGCCCCCCCCCCTGGGTCTCTGTCCCCCCTCTGGGTCTCTGTCCCCTCTCTCTGGGTCTCTGTCCCCCCTCTCTCTGGGTCTCTGTCCCCCCTCTCTCTGGGTCTCTGTCCCCTCTCTCTGGGTCTCTGTCCCCCCCCTCTGGGGCTCTGTCCCCCTTCTCTCTGGGGCTCTGTCCCCCCTCTCTTTGGGTCTCTGTCCCCTCTTTCTGGGTCTCTGTCCCCTCTCTCTGGGTCCCTGTACCCCCTCTGGGTCTCTGTCCCACTCTCTCTCTCAGTCTCTGTCCCCCCTCTGGGTCTCTGTCCTCTCTCTCTAGGTCTCTGTCCTCTCTCTCTGGGTCTCTGCCCCGCCCCGTCTCTGTCCTCTCTCTCCGGGTCTCTGTCCCCTCTCTCTCTGGGTCTCTGTCCTCTCTCTCTGGGTCTCTGTCCCCCCTCTCTCTGGGGCTCTGTCCTCTCTCTCTGGGTCTCTGTCCCCTCTCTGGGTCTCTGTCCCCCCCTCTCTGGGTCTCTGTCCCCTCTCTGGGTCTCTGTCCCCCCTCTCTCTGGGGCTCTGTCCTCTCTCTCTGAGTCTCTGTCCCCTCTCTGGGTCTCTGTCCCCCCCTCTCTGGGTCTCTGTCCTCTCTCTGGGTCTCTGCCCCCCCCCGTCTCTGTCCTCTCTTTCCGGGTCTCTGTCCCCTCTCTCCGGGTCTCTGTCCCCTCTCTCTCTGGGTCTCTGTCCTCTCTCTCTGGGTCTCTGTCCTCTCTCTGGGTCTCTGTCCCCCCTCTCTTTGGGTCTCTGTCCCCCCTCTCTCTGGGTCTCTGTCCTCTCTCTCTGGGTCTCTGTCCTCTCTCTGGGTCTCTGCCCCCCCCGTCTCTGTCCTCTCTTTCCGGGTCTCTGTCCCCTCTCTCCGGGTCTCTGTCCCCTCTCTCTCTGGGTCTCTGTCCCCTCTCTGGGTCTCTGTCCTCTCTCTGGGTCTCTGTCCCCCCTCTCTCTGGGTCTCTGTCCTCTCTCTCTGGGTCTCTGTCCTCTCTCTGGGTCTCTGTCCCCCCTCTCTTTGGGTCTCTGTCCCCCCCTCTCTCTGGGTCTCTGTCCTCTCTCTCTGGGTCTCTGTCCCCCCTCTGGGTCTCTGTCCTCTCTCTGGGTCTCTGTCCCCCCTCTCTCTGGGTCTCTGTCCCCCCTCTCTCTCTGGGTCTCTGTCCCCTCTCTCTCTGGGTCTCTGTCCACCTCTCTGGGTCTCTGTCCCCTCTCTGGGTCTCTGTCCCCTCTCTCTTTGGGTCTCTGTCCTCTCTCTGGGGCTCTGTCCCCTCTCTCTGGGTCTCTGTCCCCCCTCTCTCTCTGGGTCTCTGTCCCCTCTCTCTCTGGGTCTCTGTCCACCTCTCTGGGTCTCTGTCCCCTCTCTGGGTCTCTGTCCCCCCTGGGTCTCTGTCCTCTCTCTCTCTGGGTCTCTGTCCTCTCTCTCTGGGTCTCTGTCCCCCCTCTGGGTCTCTGTCCTCTCTCTGGGGCTCTGTCCCCTCTCTCTGGGTCTCTGTCCCCTCTCTCTGGGGCTCTGTCCCCTCTCTCTGGGTCTCTGTCCCCCCCCCCGGGTCTCTGTCCCCTCTCTCTGGGTCTCTGCCCCTCTCTCTCTGGGTCTCTGTCCTCTCTCTGGGTCTCTGTCCCCCTCTCTCTGGGTCTCTGTCCCCCCTCTCTCTGGGTCTCTGTCCTCTCTCTGGGTCTCTGTCCTCTCTCTGGGGCTCTGTCCCCTCTCTCTGGGTCTCTGTCCTCTCTCTGGGGCTCTGTCCCCTCTCTCTGGGTCTCTGTCCTCTCTCTGGGTCTCTGTCCCCTCTCTCTGGGTCTCTGTCCCCTCTCTCTCTCGGTCTCTGTCCCCTCTCTCTCTGGGTCTCTGTCCCCCCCAGGTCTCTGCCCCCTCTCTCTGGGTCTCTGCCCCTCTCTCTCTGGGTCTCTGTCCTCTCTCTGGGTCTCTGTCCCCTCTCTCTCTGGGTCTCTGTCCCCTCTCTCTCTGGGTCTCTGTCCCCCCCAGGTCTCTGCCCCCTCTCTCTGGGTCTCTGCCCCTCTCTCTCTGGGTCTCTGTCCTCTCTCTGGGTCTCTGTCCCCTCTCTCTGGGTCTCTGCCCCCCCTCTGGGTCTCTGTCCCCTCTCTGGGTGTCTGTCCCCTCTCTCTGGGTCTCTGTCCCCTCTCTCTGGGTCTCTGTCCCCCCTCTCTCTCTGGGTCTCTGTCCCCTCTCTCTCTGGGTCTCTGTCCCCTCTCTCTGAGTCTCTGTCCTCTCTCTGGGTCTCTGTCCTCTCTCTGGGTGTCTGTCCCCTCTCTGGGGCTCCGTCACTTTCTCTCTGGAACTCGCTGTAGCTCTAGATGTCATCCTTAGCCCTCCACCACCAGCCCTCCCCCCACCTCTGGCCCGCGCCTCTTCCCATGCGCTCTGTAGAACAAACGGGCTTTGACGGCCGGGCAGCTGCGGCGGGAATCACCAGGCTGGCGCAGAGTCAGGCTGTTAGGTGGATCAGAGTGGGGAGAGCCGGCTGGGGAGACTGAGGCAGGCGGCGCTGAACCTCTGTCCCCGGCTGCAGGAGAAGGCGGACCTCGGGGAGCTCAACTTCTCGCTCTGCTACCTCCCCACGGCCGGGCGCCTCACCGTGACCATCATCAAAGCCTCTAACCTCAAAGCGATGGACCTCACCGGCTTCTCAGGTGGGTCCCCCACGAGGTGGGGGCGGGGCGGGGGTCCCGGGCGGCCTGCCCCCCGCGGCGGAGGGGGAGTCGCTGTTGAGGCCTCTCCGTTCGGCCCCCAGACCCCTATGTGAAGGCCTCTCTGATCAGCGAGGGGCGGCGTCTGAAGAAGCGGAAAACCTCCATCAAGAAGAACACGCTGAACCCCACGTACAACGAGGCGCTGGTGTTCGACGTGGCGCCCGAGAGCGTGGAGAGCGTGGGGCTCAGCATCGCCGTGGTGGACTACGACTGGTGAGGGCGCCGGCGGGGCGGGGCCACGGGGCGGGGCGGGGCCGGCGGTGGGCGGGGCCGGCGTAGTCAGGGCTCACGGGGCGGGGCGCCCAGAGCCCAGGGCGGGGCCGGCGGCTGGGCGAGGCTGGTGACTGGGCGGGGGCCGGGGCGGGACTGGAGGCTGGGCGGGGCCGGGGCGGGGCGGGGCCGGGGCACCCAGTGCCCACGGGGGCGGGGCGGGGCCGGCTGCTGGGCGGGGCACACAGGGCCCATGGGGCGGGGCGCACAGGGCCCACGGGGCGGGGCCAGCGTAGTCAGGGCACATGGGGCGGGGCGCACAGAGCCCAGGGCGGGGCCGGTGACTGGGCGGGGCTGGGGCGGGACTGGAGGCTGCGTGGGGCCGGGGCGGGGCCGGGGCACCCAGTGCCCACAGGGGCGGGGCCGGGCCGGCGGTGGACAGTGGCCCACAGGGCCCAGGGGGCAGGGCCGGCTGCTGGGCGGGGCACACAGGGCCCATGGGGCGGGGCGCACAGGGCCCACGGGGCGGGGCCAGCGTAGTCAGGGCACATGGGGCGGGGCGCCCAGAGCCCAGGGCGGGGCCGGCGGCTGGGCAAGGCTGGTGACTGGACGGGGCCGGGGCGGGACTGGAGGCTGGGCGGGGCCGGGGCGGGGCGGGGCCGGAGCACTCAGTGCCACGAGGACGGGGCAGGGCCGGCGGTGGACAGTGGCCCACAGGGCCCACGGGACGGGGCCGGCTGCTGGTCGGGGCACACAGGGCACACGGTGTGGGGGGCTGGGGGTGCCGGGGCACTCAATGCCCACGGGGACGGGGCGGGGACGGCGGTGGGCGGGGCCGGCAACAGGGCGGGGCACACAGGGCGCACGTGGCGGGGCCGGTGGCTGGGCCCGCCCCTCATTCCCTTGTCCCCCCCGCCAGTATCGGGCACAACGAGGTGATCGGCGTGTGCCGCGTGGGCCCCGACGCCGCCGACCCGCACGGCCGCGAGCACTGGGCCGAGATGCTGGCCAATCCACGCAAGCCCGTGGAGCACTGGCACCAGCTGGTGGAGGTGAGTGGCGCCGGGGCCGGGGTCCACGCCCCGGGAGTGCACAAAGACCAGACCGGGGTCTCAGGCGTCTGATCACCTTCAAACGAATACAACTTAAAATCTGTAAGATCACAGCTTGGTCACGCGCGCCTCTCCGTGGACGGCAAGAAAGGCACAGGGGTCCCGGCCGGGAAAGCGCGACTGATGGGGTCGCTCCCAGTAAGACCAAAAAGCCAGAGAGCGGCTGAATTCCGAGTGACGGCTTGGTGGGGCACCAGCCGGTGTGTGGCTGTGGATTGTTTGGGGCAGCGATTTGTATTTTTTAAAATTATTTATTTATTTGAAAGGCAGAGGAAGAGAGAGAGAGAGAGACAGAGAGACACAGAGAGGTCTTCCATCCGCTGGTCACTCCCCAGATGGCCACAACGGCCAGAGCTGGGCTGATCCAAAGCCAGGAAGCCGCGGCCAGGCTGCAGGTGGCCCCAGAGTCTCTCCACCCCCACAGCTGTCCAGCGCCCCGGGACAAAGCCACAGCCCCTCTGGGGCCCCGCAGGGTCCGCCCCTCACCCCTCACATGCGCAGGGACTTTGCCTTCTATGCCTCAGTTTCCCCATTCTGTGGAATGGGGTCGTAACCCCACTGCCCCTCAGCCCAGAGCTGGTGATGAGTGCTGTAGAGGATGGCGCAGGCAGAGGCTGCTCGGGTCCTGGTCCCTGTCCCGCCCCCCGCCCTCCCAGTGCTCGGGGTCCTGGTGCCTGTCCCGTGCCCCACCCCCCAAGTACTCGGGGTTCTGGCCTCTGTTCTGCCTCCCGCCCCTCCTCCTTGGTCTTGCTCAGGGTCCTGTCCCCCCCCTCAGTGCTCGGGGTCCTGGCCCCTGTCCTGCCCCCGCCCCCGTCTTCCTGACCCTTCTGGGTCTCCCCTTTCAGGAGAAGACTTTGAGCAGCTTCACAAAGGGCAGCAAAGGACTATCAGAGAAAGAAAACTCAGAGTGAGGGGTAAGGAGCTGGCGGGGGCGGGGGGCAGGCTGGACCCCTGAGTCTGAGGGAGGAGGCCGGGGCTGGACCGCTGGGTCTGAGGGTGGAGGGGGTCAGGGCCTGGGTCTGAGGGAGGAGGCTGGGGCTGGACCCCTGGGTCTGAGGGTGGAGACCGGGGCTGGACCCCTGGGTCTGAGGGTGGAGGCCGGGGCTGGACCCCTGGGTCTGAGGGAGGAGGCCGGGGCTGGACCGCTGGGTCTGAGGGTGGAGGGGGTCAGGGCCTGGGTCTGAGGGAGGAGGCTGGGGCTGGACCCCTGGGTCTGAGGGTGGAGGCCGGGGCTGGACCCCTGGGTCTGAGGGTGGAGGCCGGGGCTGGACCCCTGGGTCTGAGGGAGGAGGCCGGGGCTGGACCCCTGGGTCTGAGGGAGGAGGGGCTGGACCCCGTGGTTTGAGGGAGGAGGGCTGGGGCTGGACCCTGCGTCTGAGGGAGGAGGGGCTGTGGCTGGACCCCTGGGTCTGAGGGAGGAGGGCTGGGGCTGGACCCCCGGGTCTGAGGGAGGAGGGGCTGTGGCTGGACTCCTGGGTCTGAGGGAGGAGGGCTGGGGCTGGACCCCCAGGTCTGAGGGAGGAGGGGCTGTGGCTGGACCCCTGGGTCTGAGGGTGGAGGCTGGGGCTGGACCCCTGGGTCTGAGGGTGGAGGGGGTCGGGGCCTGGGTCTGAGGGTGGAGGCTGGGGCTGCACTCCTGGGTCTGAGGGTGGAGGGGGTCGGGGCCTGGGTCAGAGGGAGGAGGCTGGGGCTGGACCCCTGGGTCTGAGGGTGGAGGCCAGGGCTGGACCCCTGGGTCTGAGGGAGGAGGCCGGGGCTGGACCCCTGGGTCTGAGGGTGGAGGGGGTTGGGGCCTGGGTCTGAGGGAGGAGGTTGGGGCTGCACCCCTGGCTGAGGGAGGAGCGGCCCAGTGGGGTCATAGCATATTATTTGCCATCGACAACCCCTCATCCCTTGCCCCGTCCTGCAGGTCTGGTCTTGGCCCGGGATCGGACCAGGACCCCATCCACTCCTGCCCGGACCATGAATTCATCTCCTCAAAGCCATAACGTCCGAGCTGCTGGTGCGGGGCAGCCCTGGGCCTGCCCTTCCTGGCCCTGGAGGCCCGAGGGTGGGAGCCCGGCTGGCCCAGCCCCCTGTCTGGGTGGGGGACATTCAGCCTCCACTGTGTCTGTCTTCTCTTCCCTGGGGCTCCCCTCGAGGCAAGGGGGGGCCTGCATGTCTGGGGGACCCCTGCCCCCAAAGCCCCCCTGTGTCTGTCTGTCTGCTGTCTGTCGAAGACGGGGTGTCCCGGCCTTCGTCCTCCCTGTGAGTGTGACGAACAACTCCAGACACGCACACACACACCGTGTCCACTCACCCCTTCTGTGGGCCACCTTCGTGTCCGGCCGGTCCCCCACTGCTGCTCTCAACGCCGAATAAACACACTCGTGGGTCTGCGTGTGCCGGGGCCCCTGTCCTCCCTGGGCCGGGGCGGCCGGATCGGAGCGCGTTAGCTCTGCGTTCCGACCGATGCCCGCACCGTCCTTGATCTGACCGCCGGCTTCTGGGAGTGGTTACGGGTCAGGGCCGTCCTAATCGGAGGACACAGCAAACCCAAGGCCACACACGGAACCGGGAGACCTCGGCACAGGGAGAGGGGCACCCAGAGGGACTGCAGGCGGGGCTGCATCCAGGTGCTCAGTGACGTCCCCTCGGGCGCTCTGCTGGACAGCGGTCATTCTCGGGCCTTGGCAGGGTGCACGAGCCGGCCACCGAAGGCAGAACGCCCACAGAAGGAGCTCAGAGGAGCAGCCATGTCCTGTGCTGACGTAACAGGTCTTTTGTTACACAGCCAACCCGGAGTTGATTCCCCCCTTCCGGTCTGGGCACAGCGCGTCTGGTGGCACCCACTGGTGGACCTTTGTGTTCTCGCACTGTGGCAGTGTGGACAGGCCCCTCCCCTTCTGTGCTCCTTTTTTTTTTTTCCCCCTCTCTTGCCAGTCTTTGGTGAGCCAGGCTGCAAAGCACTCTGGGACAGTGAGCATCTGGCGTTCCTAGGCTCCGGCGTGGGGTGCGGGCTTTGCCAGAGTGGAAGCGCCAGGAAGGTCATGGGGAGAGGAAATTCACAAGACGGTGCAACTGCGGGTTAGCAGGCCCCCTGCGTGGCCGCGGGCAGACCCTCCCTCCCTCCCCCAGCAGACCGGTCCGCAGAGGATTCGGATTGGTTCTGCAGGGGCTTTGGACGCCACCTTGGGCAAGCCCGCCCCTGGGCCCGCCCCTACCGTGCTGACTCCTCCCCTTCCCCCCCGCCCCCGCCGGCCCGTGTTCCCCTGGGACGGGCCCAGCTGCCCCCCAGGACCTTCTGCAGTGGAGAATTCAGGCCCTTGATGGCCAGTTCTGACAGGTCCGGGTGGCGGTGGGTGAGGCAGCCTCTCCAGGCGGAGGCCCAATACCTCTCGCCCTGGCCAGCAGTTCATCACGCCTGCCTTCCATTACACACCGTGCGCAGAGTCCGCCACGGACAGTGGTCCCAACCCTGTGTCCGCTGGAGCTGCTGGGATAAATTCCACTGACCAGCTGGCTGGAAACAGACCGATGCTCTTCAGTTTTTTTTTTTTTTTAATTTTTAAAAAAATTTTATTTATTTGAAAGGCAGTCACACAGAGGCAGAGAGAGAGGAGAGAGGTCTTCCATCCGCTAGTTCATTCCCCAGATGGCCGCAATGGCCAGAGCTGAGCCGATCCGAAGCCAGGAGCTTCTTCCAGGTCTCCCACATGGGTGCAGGGGCCCAAGGACCTGGGCCATCTTCTACTGCTTTCCCAGGCCATAGCAGAGAGCTGGAGCAGAAGTGGAGCAGCCGGGACTCGAACCGGTGCCCATATAGGATGCCGGCACTGCAGGCGCTGGCCCCTCTCTCTGACATCAGGCATGGGCAGGGCTGGCTGCCTCCAAGCCTTTGAGGGGGAAGCGCCCCTGGTCGTCAGCACCATGCACCTGCTCCCAGGCGTATCCGTCTCGGGCTCTCCCGGCCTCTCTCCTGAAGGACGCCTGGCGCTGGATTTAGGGAACCCTCAGCGGGGATGGCCTCACCGGAGGTCCCTAACCACATCTCCGGGACCTTTCCCGAATAAGGGCCGACTCCCGGGTCCCGGGAGACGAAGACTCGAGGGAGCAGGGTTGGGCTCCGCTTCCAGCCAGCACAGCCCCCTCGCCAAGCAGCTGCTCGGGAGCCTGGACGTCAGCTTCCCGGGCCGCCCCGCTAAGTTCAACACAGTGCACAGTCCGACCCCGGCGTTCGGAACGCGCCGACGGCACGTGGTGTGGAGCGTGCTGACGTCACGGGGACGGTGAGCGGTGATGACGTCTCCCCGCCCCGGGGTGGCTCGGTGCCTCTGGCGAGGGCTGGTGTGTATCCACGCCGCTGCGGCCTCTTAGGAACGCGCCCGGCTTCCGTGATGGGGGCTCCGCCGTGGTGGCCCCGTCCGGGCCCGTGGCCTCCCCAAGGCCCCCACGCCCCACGCCTGGGTGGAATTATGGATCGGAAGTGGAGCAGCCTGGACTCGAACCGGTGCCCATGCGGGATGACCCCCACAGGCTGGGGGCGGGTGCCCATTGCTGGCGGGATGCAGAGTAGTTCCGGCACGGTGGGAGGCGGCGCGGGTGCCTTGGGGACCTCAGCCCACGCGCGAAAACCAGCGCAGGGATGCTCACGCGAGCCCTGTTCAGAATCGCCGAGCTGGGAACACGCCACGGTACCTCCACGCGAGGGAGTAGTATGCAGCAATGAAGAGGAGCGTGGACAGACTTGGGGGGACGAGGCTGCGTCCCAGCCCCGTGACAACCTGGAAGGGGCAGAAGTGCGGACACAGAGGGAAGTGGGGGCTTGGGAGGAGGGGAGGGGCGAGGCGTGGCGCCCACAGGGTTCGCAGGGCAGCGAGACTTCTCCGTGCAGGTCCAGGTCACCGTGCCCTTGTCCACTCTCACAGCACGGACGCCCCCACGAGGGAGCCCTGGTGGGAGCCACGGGGAACGAGGACGCCTCGACGGAGGCTGTCACTCTACCCGGCGCACGGCTCTGCCGGGGGACGTGGCCAGTGGGGGCGGCTGCGCGCGGCGGGGCTGGAGGTGGCTCCCTGGACTTCCTCTCGATCTGGCTGTGAGCCTAAAGCTGCTTTTTAAAACTAAAGTGGGTCAAGCTGCCGCCTGTGATTCTGCATCGCAGCACCAGTTCGAGTCCCGGCCGCTCCACTTCCGATCCAGCTCCCTGCTAAGGCATCTGGGAAAGCAGCAGGAGATGGCCCGAGTGCTTGGGGCCCTGCGTCCATGCAGGAGACCCGGGTGGGGTTCCAGGCACCTGGCTTCAGCCTAGTCCAGTCCTGGCCATTGCGGCCATCTGGGGAGTGAACCAGTGGATGGAGGATCTCTCTCTCTCTCTCTCTCTCGTCATTCTGCCTTTCAAATAAATTCTTTTTTTAAAAAATGTAGATTTTAAAAGCCGAATGTACAAGATACCAAAGGGGGGGAAAAAAACCCCAATGCAAGTCCGAGACGTTAGCTAATAACGCATCCACGCGGGCTTATTAACCAAGAAACCCAGGCTGTTGCTAACCAGGGGCACGGTGAGGGCCCGCATGGAACACTGTTCTCCGCGCTCGGTTTTTTTCCCTGTCATCCTAAAATGGCACACCCAGAGAAACAGCGTCTATTAATGCACAAGGCGAGCTGAGCTAACAGATGTCAGTCCGGCCGCCACAGCAGGTGCCCTTCTATACGTCCAAGCGGCAGTGGGTGTCCTCACTAATAATAGTTGCACGCTGGGGCACGGCGGTGGCGGCTGGAGAGGCAGGGCAGCGAATGCCCTCCGCGCACGGAAGCGTCTCAACGCGATCTCCATTCCTCCAGGGACCCCTCCCTCCAAGCCGCCCGTGACCACCGGCCACTGCAGGGGGAGACAGAGCCAATCACGAGCGGCCGCCGGAGTGACGTCACCTGTCACCAAGGCCTCCAGGGCTGCCCCCCCCCGCCCTCAGCGGCGCCCTCTGGCGGGAGACGAGGGCGCCCGCGCGGTGGCTGAGCACCGATGTGGTCCGCGGACTCGCGCCGCTTCCTCCGGCCGGGTCCGACACCCCTCACGCCCTCTGGCGACTCAAGTCACTTTTCCTCTCCACGAAACCGACTGGGAGAGAGAAATCCTGAGAGGGAAGCGCCAAACTCCGTGGCCTCCCCTCAGGGACAGGCGGCAAACCCGACAGATACCTAATTAGAGCAGCCGACCGACCACATAGCGCAGAAATGCAATTAGAGAGGCAGGGTCGCCATGACTACACGAGTCTATAGGGTTTCTAGGGCCCAAGAGCTCTAGGGCTCAGCGCCACCTGGCGCTTGGCGACGCTTGGCCACCTGCTCCGGCAAGCGGGTGCCCGCGGAAGGCAGCCAATAAGGAGCGGCCAGGCCCCCGTGACGTCACTAGTTGCTAAGCCGGCTGCCGGGCCCTGTGAGCTCACGCGTGAGTTCCTGTGAGCTCACGCGTGAGTTCCCGTGAGCTCCCAAGAGCCCTCGGGTGGGCTGCGCGCGTCTGGGTCAGAGTGGCGGTTGGTGCGCATGCGCCCACGTTTCCCGGGCGGGCGATAAAAGGCGGGAAAGGGCTCGAGGCGAGGCGCGAAGCGAGAATGGCGGACTGATTGACTGACTGACAGACACTCCCTCCCCTGAAAAGGCCCGGGAGAGGGTGTGGTCCCTTGAAAATCTCATTGAGGGGAACAGCCTCGGACAGACTGAGACGGGGCGGGGCCGCGGTGAGAGAGAGGGGAGGGGGCAGCAGCCGAGGGGGCGGCGATGGAAGGGAACTTGGGGAGCCCAGTGATGGGAGCACCCCTGCCGTGAGGGAAGAGAGCCCGGCGCGTGGCCCCTTCTTCCGGCCCGGAGCCAGGGGCGGGGCGTCCCCGACCCCGCCCACAGCCCTGCGCGTGGCCCCTTCTTCTGGCCCGGAGTCAGGGGCGGGGCGTCCCCCGACCCCGCCCACAGCCCTGCGCGTGGCCCCTTCTTCCGGCCCGGAGCCAGGGGCGGGGCGTCCCCGACCCCGCCCACAGCCCCCGCGCATCTCCCCGATCCCTGCTCACCGGCCTGGTCTCTCCCGCTCTGGAGGGGCGTGCGATCGCGCGGGGGGCCCCCTCACGCGTCCTCCCAGGCCCTGGGGGTTAGGCCGTCTTGGGGGTGGGGGGCATTTTTCTGCACCCCCCGCAGCGCAGCAGGGATAAAGGAGGCGCGCGCCAAGGCCCCCGCGGCCTGATCGGTGGATTGGAAGCTGGGTGAGGGTTGGCAGGGGCTGGGAGGCTGAAACTTCTAAAGCCGTTTTTTGAGAAGGGGGGGGGAGCCCTCGTTTGTTGGTTTACCCACCCGCTGCCCGCAGCCCCGGAGGGAGGCTGGGCCGGGCTGCGTGGGGCGCGGGGACCCGGGTGGGCGGAGGGAGCCCCCCCCCCCCCGGGCCGTCCCCTGGGTCTGCACCAGCCGGACGCAGGGGCTGGAGTGCGAATCCAGCCCAGGCCCCGGGCGTCTGGCCGGCGAGACCGAACACCCACCCCGGAGCCCCTGTCGCATTGAGCGCGCACGGCTGCCCCGCTGGAAGCTGGCGCTTGGCGCGCCGTGTAACTCAGCACAGGGGAAAACGGGGTCCGACACGGAGCGCCTCCCACGGAGACGGCCGGCCTTGACCCCGGGGCTGTGTGCTCCGGAGGACGCTGCCAACAGTCCTGTGCCCGTGTTCACGGTGCGTGCGCACAGGGCCGCGCGGACCCCGCTGCCATCAGGGAGGCCTATCCAGTCCAGCGGCCGCAGCTCCCTCCGCCCGGCCTTCAAGGTCCTCCCGGAGAGAACCGCCGTGATGGGCTCGCGTGGGTCCCTCCAGATCTTTGAAAACGCGCCCGTAGTACGCGCGTAGTACTCCAGTGAGTGAGCAGTGTTTGGGCAGGCGTGCGCGCGTGTCTAACATAAATGGATCCCACTGTACATATTGTTCTGCAGTTGCTTCTCCACTCCGCAGCGCGTCTTGGCAATGCCTCTGGGTTTATTTAAAGAGCGCTGTCCCGTGCTCTGACGAGCCGCAGCCGCCTTCCAGACAGCCGGGGCTTTCCCCGGCCACGCTCCGCGGCCGGACCTGTGGGTCCTCCTCGGTCTCTGTTCTTACAAACGCCGCCGCCGTGCGCACCTTGTGCCGGTCGCCCGAGGGCCCAGGCGGAGAGGAGGAACCGTCTGGCCTGTGGGTGCATCTACCTGCATGGTAATAGACACTCCGGTGAGCGCCAGCTGTTGGTGCAGAGCCAACGCCGGCGACGTCGGGGGTCCCCCGTGTGCTTGCTCTGACCCGGCCCGCCAGGGCTCGGAGGCCGCTCGAGGGAGGGGCAGCTCCTGGGGAGCCAAGGCGGGGCATGGGGGGGCACATGCAAGGCCTCGGAAGACCCCAGCTTAGAATTTCCACACACACACACACAGAGCATCGGCCAAATAAGTCACGTGACCCTGCACGGAATTGGGGGGGGGGGCCTCGCACGTGTGGCGAGGCCGTGGCAGAGGGGTGGAGCCGCCGACGCCCCCGTGGCCTCCTCCCCTGACTTTAAAGTTGCTTCCTCCGTAGGATGCTCCCCCACCCCAGCTTCCGGCGCTGGACCTGGAGCCCAGAACCCGGGCGGAGCCCGGGGCTCAGATCCTAGCAGGTGTTCCTGCTCGCCTCCCTGACGCTGGCTACACCGCGTCCTCTCAGCTGCCGTTATCTGAACTGTAGACCGGCACCGATCCGTGCTGCCTCCCCTCTTCACGGAGCAGGACGGTCTCGAATCACGCGTGTGCCGTCCGCACGGAACAGGAGGCACGGCTGGCACGGCTGGCACGGCTGGCGCGGCGCTTCCTTTGGCACTGAAGGAGGGAGACCCACAGAGGGGAGATGAGCGTGCGCCGAGGGGCGTGAGAGGAGAGAACTGACAGATCGTCCCTGGTGGTGCCAGCCACCTGTCACGTTCACAGATCGCAGAGCCCCGAGCACACTGGGTAGAAGGGGGAGGGGGTGAAGGTGTTGGTGACGGTTCCTTGGCTCATATCACTGAGTTGTTTGGAATTAGGGTTGGCGTCAGGAATGGCTAGATCAGGCACCCATGCTCCGTCTCCGTGTCCCCCCTCTGCTTTCTTTCCGCTGGGCCGTCTTCCTTCTCTGCTGTGGTAGCATCTCTGGATACCTTATAGGAAGATTACCAGACAAATAAATAAAAGCCCGCGCCGTGGACAGATTACATTTGTAATTACAAACGACACTGAGCTGGGTAGGTGGATTTCAGGACATCCCTCCCACCTGGCTGGTGCAGTCCCGGCCCGCGACGTGAGGTCTGCCAGGAGCAGTGAGTGGTGCAGAGCTCGGGTCGCCTGAACGCGCAGCACCCCAGGGTGGCAGCATGGTCACCGGCGGCCCCAGCTTGCATGTCTCCAGCCGGTCAGCCAGCCTTTCTCTGGGAGCTCCCCAAAGACCCCTGCGCTTCGTTACCGTGCTGAGAACCGCGCCAGGCCTGGGCCACGCGCTCTGCCTTAACTCCCGCCAATTACTCAGCGTGAGAGGGGCCCAGGGAGAGTTGCCCAGAGGAGAAGAGGGGGGACCCGTGTCAGGCCGATGTCCAGCACACTCCTCACAGAGAGTTCAGTCCAGCAAGCAGAATAACTAAGCAAAACGATGATAACGACCAAGCGGATGAGCTGCAGATCTGTGTCTGGGAGGCGTTCGGCCTGGCAGTTAGACACTGGCTAAGATGGCCGCACCCCTACCAGAGCAGCTGGGTGTGACCGCCAGCGCCGGCTCCCACTCCACTTCCCTGCAGGTGTGGACCCTGGGAGGCCGTGGTGATGACCCAAGTAATTAGGTCCCTGCCACCCTTGTTAGCCGCAGCTCACTAGGCTAATCCTCCGCCTGCGGCGCCGGCACACCGGGTTCTAGTCCCGGTCGGGGCGCCACATTCTGTCCCGGCTGCTCCTCTTCCAGGCCAGCTCTTTGCTATGGCCCGGGAAGGCAGTGGAGGATGGCCCAAGTGCTTGGGCCCTGCACCCCATGGGAGACCAGGAGAAGCACCTGGCTCCTGGCTTCGGATCAGCGAGATGCGCTGGCCGCAGCGGCCATTGGAGGGTGAACCAACGGCAAAAAGGAAGACCTTTCTCTCTGTCTGTCTCTCTCTGGCTAGCCACTCTGCCTGTCAAAAAAAAAAAAAAAAAGGATCGTGGTGTGGGGTTGTCCTGGCTTGTCCTGGCGCACTCAGTGTGACCACACGGTCCCAGGAGGAGACAGCTGTGTGACGGTGCACGCGGAGGGTGGGCGGACCGAGCAGTGCTCCAGGCACCACCCTCCCTGGACGGGCGCTCGGCGTCACCACCCTGCCTCACACCCCGGGTCTGTTGTGCCGCTTTGCTGGTTGGCTGCTTAGCTCGTGAGCCTGGGAGAGCACGCGTGCTGAGTGACTGTCGCTCGCTCGCACGTGCATGCTGGTTTGCCATTCTGCAAACAGATCGCAGGTAACGCGCCCACTCTGTCGCTGATGCACAGTTATTGCTTTTCAGGCTTTGGCTGCTCCTAACCGTGCTCCTGTTGTTAGCCGGCACAGGAGTCCACTCGTTCGGAGTGTTGCCAGACAGCCCCAAGCGAGCGTGCACAAAGCCACACTTCCTGTGGTTGACAAGTTAAGGGGAAGTCTGGTCCCCTAAAGAACGCCCCCAGGACGAGCCGTTGCCAGCCGAGGTGGGGGGGGGGCTGTAGTAAGGGGTAGGGGGTGTTCCTTGCTCAGACAACTCCCATCTTCGCCCAGTGTCTGTGCAGAACTCGCTCAGGCGCTCGCTTCGTTTCTGATTACAGTGTTGCAAGCTGCGCCTTCCGGTACACTGTTTCAGGTTATCTGCCGGTACTCCTGTGCGCTCTCCTCTCCTGGCTGGAATCCTCCCTCTGGTTACGCTGTGAAAGCCCCCGTGTGTGTCTTTGGGGAGCACGTGCGCGCCTTCCAGCGGCTATGTCCCCAGGAGCAGCAGGGCCAGCAGGTGTTCAGCTGTGAAGGACGTCGCTGAGCTGTACCCCGAGTAATGAGGGCAAGGTCCGTCCCCACCGGCCACCCAGGAGAGTTCGCCGACTTCTCTGTTGATTTCTCTCATTTTTCTTATTGATTCTTTTTTTAATTTTTATTTATTTATTTGACAGGCAGAGTGGACAGTGAGAGAGAGAGACAGAGAGAAAGGTCTTCCTTTTTGCCGTTGGTTCACCCTCCAATGGCCGCTGCGGCCAGTGCATCTTGCTGATCTGAAGGCAGGAGCCAGGTGCTTCTCCTGGTCTCCCATGGGGTGCAGGGCCCAAGCACTTGGGCCATCCTCCACTGCACTCCTGGGCCACAGCAGAGAGCTGGCCTGGAAGAGGGGCAACCAGAACAGAATCCGGCACCCCGACTGGGACTAGAACCCGGTGTGCCAGCGCTGCAAGGCGGAGGATTAGCCTAGTGAGCCGCGGCGCCAGCCTTTATTTATTCTTAATATCGTTTGGATAAAATCTACCCTTATCTGTCATTTGCCTTTTTTTCAGTCTCTTAGTGGTGACTTCTGATGACCAGAGCTTCTTAATAATGTAGTTCAAATTTACCAATTTGTTGGTGAATCTTTGCTATTAAAGTATATGAAGATATGCCAGTGTTTTCTTTTTTTTTTTTTTTAAGATATATTTATTGGGGCCGGCGCTGTGTCTCAGCAGGTTAATGCCCTGGCTGGAAGCACCTGCATCCCATATGAGTGCCGGTTCTAGTCCCAGCTGCTCCTCTTCTGATCCAGCCCTCTGCTGTGGCCTGGGAAAGCAGTAGAAGATGGCCCAGGTCCTTGGGCCCCTGCACCTGCATGGGAGACCCAGAAGAAGCTCCTGGATCCTGGCTCCTGGCTCCTGGCTCAGATCTCCTCTCTCTGTGTAACTCTGACTTTTAAATAATTAAATAATAAAAATTTAAAATTTTTTGAATATCTATTTCTTTATTATAAATAAATAATAAAAATTTAAAAATTTAAAAAAAAGATTTATTTATTTGAAAGTCAGAGTTACACAGAAAGAGGAGAGGCAGAGAGAGAGAGAGAGAGAGAGAGAGGGAGAGCCAGAGAGAGAGAGGTCTTCCATCCGCTGGTTCACTCCCCAATTGGCCACAATGGCTGCAGCTTACTAATCCAAAGCCAGGAGCCAAGAGCTTCTTCCGGGTCTCCCACACGGGTGCAGGGGCCCAAGGATGTGTGGCCATCTTCTACTGCTCTCCCAGGCCAAAGCAGAGAGCTGGATCGGAAGTGGAGCAGCCAGGACTTGAACCGGTGCCCATATGGAATGCCGGCACTGCAGGCCAGGGCGTTAACCCGCTGCGCCACAGCTCCATCCCCACCAGGGTTTTCTTTTTTTTTCTTCTTCTTCTTCTTTGTTTTGTTAAGATTTTATTTATTTATTTCTGAGGTAGAGTTATAGACAGTGAGATGGACAGAGAGAGAGGTCTTCCGTCTGCTGGTTCACTCCCCAAATGGCTGCAACAGCCAGAGCTGCGCCGATCCTAAGCCAGGAGCCAGGAGCCTCCTCCCCATCTCCCACGCGGGTGCAGGGGCCCAAGGACCTGGGCCATCTTCCACTGCTTTCCCAGGCCATAGCAGAGAGCTGGATCGGAAGAGGAGCAGCCGGGACTAGAACTGGTGCCCCTATGGGATGCTGGCACTGCAGGCAGAGGATTAACCTACT